>NC_136902.1:70322138-70670166 GCF_949606895.1 Notothenia rossii
GCAGAAGCAAAAAAGCCCAAAATATATAATTTTCACTCCGAGTGGGAGGATGATTATTTTGATATCTATTCCAATTCAAAGTCCATCTGTCTCATCTGCAATGAGCTGCGTGGCTTTATCGAAGAAGGGTATTTTAGGAGCGGCATTTCAAAACAGTGTACAAACGCTACGAGACGAAATTCCCTCCTAATTCTGCCCTACGCTCCCAAAAGGTGAGGGACCTGAAAGGACAGCTAAATGCACAGCAGTCCATTTTCACCAGGCCCAACAACAAGAGCAAGGCTGCTACCATAGCATCTTATCGTGTCAGTCAAGCTCTTGCGAAACACATGAAGTCTTTCAAAGACGGCGAAGTTGTGAAAGAAGCATTCCTGGAGGCTGCCGACGCCTTTTGGGGGACAGTAAAAATAACAGTAGCATTTCAACAGGTTTTTGATATAATAAAAACTCAAGTTTGATACCGTTATTAAATCAGCTGTAAGTTTTAGTTTGTTTGAACTTATTAATTATAATTATTGTACAAAATGGTATAAGAATGCAAACATTAAGATCCGTTCTGTTTAAATTGATTATAGTCTACTATCAATTCAGGTTAAGAAACTAGTGTTGCTTGCATCCTATTTTTAAAAAAGGCATTCATTTTTATACTCTACTAAAATGCAACAAAAAAAGGGTTTGATTCTATTAAGTTTGTCTTTTTTATTGCACTTTGGCAGCAGATTCCTGTGTAGCTTCAGATTTGAGTTGTCTTATTAGTAAGCCTAATTTTTACTTTTGTAGCAACACTATTTTTATATAATGGCAAAGAAAGGGTTCAGTGGATTTTATTTTTTTCCTGTGTCATATGTGGCAGCACTGTTCAATGTTTCTTGAAAACATTACCCACTGTAGTATGTGACGTGTGAATAAACTCCAACTCTGTATCAACAACACTGTTGTGTAACTTCAGTTAAATACTTGTATGTGTGTAGATTAGAAAGAGGTAAGATAAAGGATCTGCAGTAGTTTATGAAGTATTAACCGTACAAAGGTCAGTTTTATACAAGTAGAAGTGTGTATTTACCTGGTAGTAGGCTGTCAGTAATGGCTACGCCTCTCTATTTGGACTGGTAGATCTCGGCAGACTAGCAACTTTAAAAGTAGCTCTCTGTTCAGAAAAGGTTGGGCACCCCTGCTCTAGATGATAGGAAAGGAGCTAGGAAAGGAGCTTTCAAACTTCCTTTACAACCTCCTTTAGTTTAGGAACCTTCCTTTACGAAAGAAAAGGAGAACATGCTGTCCTACAATACCTTGCAGCCGCAACATTTACCGTGACAACATTCGGCCGTACACATCATTTCTCGGTCATGATCCGTTGTTTCTATCATGAAAGTTACAGTACTTATTAAGTTATTTAAAGACGTATGTGGTAAGTTGCCAAAGAGCTTTGTTTTGTACGTACAACACTATAATAATTAAAAGGAGAAATATGAACGTTACTCTTTCACTGAAATTGTCAAATAAAGTCTCAGTGTTTACTGAGCTGTGTGGGGTTTCTTAAACCTTTGAATGGTGTTAGACACAGAGATAGATGTTAAGGACTAACAATTTATAATACATATATTTGTATTTATTTAAAAATCTTTTAATACAATCACACGTATTGGGATTCATGTGGATTAATACGTGTGGACCGGAGGGGGGGAGGGGGGAGTGACAACAATAAGTTTCACTTTACTTTTTTATTTCAATTCCAACCTCGGTCATGAAGAATATATGTTTCACTGTTGTCCCCATTCATAAAGCATAAAACAACACCACAGGAACGCGGTGCAGTCTCTAGATGCGTTTATAGTGGTCCGCCGTTCTTATTAAACATCCACGTAGTCCGCTGTATAGAAAACTGTAGTTTCTCCACAGCAGACGCACATTTATGACATCCACTTGCGCATCATAAACACGTCGGACAGTGTAAGTGCAGTCGTATTCTCAAAGCACCGCAGTCTCTTCTCCTAAAGTCCTTTTGAATTCTCCTATCCACTATTCCTTAACCCTGTGACGTTTCACACCGAGGTCAAGGGATAGTGGATAGGAAAAGACGATAGGAGCAGATTTTTGGACGATTCGACTTTGTCTTTTGAAGGTTCAATCATGTCTTGTTAGCTTGTTGGGGAAGAGGTTAAATAACGCTCAGGAGTGAGGCTACATTTTGGCAAAAGTGGTAAAGGTGACATGGCCAAATGCACTGGGGTCCGTTGACCAGAGTTCCCGTTAGCCTGTAATTACCGGACTATGACTAAAATGATATGCTAAAGACCGGCAAATCTAAATCTCTCCGGTCAAAGTGTCCGGTCAAAATAATTTCCCCTTAGCGCAATATCGCATCAGTTGCGCCACTTATGTGACAGACAAGAATAGTATGTGACAGACAAAAGAGTATGTGACAGACAAGAATAGTCAATTCTAATGTCTAACATTTCATGTGGAGAAAGAGATGTCTTGTATGGGTTGATTGTGCGTTGATCTGTTGGTAATGCCTCGGGGTTCCGGTGGGCATGTAAACAAATGCATAATGCTGCGCTATACTTTGCGGCCTCACCCGGTTGCAAGAGAGTCAGAGCTCGTCCCTGCCTCAGTTCTCATCGCTACCCGTAGTTGTAGCGGAGCTTGGCAAATTTGCTGATTTTGACTTTAAAAAGCGATTGGAATCATACATAAATCACACTTACATCATAGATCAGTGGAGACATTTTCTTATTATTCCTATTTAGTTTTTCTTTAGTTGTTTTTCCGTTACATTGGAGTATGACAGGTGCCTCCCCTGACTGCACGTCGCTGACACTTGGATCTAGGGCTGCACGATATTGAAAAAAAAACTGACATTGCGATATTTTTTCCCCCTGCGATATAGATATTAGGGTTGCCAGAAACTGTTGTTTTCTTGACTGGAACATGTTTAACAGTACAAACACAATAAACGACAAATAAACCAACATCAACATGATGTTGGTTTATTTTTTGTTATTTTCTAAAGTGCCTGCCATTGCCTTTACTTGGAGATGCGCTATGCGCAGCAGTGCTGCGTCTTTCTCTGTAACCTCTTAGACCAACGTCTTTTCGCAGAGCTTGCATTTAACTTCCTTTGGACTTGTAAGTTCGAAGTAGTTCCACGAGGAGGAACTCTTTTTACCTGCCGCTTTGTTCATCTTTAGTCGCACGTGTGAGGGAGAGGGGGGGTGGGGGCGGGGTCGGTGTGTAGCGTGCTGCAGCAGCAGTCTGCTCTGCACGCAGGCTTCCTCCAAGTTTACAGTAAAACAAACTGGTGGTGTGACCAATGGCCATATACAATTATTAATACTATTACTATTATTAGCATTAGTCTATATTTTGGTTGAAACTAAGCCAGAAAAAAAAAAAAAACATAAATAATAATTAAAATATATATACCCAGGGTATATGCAGAAATCCTGAGGTCAAATTTAATACCTTTTAAGACCTTTTTTAAGACCCTTTCCATACATTTTAAGACCTCATCGCAACTTTGAGTTCTAACCGGTTACATTGGCGACACACTTTACCTCACATTGACTATATTGATTGTAAGATAGCACAACTAAACAGAGTGCAGACAGACTACTGAAGCCTCCTCTCCACATGAACTTCAGCCCTGGCACATAGGACGATGCTCTGACGTCATCACCCTCACACATTTGTCATATGTTTACAAAAAACGATATATGTTAAGACTTTTCTCGTTCTTAATATAGACTATATTAGGGTCAATATGTGTTGACTTTACTTTAAAATAGCAGATCTCTGTGACCGGATATAGTTTGGCTTAGACCCCGGCCCCACGAGGACGCATACGGTAAAACGCATACGCAAGCGCAAAAAAGTATTCTGTTCACACGATTCATTAACGTGTCCGTTCACACTAGACCGCTGGAAATGCTGGAAACGATGGAAACGATGTAGTACATATGCCAGGCCTGTAAGTGGCGCTGCTGCCGCCACAAAATACACCAAAAGCAGCGAAGAAGAACCCGGAGCATGGTTGCCATGGTTGCCCTTCTATTTATTCTCCGCGGTGGACGGCGTGTTCTCCTGCTGTATATATCTCAGGTAGTCCACCAGCAGATGAAAAACACCCACCTCTCCGGCTCTTCCAAGGGACGTGGGAACCTTGCGGCAGAGTTTCCGTTAAAAAAATGTTCCGCCGGTCAACATGTCCGTTAAAGTTTAAATCTTCCGTACAAAATTAGAAAAGTGCAGATCAGAGGTCTTCTTTGTTCATTATTGAGCTATAAAAAGATTGATAACGACTCTGTTCTCTGTATAATAATATTTAATAAACGGTGCCTGCCTCTCTTTTCCTCCCCCTCTTCTGACAGCCCAGCAGCAGCAGGAGACGTGGGGAGAGGGAGGTGGGCTATTTCATCGTTATCAGAAAATGATCATATAGGGCTTGTACACGGAGCCGTTGGACCCCCAGAGCGTTGCGTATGTCAGTCTACCCACCTTGGGACCCCCCTCCCTCCCCCCTACACAGAGCGGAGCAAGGCAATGAAACTTAAAATAAGAAGCGGCATTTTACGGTGCGCTATGCATGGGGCCGCCTTGAGGGGGTTTCCCCGACATGTCGTTTCAGTAAATTAAAGGGTGTTTCATGTTGTCGTTGCTGTGGGACTTCTTAATACCTTGGAAAATGCCGTCTAATACTTTTTAATAGCCTTAATTTTCGCTGAATTGATTTATCAACTTTTAATACTTTTTAAGACCCCGCGGACACCCCGATACCGATAAATAAAATCGATTTTTAAAAATAATATTCGATTATGGAGACTGTAATGAATATTCGAATAATCGAATAATCACTGGCATCCCTAATAGATATAGCGTTTTTTTTTCACTATATTTAACCGGATGAAGGATTTTAGTCACGGACGTCTGGATCTTCACTGGTTGACTCATCATACCTTAAGTCATGATCTAACACAGGTGTGGGGAACCTTTTTCCTCTCAAGGGCCATTTCAATTTTTTCAACATCCTCCGAGGGCCGTACAAATTATTGACCTCTGCTTAAAAATACTAAAATCACAGCCCATTCATTTGGCCTTTCTTTCATTCTGTGCAAAGAAAAAGCAGCCTCTTAATCCAGATATTTGACCAATACATGACTCACACATGCACGGTGTGGCATGACCACCAAAACAGAAAGATATGGACACAAGATGTGTGCAAATGTATTTAGTTTCCTATCCATGTGAACATGATTTAAGTGGGGGGAGGGACCCAACCTCCTCTAGGGGGGTCCAGGGGCATGCTTCCCCGGGAAGATTTTTTTTTAAATGTTGAAGTTAAAAGCATCAATCTGATCTGGTGCACTTTGAGAGCAACATTAGGAGATCTATGGATACATCTCTCAACACCCAAACAGAAATGGAAGCAGATTTTCTTTATGGATATTTTACAAATCACTCCCCTTTCAAACTGTATTCTTGTTTATTAATAACAACTTTTTTTTACTGTCATACAGTATTTTATACCTGTTTACTTTATTCTCTTGTTTTTTTATAACTATAATGATCATATAAAGATGTGCCTTTACCTCACTGGTTGTAGAAAAAGCTTCTTATATTCGTTAGCATAGCTAGCTAACCAGATGGTAATAACAACAAAGTTATTGACTGTATGATCAGTATGACATGAACAGATCGCCACTGGGCTTACAACTAAGACACAGACACGCAAAAACGGCGGCATGTGTACGGCTCCTTATCTGAAGTGCCGGAGCCGCGTTCTGGTGCTCTCCATCAGAACTGCACCCCTGTCAGACGAGACATATACCACGTGGTGATACATTAGGCTCGTGTTGTGTTCAAGGACCGTGACCTTGGCCAGGAAAAACAGGCACTTGCTTGTTTAATTATTTTGCGGTCTAGATTTCTTTAATCTTGTGTTTATAAATTACCTCGAGGGCCGTACCAAATGGTCTCGCGGGCCGTATACGGCCCGGGGGCCGGAGGTTCCCCACCCCTGACTTAACATGTCATGATAATGCATGTTGCTTACCCTCAAATAAGGGGGTTCATCTGTGAATGAAGAAGAGAATAACCTTTTTGTATCCAAAATAGTTCCAGATGGCGGATGTTGCTTTTCTTTTTGGAAGTAAATCTTCATTCTCGCCGGTATTGTCCTCCTGTGCTTTGCTCATTTTTTACCGGTGTTTTGATGGTCTGCAAACTAGCGGGGAGGGCCTGCTGTGATCTGATCAAGAATGATTGTGATTGGTGGTTTGCTGTGCATCCAGAGCCTGCATGTCACTCACTCAAGTACCCCAGACATGAGAGCCGCGCAAGTTTTCCTTTTGTAGCAAGCAGCAAAATAATTGTAACATGAAGTGTTTTAGTTAATTTACCTACTTAATATCGCAAGTCTAAAAAAAAAAATGTATATTAATAAAAAATATATATTAATATACACAAGTTATTGAGCCGTTTCCGCTCTACATCCTGAACTCCTCCCTTCGATGCAATGCACTTCCGTTTTGGCGGACTGGGTTTGTTTTGCTAGCTAGCTCCGTTGTGCCGACAAAGCACTGATATCGCAGAGACAAAGAGGATATAACAATTACAACATGAAGAAAAGTGGTTCGGGAACTACGTGTGCGGTAGTTGGTTGCAATCACTCGAGAAAGCACCTGAACGAGTGGTTAGATAGAGAGTGCTACGACCACAAACCAGCACCCAGCACCCAGCCATGTTGTTCATTAAATACAGATAAACACAACAAATACTGCATGCATTGTATTTTTTAATATTATATATGAATATTTTCATAGTGATGTAATTGTGTGGGCTGCTTTTATATTTTAATTTGTAATACCTGTTAGGATTAAACATGTGATCTTTCTTGTTGAAGCCATTTCTTTAGTTTCCTCTCAACAATTAATTCATTCAGTGTTATTTATGTACAGTATGAGCTTAATATGAATGATGAACTGTGTTAAAAGAAATTGTAGCACTCTAAGGAACATATGAAATGCAATAATGCAATAACAGTGCAATAATGAAATTAAATTACATCAAACTTTATTTTCACTCAAACAGTACAGGCACATATGATATATTGCACAGCATAAAGAGATCATGTAAATTGTGCATTATGTAAACAACAGACAACTGTTGGCTCCTGTGGGCATGACCTAAATAAGGCAGTTTATTTTGGTTTTAAAATGCTGAGATATTTACTGCAGAACTGTAACCTTCCCTCAACAAAATCGTCAACAATTTTCGGGAGCATGTGGGCAAAGTAGAATGTGCGCAGCCTTATGATATGCCTTCAGACTGTCCATTGCTTTTCCATCTATTGCCATGGATTGAACGAAGTAGGAGCAAATTTTGCTGTACGTTATGCTGGGCCACGTCGTCATGTTATCCTCCCAGTTTTGCACTGAATTCGGGTGGGGGAGAGTAACGCCATCTCCAGTCAAAGAAGTAGAATCGTGTTCCCAAGCTAGCATCACTGTTAGCATCGAAATCGCTGTGTTTACACCAGTGCCCGTCTGACTGTTTACACCGGTTTACACCGACAGACGCTGTGCAAAAGACTTCCGGCGGAAATGAAGTGCATTTGTGTAGGGTTATGGCGCTACCCGTGGTTTGGCGCGTAAACTTGTCTATACATGCGAATATCGCGGTTATCGCCATGACACAATATATCGTTCAGCCCTACTTGTATCGCAATGTTCTAACACCTGATACACTACTTGACAATTTAGTTTAATCGATACGCAAATTCCTATTTCTGATTGGTGAACAGCTGCATTGCAAATAATCTACAATTTCCAGCTTTGAAATGATGTACACAATGTTTATTTGACACATAGTGTTGACTTTATGCACCTAAACATATTTTCCTCTTCATATCAAAATACAAAAAGGATTCTGACAAGTAAACAACTCCAGAGTGTGCAAGATAACAGGCGCTGGCAGTTGTACTGTACATGTCTGTGGCTATGCTTCAACATTATTTTTTAAAGAAAAGTCAAAACTAAATATCAGAATGACGTGAAATAAAGTTTTCCTTGAAGTCTGCGACTCATTGACTCAATGAGCTTTGCTATTGCAAGTGTTTGGTTTCAATGTTGTGTTTCTGTAGATTTGTTTTGTTTACTGTTTTGTGTACTGTTTTGTGTACATATATTACATTAACAGGTTTATTTCTGTTAGCACTTACCACTGAGTGTCTGGCTTTTTATGATGGGAAGGCCTTTCTGTCTGCGCTCTCTGTCCTTCTCTCTTTCATTCCTGTCCTGAGAACCAGAGCGAGATCTCAAGTGCTGTTCTTTGGAGCGAGAGGTAGAGCGCCGGTGCCTCGGCCTTCTTGAGCGGGATGAAGATCTTGATCTTCTTCTCTTGGGAGATCTGAAACACACACAAAAAACTGCTGAAATATGTTGTTCACATAGAATTAAATTCCTGGGAGGAAATCCTTTCACCATTTACTTAGTAGTGTCCAACATGAAGACGGAGTAATGGGACAATGGGTTGCCCTTCAACCGCTACATGCTTTCTGATGTGTAACTCTAATACTTAGAATGCATTGACTATTGCAACTGTTGATCTAATATTGTCTTAAAACCCATAAACAGTAGTTATGAAATAGGCTTTTAGCAGGTGTAAAATGTACCATGATAAATAGGGGTGTTGAAATGAATCGTTTCTACGATGCATCGTGATGCGGACGATTCTGCATCGATGCAGTGACAGAACATAATCGATTATACAGGACTGTCTCAGAAAATTAGAATATTGTGATAAAGTTCTTTATTTTCTGTAATGCAATTAAAAAAACAAAAATGTCATACATTCTGGATTCATTACAAATCAACTGAAATATTGCAAGCCTTTTATTATTTTAATATTGCTGATTATGGCATACAGCTTAAGAAAACTCAAATATCCTATCTCTAAATATTAGAATATCATGAAAAAGTATACTAGTAGGGTGTTCAACGAATCACTTGAATCGTCTAATTAACTCGAAACACCTGCAAGGGTTTCCTGAGCCTTGAAAAACACTCAGCTTGGTTCAGTAAACTAAATCACAAGTATGGGGAAGACTGCTGATCTGACTGCTGTCCAGAGGACCGTCATTGACACCCTCCATCAGGAGGATAAGACACAAAAAGAAATTTCTCAAAGAGCAAGCTGTTCACAGAGTGCAGTTTCAAAGCACATCCACAAAAAGTCTGTTGGAAGGGGGAAATGTGGCAGGAAACGCTGCACAACCAAGAGAGATGACCGCAGCCTTAACAGCATTGTGAAGAAGAGTCGCTTCCAGAATTTGGGGGAGCTTCAAAGACAGTGGACTGAAGCTGGAGTCCAGGTATCAAAAGTCACTGTTCACAGACGTGTCCGGGAAATGGGCTACAATAGCCGTATTCCCATGGTCAAGCCACTTCTGAACTCAAGACAACGGAAGAGGCGTCTGACTTGGGCTAAGGAAAAGAAGCACTGGACAGTTGCACAGTGGTCCAAAGTCCTCTTTTCAGACGAAAGCAAGTTTTGTATTTCATTTGGAAGTCAAGGCGCCAGAGTCTGGAGAAAGGCTGGAGAGGAGCAAAATCCAAGTTGCTTGAAATCCAGTGTGAAGTTCCCACAGTCAGCGATGGTTTGGGGAGCCATGTCAGCTGCTGGTGTTGGTCCACTGTGTTTCATCAAGCCCAGAGTAAATGCAGCTGTGTACCAAGAGATTTTAGAGCACTACATGCTTCCGTCTGCTGAAAAGCTCTATGGAGATGAGGAATTCATTTTCCAGCATGATCTGGCACCTGCCCACAGTGCCAAAACCACCAGTAACTGGTGTACTGACCATGGCATTACTGTCCTCGATTGGCCTGCAAATTCCCCTGACCTGAACCCCATAGAGAATATGTGGGGTATTGTGAAGAAGAAGCTGAAAGACACCAGACCCAACAATGCTAATGAGCTAAAGGCCGCTATTGAAGCATCCTGGGCATCCATAACACCTCAGCAATGCCACAGGCTGATTGCCTCCATGCCACGCCGCATTGATGCAGTAATCCGTGCAAAAGGATTCCCAACCAAGTGCTGAGTGCATTAATGGACATTTTCAAATGTTTGATTGTGTTTTGCTGTTATAAATCTTTTTTTTTTTACTTGGTCTGAGGAACTATTCTAATTTTTTGAGATAGGATTTTTGAGTTTTCTTAAGCTGTATGCCATAATCAGCAATATTAAAATAATAAAAGGCTTGCAATATTTCAGTTGATTTGTAATGAATCCAGAATGTATGACATTTTTGTTTTTTTAATTGCATTACAGAAAATAAAGAACTTTATCACAATATTCTAATTTTCTGAGACAGTCCTGTAGTGTCATAACGTTGGTCCTTGAATTTACGGACGCAGCTTTACAATAACGTTTCTTTTTTTTATCACACGAATATCCAAGCGATCGGTGAAGCAGAGATCAAGGAACAAACGTGACATCGGCACAGCGACACCAAACACGGAGCAGCTTTCTCCAGCAAAACAAGCGACACCAGTCCAGAACCAACAGGCAGAATGACCCGCTCTGAATCAGTCCAGAACCAACAGGCAGAATGACCCGCTCTGAATCAGTCCAGAACCAACAGGCAGAATGACCCGCTCTGAATCAGTCCAGAACCAACAGGCCGAATGACCCGCTCTGAATCAGTCCAGAACAAACAGGCAGAATGACCCGCTCAGAATCAGTCCAGAACCAACAGGCAGAATGACCCGCTCTGAATCAGTCCAGAACAAACAGGCAGAATGACCCGCTCTGAATCAGTCCAGAACCAACAGGCAGAATGACCCGCTCTGAATCAGTCCAGAACCAACAGGCAGAATGACCCGCTCTGAATCAGTCCAGAACCAACAGGCCGAATGACCCGCTCTGAATCAGTCCAGAACCAACAGGCCGAATGACCCGCTCTGAATCAGTCCAGAACCAACAGGCAGAATGACCCGCTCTGAATCAGTCCAGAACAAACAGGCAGAATGACCCGCTCTGAATCAGTCCAGAACCAACAGGCAGAATGACCCGCTCTGAATCAGTCCAGAACAAACAGGCAGAATAACCCGCTCAGAATCAGTCCAGAACCAACAGGCAGAATGACCCACTCTGACTCAGTCCAGAACCAACAGGCAGAATGACCCGCTCAGAATCAGTCCAGAACCACAGTCAGAATGACCCACTCTGAATCAGTCCAGAACCAACAGGCAGAATGACCCGCTCTGAATCAGTCCAGAACCAACAGCAGAATGACCCGCTCTGAATCAGACCAGAACCAACAGGCAGAATGAACTGCTCTGAATCAGTCCAGAACCAACAGGCAGAATGACCCGCTCTGAATCAGTCCAGAACCAACAGGCACAATGACCCGCTCTGAATCAGTCCAGAACCAACAGGCAGAATGACCCGCTCTGAATCAGACCAGAAACAACCGCAGAATGACCCGCACTGAATCGGTCCAGAACCAACAGGCAGAATGACCCGCTCTGAATCAGACCAGAACCAACAGCAGAATGACCTGCGCTGAATCATCACACACATGGATTTATGTTTTAGAAAAATACTCCCGTTATCATCATGTCAGGTTTTTGGTGGATTTAATCAAGTCTTGGATTGCAGAGTATGAATTGCTATTTTTAGTTGATAAATACTTGTGTAAAGTTTGTGAGGCAAGAGGAAAGCTTCCGCGATCACTGTTTCCTCTCTATTCCTCCAAACCCCGCCCTTCCCTGAAAATAATGAGTGACAGGCTGATAGTGACCTGATAGAAACTTTATTATTCACTTAACCTGTTAAGCCCTGAGCCTGTTTTTCACGTCTCAGGCTCGAAAAGGACATTCCCAGAACAAATGACCATATCTTCCCTTCTAAAAAGGGGTAAATGAATAATCTTTTTTCTCAAAGTAATGATAAACCTGTTAGTTGGATGTAAAAAAGTCAGAATCAAAATAGATGTTTTTTATTTTAAAGAAAATTCAGATTGAACATAGTAAAAAACTGTAAATTATAGTGTCCGTCCACAAATTATTTTGTACTTATAGTGAAAACTACCCTTTGATGATGGTAAGGTAGACTAAAAGCTTTATGAATCCAACGTACAACATGTAATAAGTACCCTGTATCAAGATTGATGCAAAACAAGTGACATGTGACCTTTTTAGAGAGGTTTAGCAAAAAAAAATCCACATCTGAGGTGATTTGGGTGGAAATGGCCGTTTTTACCGTTTCTCTGGAACCCATAGAGTGGTGAAGTCACGCCCATCTACTTCCGGTCCATGGGACCTTATTTCGGAAAAATTAGGCAATGAAGTCAATGAAGAGAGAAAACTTATCTTTTGATCCCGTTTGAATTGTGCCATGAATTACAGATATGATGTTTGTCAATCTTAAAAAATCATTTCCATGGCAAAAAAGTCACAGTTTGTCGTAAAACTGTTGAAATATAAGACTATGAAAAATACGCAACTAGAAAGACTACAAATCCCAGAGTCACGTAAGTGATGTCATAACTGTTTTACTCCACTAAGAGATAGCTAAGATCAGCTGGCTAAGATAAGATAACTTTAACAAGATGCCTGTGTGCTTAGTACCAGGTTGTTATCATACCAGCAATTGGTCTTGCTCATTCTTTCGCTTCCCGTCTGATGAAAGGACCAGGAGTGGCTGGATCAAGTTAGCCACCTAGCTAGTAGCTAGCACGTTAGTTAGCATTACAGCGTTTTCATTTTTATTAGCCTTAACATGAAGTAACATTAAGTAACCCAACATGTTAAACAGTAAGAGTAGTAGTCATATTTCGTAAACCCTTTGAAGAGTACTGTCACACCGGTGTGATCATTCTATAATACACAATTTAAACCCGGGAGAGAAATGCTAACGCTACATTAGCATCTGCGATCTTTTCTACTTCACGCTATCTGCACAAATGGTTGACATTACACATTAAAAAGACCAGGCCGTTCAGAGAGAATCAAAGGAAGCCAGGCAGGCAGCTTTACATGACATTCTTCTGGACGTGTTTCATTGTGGTGATAGTGAGGGTAGTCAATCCTTTGTTGACAAGACAGTAGTGACGGCCATCTTGTTGACGTGTGTTGTTCTGCTAGACCAGAGATGTAGTTCATTGAGCGTTTCACACAAACAAATGTGTTACTTCACAGTTTTACGACAGCATTTTTTTTTTTTGACTTGCAAAATTATCTTTTAAATTGACAATCATATGTGTAATTCTTGGCACAATTCAAACGGGATCGAAAGATAATCTTTCTCTCTCCATTGACTTTAATTTTTCCGAAATAAGGTCCCACGGAGGTCCACCGGAAGGGGAGGGACTTTGCCACTCTATTGGTTGATTTTGGTGATTGACATCTCTTTTTGACCCTTAGAGCCAATAGAATCGACGGGAAATTTTCCCTCCCTCCCCAGCCACGTCAGATCCGCCAACACTCTCACATCATTCAAACAATCCCTCAAAACTCACCTTTTCACTCTTGCCTTCAACTCCTAATCAATTATCCCCTTGCCCTTATTCCTCCTAGCTTAGCACTTTCTACTTTTGTCGTTATTTTGTTTTACTTGCTTGTAAGCGCTTTGAGCACCAGGAAAAGCGCTTTATAAATGTAATATATTATTATTATCTCACGATCAGATCGATGGGTATGACGTGCTGCTACGATAAGTAATAAGGGTGTTATGAGTGAGTTTCTGTGCAACACGGCGTTGGCATTTTTAGCTTGTGGCTATATCATAGGCTCAGAACTAGCTTTGTGGGTTAAAAAAAAAAAAAAGATCAGTTAGCTGAGTTTCTTCCCGTTAAATGGATATAAAACATTCATAGTTTATTGAATATTCAGATGTCCTCAGACGCTGTTTCCTGCAGATTACGCATTTCTCTCTTCCCCCCCCCCCCGATATGGGGGTGCGGTGTAGAAGAGGTTAAACAAATGTTGATCTCTGATTTGAGATATGATAAGATATGATGAAGCTCACTTAATCTCATATATTCATAGGATTAATGTATCAGTAAGACAGAGAAAGTAAGTCGCACCCACATGCACTATTTCTGTTTTTATATTCTGTTGTAAATACGCCTGTTATCTGCTGTGTTCAGACTTAAGTCATGTGTGTGATGCCACGTTCAAGACATTTGGTGTCTTTTTTTTAATAGAAGACCGTTGCTAGAAGCTGCAGCTAGACTGCAGAAGCATTCGTTTTTTGTTTTTGAGGATGGAACAATTTCACACAGATATAGGGAGGCTAAAACTATACAAATATTGGTTTATAATGTAATGTCAAGACATTTATGTTATTGATTTCTGACGCAGTTTCTACATAATACAAAGGGAGTTCATATGTATTTACTGCATGTATTCATTGTTGAAAAATAAGCCATAATACAGAAAATGGAGGATGCAACGCATTGTTATGCATCGTGATATCGAATCGTGGACAGGACAATCGTAATCGAAGAGTGAGTCCAGTGAAGATGCACAGCCCTAAAGATAAACAATGATGACACTGATTATTTGCTATGAACACAGCCTCTTACCTTGAGCCAGATCTGGATCTTGATCTCCTGCCATAGCCTCTGTGTCTGCCCTCCCGTCTCATAGATGAGTCTTCTCTTGAACTTCCCTTTAAGACAATGATGACATCACAATTAAATGTGTACATCACCACAGGTCTCCAATTCAAATGTGAGCCAACAATGGCACTAAGGAGAGCATTAAATCAGGTTGAACTAAACAAGGTGTGAAGATTTACCCTTGTTTGTGAATAACCCTCATTTATGGAACGGTATCCATCGATCATCATATGATGTTCATCATGACTCAACCCTCCACCGTGCTGAGGGATGACAAAGAGACAGCCGCAAAAGATAGTTGAAAAAAACAGATACCACAGAATCATTGAATACAGTAAACTCTAAGCTAAGGCAGTTCTACACAATTACTCTCTCACCTCATCATTATCTTATCGTTTGGCTGACACCACATTGGACAAATTGTTTATCAGGCATCATAATTGTGGGCACATGCTGGTTTGCGAGCTTTGCTAAATTGAAAAGTGAGTTGAGTAATTATATAAAAGCACTTGTACTTGGTTACCTCTACACCACCGATCTGTCCCGTCATATGTGGATGAACAGTATCTGTGTTGGGAATCTGGCCAGGAAAATGGTTAAACACATGTCCAGGGATACCTCTGTAATGACAAAATATATACAAATTGTGAGTTTGGGTATGAAAGACCTACAAAGCTGTAAAGATTTTTAAAAATAAATGTCACCTTAACAATAATAAATCTAGGCTTTATTCAAGGCATATATTTTGACAAGTAAGAAAAGCATAGGCAGGGATGCAAACACACGTATGGTGAAAAAAGAGAGAACTATTCGAAGCAGGAAAAAAAACAGCGTAATATACCATCTGACAAAGGCCTGTGCTATAATGCTTCAATTAACTGGCTATTCTTTATAATATACTCAGATCAATAGGAGACGGAGATGTTAAGTTATAAATAAAGGGTTTTTATTATTATTTACAGCAGGAGTGGGGAACCTTTTTCCTTTCAATTTTTACAACATACTCCGAGGGCCGTGCAAATTATTGAACTCAACCTCTGCTTAAAAAAACTAAAATCACAGCCCATTCATTTTGCCTTTCTTTCATGCTGTGCAAAGAAAAAGCAACCTCTTAATCCAGATATCTTAACATGACTCTCGCATGCATGCATGTGCACAGTTGTGGCATGACCTCCAAAACAGAAAGATATGGACACAAATGTATTCAGTATCCAATCCATGTGGAAATCATTTCAGCTTTTTTAAATATTGAAGTTAAAAGCATCAATCTGGTGCACTTTGAGAGCAAAAGGAAGAGATCTATGGATACATCTCTCAACACCCATATGATATTGTAAGCAGATTTTTTTTGGTGGATATTTTACAAATCACTCTTCTTTTAAACTGTATTCTTGTTATTTTTAACTTTTTTGTTACTGTCATATAGTATTTTATACCTGCTTTTTCATTTAGGCTCTTGTTTTTTTATAACTATAATGATCATATCAAGGTGTGCCTTAACATAACTGAGCTGAGGTTATTTGAGCCTCTCAGTCTGTCAGGAGAGAGCTCTTTTCAACCTGGTTGTAGAAAACGCTCTTTAATTGTGTTAGCATAGCTAGCTAACCAGATGCTAATAACAATTTTCACCGGAGGCATAAATCCAGAAACTCACTGCGTCTGGGCACTGTCTTCTTTGGCGATCATATCCTCAGGTTCATCGTCATAGTCAAATCTGTCCAGGAGTTTCTGAGGAAAAATGTACATTACAGTTAGGTAAATGTAAAAGACAACAGCTGGTTATGATGTGACACTGAGCAATGCTTTTACCTCAGCTAAAGAGTTTCTATTTTCAGTGTGTTCATTGTACGGGTTGAGCTGGGCCACTGGCATGGGCTGTGCTGGGTTTGGTAAGGTGTTTGTGATGGACGCTTCCCGGGTCTTATCTGCCTGCTGGAAGTTCTGAAGCATCCTCTGCAGCTGGAAGAAGGGGGGAAACAAGACATTACAATTTCAAACAATGCTGTACTTCTCATTATGCAGAACTGACTGAGCACTTAAACTGACGTATGCTTACCTCTAGACCATGGGGGGACTGAAATAACTGGGCCACAGCAGCTAAGGCATCAGGAGTGGTTAGCTGAGGCACAGCAGACACAACTGAGGCACTAGTGACGGGAAGGTGTGTCTCTGGTTGGGGGTGAGCGGCAACTGTCAAGTTCCAAGAAAAAGATTGACACATTTTCGTGATATTGCATGCAGTTCATCAAACAGTGGACTACAACTTCACTTGTTTTCAGTACATTTTTTATAAACATTCCAAATTGCCAAAAAGATAATCATGTGCCTTTCTCTACCTTGTAATGTAGGGGCAGGAACAATGGTTTCATTGCACATATCCATCAGAGGCTGAATGATGTCCATGTCGAACACACCATTCTTCTCCCACAGGTTCAGTACGCGAAGAATTTTGGTCTGATGAAGACAAAAAAAGCAATCACACACGTGACAAATTTCCATTTCACATGTTATTGTATAAAATACCGAGCACAACCATGAAGTACCTTATCATCTTCTGAGCAGTGGTAAAGGTTTAGGAAGGTATCTGTGAAGTTCTTCAAGAATCTGGGCCCAAACACATCCTTCTCAACTCCAAACTGATGACGCGACTGTCGAACAATGGAATCCACCACGTACAAGCCAGGGACTTTTAATTCTGGCTTGCACTATTGGAAACACACAAACAAAAACATTTCATTAATTTTGTTTCATGACAAATGGCAAGTGTAAAGTGCAGTTGATTTGTAAATGTTCAATATAATTCACAGTAAGAGGCACTGTGATACATACCTTCTTGATGAACTTTTCAACAATCTGGACAACATGTTTGTAAAGCTATTAAAAGAGAAGAAAAAACATCAGACACAGCATATTAGAGACTACCGTAATTTTCGGACTATAAGGCGCACCTGAATATAAGCCGCAGCAGCTAAATTGAATGATGTGTACATATATAAGCCGCACTGGACTATAAGCCGCAGGAGTTTTAATGTTTAATTAACATATGTAAGGGTTCGTGCACAGAGGGGATTGTCGGGAAAGAGAGGGCTGTTTGAGGAAGCTCCCATTTATTAACATTTCAACAAACAAGTTGCATATTTGCATAACGTATTCAAGTGTTACCATTTAGTGCAATAGTAGCTACAGAACATGTGCTGTGTAAACTGTACTTTATCACATAGCGTTTCAGACACACAAACTTTTCAACTTTCAAACTTAAACGGTGCGCTCCCAGCACACGTACCGGCAGTGATCTACAGCAGTGGTTTTCAACCAGTGGTACGGGGACAAACTGTCTCGCTCTTGTAATGTCTGTCTGTCTTGCTCTCGTTCTGTCTCTCGTACCACTATCGGTTCCACTTTTACTTTTGCGCGTTACCTGTCTCACTCTTTTCCGGCCTCCAGCTTTTCCTGCTGGAGCCCGCCGCTTAAAGGTGGGGGTCCGCGGACCGGCCATAGAGCCCATAGAGTTAAAGGTGGTGGACTGTAACCTGTAAAATCCATAGATTTAGGAGGTCCCCTAGTGGCCGTTAGCTGTAAAAATCCATAAATTAGCTGCACCGTGATATAATATTTGATCTTCTTTAAATAGAATCATATTGTGATTAAATCATGTACATTGATACCAAATTTGTTGCCTAAATTGACCGAATAAACATCACATTTCACCGGTCTGCCGCTGTCTGGCAGGGGGTACATACCGCAGCATCAGGACAATAACCACCCGACTCAGAGACAGTTTCATTCCACAGGCCATAAGCCTATTAAACTCTGGAGCTCTGTAAAGTGCCTCCATAAAGAATTAATCAGTTTGCATCTTGCTATTTATTTATCTATACATAATATTCCATTTACGCGTGTATGGACTCTTCTTGCACTATTTCTATTTTATCTGTATTCACTTGCACATCTTGCAACATTCATTTGCACTGTTTTTTTGGTTTTATCTGTTATATGTCCTATATATAGACCCTCCAGAAAAATGTGATTCTGCAATCGCAGAAATTACCGCATAATCAGCAAAATGGCGCAGATTTTTAAAAGGCCGCATATTTATCAAAAGGCCCGCATTTTTCCACACAAAGTTGAGAAAAAATTGTTTTAACTCGTCTTGACGTGAATTAGTGATGATGATGACGTGACGTCATCAGCTCGCGCATCACAGAAAGTAAACAACACCGTAGAGTGAACGTGTGGAACTCACACGAGAGAGAAAACACCAAGATGAAAAAATCTGATCCATCTCATTTACTGACGAACATTTCTGCTAAAGACCGGGCAAAGCAGTACCCCGATGTCTTTCACGAAAGTGGGGGGAAACTATTCTGCACCCCGTGCAACTGTGTGTTGGAGCATAAGTCTTAGAGATGATCGACGGTGACGACCCACTTTGATTCATTCAAACCTTCGAAAATGCTTTCTGCTGCTGCGGACAAGGAAGCCAAACAACTCACGTTCACCGAGGCATCAACCTCCAAAACCCTTTCGAGGGCTACAAGAAACGAAGTGAGTAGCCAACAAGATTGAAGCTGGTCAGATAACGAACGAGTAAATGAAAACAGAATGAGGCGGAGAAGTGTGTGTGTGTGTGTGTGTGTGTGTGTGTGTGTGTGTGTGTGTGTGTGTGTGTGTGTGTGTGTGTGAGAGAGAGAGAGAGAGTGATTAAAATTGCCCAATTGCTTTTACAATAAATAAACATTGAATTTGTGTAATTGAATAGTAAAGGGGTTTAACATTAGTGGCAGGTTGTGTGTGAGAGAATAAATAAGACAGCCCAATATTTTTAAAAAATCTATTCTTTTTCGCAACTTTCCGCATATTTCACAACTTCCCGCAATTTCACCACATAAAAACCCTGCATGTTTAAATCGCATAATCAAGGATTTTAGCCCACGTTTTTCTGGAGGGTCTATATATATATATATATATATATATTCATGTTGCATTGTTGGAGGAGCCGACTGGGACTTAAGTTTTTCTTTGCCATATCTACACTGTAGCTGCTGTGCATGACAATAAAGCCTTGAATCTTGAATCTAAAGTTGGGATCATTGATGTCTTTGGAAACATCACGACCCAAAAAGGGACAATTCAAAAATTGGGATTGCAAGAAAGTAAGGGCTTCTCCAAATATCTTTGTTTTACTTTATGCACTCACTCAAATATTATACATTGGAGAAGGAAGCTTTCAAACTGTTTCAACTATTATCAAGTAAGCCTTGAGAAAAATGGAAAGATAATAAAGAAAGATACAAATATGTAGCACGAACAAGGAAACTTCTCATCTGTCGGTTATTAACTGCAAATGTGTGACAACATAAGTTGATTCCAACAGTTATGCAGTATTTCACTTTACCTTGATGGCTTTGATGGCTGATTTTGTTACAGACATCATCTTTGCACGGGATATTGGAGGCTTCATGTCAATCATCGAAAACAGCTGATTGGATGTAAACAAAATAATAACATGTATTCATTTCAATTTTCAAATAAAAAAATTGTGTTAAAAAACATTGGAAAAGATAATGTCACGCTACAGGTAACATAGACACCACTAAACTACTGCAAATTGCAACTATATATCACAAGTTGATAAAAGAACCTTTTGCAACAGCAAACTCGGAATATAACTGAAAAAGTAAATCGCTTAAACACGATTTTTCCAGGTGCCAAGACAATCTTTGTTTTCATAAACCTACATATCCAGAATACCTGACATAAAAGTAAAACAGATTGTTTTACTCTAAAAAAAACACTGGGATTTAGCAACATGTCTTGCATGCAGAACAATAACACGATTGTGTTTTTACATTTGGGAAAACTTAACAACTTAGATTATATAATGATATTAAATAGAAAGTGATCAAAAAGAGAGGACGTATATTTGTGAGAGTAACTCATAGACATCCTGAATTGTTTAGCTATTGCTTATTAACATACACTACAAATGATTAAGCCAATTTTCTACATTACCGTAGCTCTGAAATAAAAAATACCTAAGCTTCTTCAAGAATGTGTCAAAAATATTATATGAATGTTAGTTATTCAAACCAGTCTGACAACACATCGGTGTGTACTCTAAATTGTACGTAGGTTTGTGTCTGGAGCATCACAATACGTTTTTAAAGCAGCCGTCAGGTTAATATCACAGCTGACCGTATCTCCCTCTACCTAACGACACACACATTCAAATAACACAAGGCCACAGTCCAGAGTCCTAGCGTGGCAACCATAGTATAACACGTATTGATATCAGTTGATATGCCTCTCGATATAGCTTCTTTCCTAACCACAAATACATCCTGACAATGTATTGGCGTCGCACGTTAACATTAAGATAGACACTACAATCATAGGCCTTCTAGATTACCGTACTAGCGTTGAACTCGATTTAAGCTAGCAGCTAACAAATCCAATCAAGCCATGTTTGACGCTACGCTTTAACTGACCAGCCAACATTGAACAAATCAGTTGCTTAGGTTAATTAAGGTTTCTATAAAATTAGTAATCTGACAAATAAGCCAGGGTTGACGTTTAGCCAAATATTTGTTTGCGTTAGCCTTCGTCTTTAGCTCTATGGACTGGGCTATAACACGAGCAAACTGTACCTCCATGTTGAATGCGTTCACTGCATCCATGACGATCCGATATAATTAAAACCAGTTGACGAACGTTTGTATTTTGTTGCTCTACCCAGTCATAACCAAGTGTGGTTATACAACGTTATCTAACAACATAAAGAACGACGTTGAAATGCTGTATTTTGGTTGTAATGCGCTCACATAGCTAGTCTAAGATCGGCTATGCTAAGAGTTGCTACTAGCTTTGCGGTTCCACCCCTTGCGTCCTTCAGCGTAAGATGTCACGAGGTAATAATGCTGCATTCAGGATAATCGGAAAATTGGCGTCTCCCATTTACCTGACTGAATAATTTCACTTTACACTTTTTCTACTGTGATGGCAGTGGTTTCATGGATTTCTTTTAATGAGGGAGGGACACAGATTATTATAGACAGTGGACACGGGATTTATTATCATAGGAACTGAAAAATGTATGATAATTTATGTCGAGACCTTTATATATACAGTCTTTGGTCGAGACACATTGAATCAACCGAAATGATGAAACAATAATAAACAAATTTAAATGTCCGTTTTAATAAATAAGGCGTATTTGTTATTTGAGGATTGATTTCACTCGAATGTAATCGTCAACACAAAGTTGTCATTCTTCAATCGAAACTTTTACAAGATTACCGAGGAACATTGAAAGCAGCCTGTCTGCGTGTTTATCCTAGTTTGGATAAGCACCGGTTTTTCCTGTTCACACCGCAGCGGAGCCGGAACAACCTCCTGAACAACAACAAGCCCACGTTGTCCATTTTGTACACAACGATGGAAAACCCCAAACTTAACAAGCAGCAGTGGTCCACTGAAGAGACCAGCTACCTACTGGGAATATGGTCTTCCCAAGAGGTACAGAGGAAGCTTGAGGGGAGCACGCGGTCCAAAGCAATGTTTCAGCATTTGCAGCGAGAGATGGCAACCGCTGGTTATGACCGTACCGTGGAACAGATTTGCAACAAACTGAAAAAAGTTAAGAAGGATTATTGGGACCAAAAGCGAGACATCGGACGGACTAGTGGCAGCGGTCGTCCGAAAACAAGTCCACATTATGACTTGCTAGACTCTGTCCTCGGAGACAGACCGACGAGTGGTTTTGGATCCACAGTTAACTCGCTCTCTCTCGAGTCGATTGTGTTGGACGAGACGAAGAATGTGCGGAGCTCATCTGATGCTGGTGAGTTATGCATTACAGATTTGTTTTATTTGTGACGTTTAGTTTTACAACATCAACTAAACCATGTAGCTATCGACCGACCTGGCAATAATAGCTAAAGTTGACCTACTACAGCTACCGGGTTTCCGCGCGGTTTGGCTAATGAAGCAGGCACGTAAACGGTTACGTCATGACGCAACACAACTCGGGCTCTGGGTGTGAACAAAAAGGGAGCTGAAAAGAAAAACCGGTACCGAGCCAGAAGAGCGCAAGAACGGGAGAACTATCGGTGGACTTCGTTCGGTGCTTAAAAGGAAGGCCCCCTCACAATGTCCACTAGCCGCCAGTATTGGTCAGTGAGTGAAACAAAAGCCTTGCTAAACATATGGGCTGACGAAGATGTGCAGCAACAAATGGAGGGCGCATGTCTCAAGGAAGAAGTCAGTCAGTTCATGGTAGAAGAGTTGGCAAAGTTAGGTATCCAGCGCACAACCACACAAGTGAGGGAAAAACTCAAAAAGATGAGACATATGTATAAGACATCTAAGATCAATGGACGAAAACCTTTCCCTTTTTTCAAATTAATGGATAGTGTGCTCGGAAGACGAGGTGGGTCAGAGGGTGAGCTGGGGACCAGTGAAACTCCCATAGGCCTTATTGCTCCTTGGGAGCCAGAAGCAGAAGGTAACTTCACCTTTGGACAATGGCTTGTTTTCCCAGATGAAATGTATGGTCTGCGACTTCAGATAAATATACTAACAAAAAAAGAATAGGGAATCCTCAATTTACATACTTTTTACCTTATGTCTCCTTAATTAAATGTATAAAACTGCTGCAGGTCCAATTATGTGTATGTACAAAGCAAGGCTTATACTCTAGCACGGTGCTTCAAGCCTTCAAATATTATATGCAAGCAACCGAGAGAGTTAACATTTAACACAATTTCTCTGGCACTACTAATCAGTGTCAAATGTAACTATTGATTTAACCAATGGCCTTTGTTCTTAACAGTCAAATCCCACACTACAGAGAGCGGCTGGTCCTCTACCTTTAAAAGAAGAGTCAGATCAGGTAAGTCAAACAGTAGTCCTGTCCCCCGGGCTCCCCTGGTGTTTCAGTTAGGCTCCCTCCCAATTTATATCAAACTTGAGAATTGCTGTCGAAACTTTTTTTCCACTGTAATGCTTTATGTAAAAAGAAACACGAAAACACCCCTGGATTCCATTGAAACCTATTAATTGCAATTAATATAAGGTTAATTCATTATCTGAATCAGGTTCACATGGATATTGGACCATAACATATGATAGCCTGCTATAAGTAATGGGAAACGTTTTTTATTAAAAAAGCATTTGAAACAACGCAGATGATTGACAGGTTCTCTGTTCTTGCAGTTGCTCAGAAACGGAAGGCTGACAGTGACTCTACAAAAGAGTTTCTCAGTGCTATGACAGAGTGCCACAGGCAGTGGCTGGAGATGGAGCAGGAGCAGAGGAGGGAGGAGTGGGAGAGGGAAGCTCAGCTGAGGCGTGAGGAGATGCAGCAGGAGCTGGCTCTACGTCGAGAGGAAGCAGAAAGAGAGGAGACACTGAGGCGCGAGGAGATGGAGGCTCGAAGTAAAGACAGTGAGCTGCTGACCTCTTGCCTAATGCAAATTGCAAAGATTATTTCAAAGGACCCTGCTGCTTTGTAATGTCATATGCCTTTTCTTGTGAATTATGAATTTTTGTTGCCAGGATAGCAATGGACCAATGGTATTTGACTTATTAAAAGCTTGTATTTAAGTGAATGTATTAAATGAGTCAATCAATGTACAACCCAACAGCCTATAACTATTTTTGTTTAGAGTTTTACCACTGTGAATTGTGCACGTCATATAGCTCATTGTATTGTTTTTTTGATGTGTTGGCAAAATATTTCAGTGGAATTCCAATGAGTATAGGTACAAGTGAAATGCATATTTTTTTTGTAAGATTTTAGTTTATTTTTCTAAACCGTTTCGTAACTTGGAGAAAAAAACACTGCAGCATACTGTAAATAAAGTCACTCAGCAAAATATATGTATGAAGACATTTATTTGTGGTTCATACAATCTCTCTCTGGCACAGGTATACAAAGTTAACAGTCAATAAAAAGTTGTCTTTAATTGACTGAAATAAAGATATATCCAACAACTCAGATATGCATGGAAAATGATGGCCACCTTTGTTGATGTAAGGGTGGGTAGTCAAATGTGATGAGATTATTCTGCACTGTCCTGTATCAGCTGCAGCAAATCATCGAATGACTCACTATTCTTTTGAGGGTTTTCATCAACAGTCTGAAGTGGCTCTTGACCGATCCAGTCTGGAAGGCACATATCGTTGTTTTTCTCGCAGAGATTATGAAGCACACAACATGTCTGTACCATGTCCTTGACAATCTCCACATTGCAGTCATTTCGTCTGCTCAGGCACCTCCACCTACCCTTCAGCCTCTCAAAAGCATAATGGGCCACACTGCGCGCTGCAATAATCTGAGTATTAAGCAGCTCTTGCTCTGCAGTCAGCCAGCTTACATTGGTGCTTGGTTTGAGAAGCCAGTTTTTAGAAGGATATCCAGCATCACCAATAACAACACAGCTACTGTCAGTTCTACAGACATTATGCATCCTGGTGGAGAAATCCTCACATACCAATAACTCTCCACTGTTATCATTCACCCACGTTGGGCAGCTCATGCTCAGGTCCCAGAACAGGCCTTTGTCATCAACAACTGCTTGAAATAAGATAGCAAGATAACTTTCTCCATCAGGTTTCTCAGAGTTGAGATGTGGCGGTCTGCTGATGGTGATGTTCATGCTGTCAAGTACTCCAATACACTGAGGAATCTGATATGTGTGATGGAAACATTCTTCAATGTTCTCAAGTTGAAATGTGTTGGGCGTCACAACAAGCTGCGGTTTAAGCACTTCAATGACCACTGTGCAAAACTCATGCACACAGTGGCAAACAGACGCCACCCCCACAGCAAAGAGATCTGCCACAGTTCTGTAGTCACAGGGGTGGGCCAATTTATAGAGAGTCAACGCCACTCTCTTCTCTAAGGGGATGCAGAGGCGATAATTGGTGTCCTGCCTCCTCAACTTTGGATTTAACGTCGCGCAGAGGTAGGAGAAGGTCTCTCTCGATACTCTAAAATGCTGCAGCCACTCGTGATCTGTGAAAGTAGCTGCTGTGTTCTCCCACCAGTCGCTGGTCCGAGGGTGAAGCCACACTTTGGGTCTTTTTCGTCTGTGATCCCTCAAGAACTGATGTGTTATCTGGTTGGAATGGGAAGACAAGCAAGTGTTTAACACTGGAAGTGAGGACAGGAAATAACTGAAAGCACAGTGTGGCCCTGAATACACTGCATAGCATGTTTTCCTATAAACTATGGATGGGCAATTCATTATTAAAAGTAGTAACAAGAGAAACGACTAAATAATTAAATGTATACCCGTCTTATGTTTTTCATATTCTCTTAGCTCTTCAACGACTGTGTATTTGCTAAATGTCCTTTTACAATGGTGATATCTTTAATGTGTTTAATAAAGCACTTTCAATTGGCTTGTTTAAATAGCCACATAAATAAACTTGCCTTGCATTTCTTGCTCACAAAAATATACTTGCATCATCTGACATTTTATCATTATGGTGAAGGACCTGTTCTATTATAATACAGAGACTCACCGGACCATGGGGAAATTACTTCGGAGAGGACTGTTTGCTCACTTGCTCTTTTTTTTTGTTTATGGACTTTTTATATTCTTTATTGAAAATAGATGAATACATTATTTTTGTCATGTGACCCTGTGACTCCAAAATAATAAACACTAGTATTAACCTGCTACACTGGGCAAGTGAGGCACTGTTTTTCTAATGGAAAATTATTCCTATAAAAAATAAAATTGACCAACATGTAATACAAATATATTTGTCCATGTCTAGTTTAGTAATACAATGCTGAATATATTTGGAATCGGCTAACTTTTAATAACTATATTGGTATGACAAAAATAAAAAAAAACACTCAAATCTATTCAAGAGAGGCTAATTAAAAACATTCTCCAGATAAAACACAACTGTATGTTTGATGGTCCCCGAGTGAACCAGACTAGATTGTTTAAAGTCCAAATACATCATGGAAGTCTAGGATAGGTTTAACTAATGTGGCAAAGTTAAGTATAAGACTAGAGTGAGTACACATTTTCCCAGCTCTTACCGCTTTCATCCATGTGTCATGAGAACAGAGGCGACGCAGTTTACTCTGTTTGTAGACTTTCTCTCTCAGCCTCCATGCTTCGCGGAGCTTCTTGAGGCGCAGCCGCTGAACTGCGAGCAGCTTCAGGCGGCGCTTCTGTCGCCGAGCCTCGGCCTGGCTGTCCTGGGACTGCCTCGTTCTGCACCAGGCGATAACCGGGAGGAACACATCGGCGGCTTCCATGCTGTACTTTTGTATAGAATAAGTTACTTTCTATGTCATTTTTGAGAACATTACTGTATCTATACGGACTCGTGAAAAACAATGATCGGACCCTCATCAATAGGACCGGAAATGTAGACGGATGATGATCATGATAACACTTCCATCTGCAGTAAACCAAGACTGACGCCCCCTAGTGTTCCGGAGTTTTAAATACCATGACTTTTAAATTCTAAAGCCAAATATCCAACACATTTTACATAAAAGTAAAGATAACCAAGTACTAATTATATATGTTCTATACAAATGTTGCCGAGCAATGCAACAGGACATTGGGACACCATAGTAGGAATTGTGATTATCTACATTGTGCCCGAGTTGTTATCTTGCCTGCTATTGAATGACCCTACTGTATGGTGCACTCATGTGGATAAACCTGTCAACTGCATGCTTCTGGAATAAAAATAAGTCTACAGAACTGACTAGATGAAACACAACTGAAGCTGAGCAGACAGATAGACATAATGCAGGTGAGGAAAGCAGGGATTTTCCAGGCTTGATGAATTGCAGACCGACTTTCTAGTTGTTAGAAACAACATTTTAGCATAGTTAAATGGTTATCAGTTTTCACTGTCAACATTTTGGAATAGAACAGAATTATTCCACTCAAAAAATTAACCGATGGCTGTAATGGACAACTCAACCACCGCTGCTCCCTTTGAATGGGAATACTATTACGATTACATTGATCCTTTGATCGTGGATGAGCGTAAGCTGGAATACAACAAGTGTAAGTCTTTATGAGTTATTGCATTTTTTGTCTTTTTCTGGTTTTAATGAAAATAATGAGAATTTTCCTTATCCCTTTCAGACTCAATTGTTATAATATTTTGGAGCATTCTGGCTGTTTTTATGGGATTCCTCTTCCTCAGTTTGAATCTAATGTCCCGCAGTGGAAACCTTCAAAGGTACGTTGGTTTACTGATACGTTGAAATAGACACACAAAAAAATATAGCTATACATTCCTTAAAACGTTATAATTATTATTGTTGCAGGAGACACAGATCCAACATCAGAGGAAATCACAGGACATCAACTGCTTGACCCAGGACTTTATTTGAATGAGTACATTTTATAAATGTTAGCTGTTTACAATGAGGTGTGATGGACACAAAACAATAACCAGGAGGAAAACTGTGAAGATTATGTTGCAGGAAAATACGTTTTTAGACGGAGTAGCAACGGGTCCTGCTTTCTTTCCATTTCAATGAATACTTACTGAGTACAAGGCGATGTTACCATTTAGTACAATGTTATGTAAATATTGTTCTATGCTTTAGCCTTCACTGTGTGTATTTGCTAACCTGGCCCTAAAGACACACTTACACACAACATGTTTCAAATATTTAGTTCATACAGGAAGCATGTCAATAAAAAAAACATTCACAGAAGTGTAAATTAACATTTTATAACGGGAGGTTTTACAAAATATCTTCAGTCTTTTTACAAGAATGTAATGTAACGAAGTCTATTTTAGAGAACTGAGTAGTGGTCAGATGTTTAACTCTTCAGGGTGGTGATGTCATGACAGACGGCTCTGATGGCTGTTTGACTCAGAGATGATTTGGATGCTTTCTGTCCGTTACACTTAGCTCTGGTCACCAAACTGACATGAGACAGAAACAGCTCTGCTGACGTGGCTCCTCGCCACAACTCATGGACGTACGACGACAACAGAAACAGCCCTGCTTCTGGAACGGGAGAAAACAAGAGGCTTAATTCATTGTTTGGAGTCAGACACACTGATAGAAAATTGCCAGTTGTGTGTTTACTACAATAAATGTAACATCAACATAATGAAACACTGACTTGAACCACTCATGCCACCTGTCAAATTAAAAGTAAAGGTTTTCTTTAATGTTATTTGAATAAAATATAAACAATTTGCATCTGGATATGTATAACATTTTGATAAACTGTGATGGGACTCATGTAAAAAGAGGCAAAGTTTTGTTATAGGTGGTTTGAAATGTAAACATTTAGTCTGTGAATAAGGGAACCTACCACGTCGAGACTCATCATGTGTGGCTTCTGGCAGGCAGGCAGAGACGACTGCCTGATGCAGCTCTGGAAGGTTGCCTTGGCTCTCTAGCAAGCAAATCATTATGTTGCTAAATAGCTGGAGGACATCTACTTTTGCTGAAAGGCTGGAGGAACACTGAGCTTCGAAGGCCTGATGGTAGAGTCGAAGGACGTCTGCTTTCATGCCAACATCGAGTAACACAAACTGCATGCCTTCTCCTTGTTTTATCACAGCCTTTTTGATCCAATGCAAGAACTCTTTTGTTCTGGTTTCATCATACGAGTCCTCGACTAAACACCTCAGGGACCACTTGGTGAGCAGGTGTGCAGTGTCACTAGCCAACTGACTGGGGTCCAGTTTTTCTCTTGGCTGAGCCGGCTGGGGTTCAGGGAGGGGGTACGCCGGCTCCCAGTGGACAAAGATACTGCTGAGGTAAGATGTACACTCAGTCAGCAGACTCGCTTCCTGTTTCTCAGTCTCAGCATCTTCTGCCAGGTTCTCTTTTCTGGCACGGGCTTGGGAAGAGGAGCCTCTACCTCTGGCCTTATCCTTCCCCATCCCTGAGGAGGAAGATGAACAAAACTGTGTTATTGCCATTAAAGATACAAGCAAGGATTTAGATACCGTGAAGCGGAACAAAGCTATAAATGAACCAGTTTGTAATGGAAAAACTATGACACAGTCTAGCATTTGTCCTCACATGTAACAAATTGATAGTTTTTAAAGCCTTATTTCTATTAATATCCCTAAAGAAAAGACACACAGTCAGCTAAATAACAGCCACAGACCGGTGATGTTACCGTACACACTTTCTAACATGAGTTTGGCTCCATTGTAGATTCTAAAAGGCCAAATATGACATTTTCAGCGTCATTTTTTGGAATTGATTTCAGCTTTTTGTGCTCTATGTTGTTTCATTTGTATGCTTATATGCCGCATATGAGCAGCAGAACATCATTTTAACAGAATGGAATCGACTGCAAACCAAGACCCGCCATTTGCTTACAGATCAGTCTGTTTGAGCAATAGTGAAGACATAAATAACTTGTGAAAAACATTGATGAATAAGAAAATCAACCCTCAAATGCAAACAGTGCAAGACTGGTTTGAATGAGTTTTTCATGAACATGACATGTGGTTGTATAGTTAACACATATTCATGTCTGTCAAATTCATCTTGGAGAGTTTAAATGTGGATTAAATATTTCTCTTTGATGATGTGCTTTAGCAGGTCTAATAACTGTTTCTGTATGAGGTCAGTTGTACACACTTAATGGCACTTACCCAGTAATTCCTTTAATTTGTGCCTTTCAGCCAAGGCTTGTATTTGGGAAAGGAGTGCTGCGTTGCGGGACAGGGAGGCCCAACAGAGAAGCAAAGTGAGGGCTTCGGTACAAGAGAGAGGCTGTGGGTGGAGTGTTAGCCAGTCAGCCTGTTGGTTTACACTGAGAGCTGTCCCACGATGCTTCAGTACAGAGCAAAGGGTCTGCAGGTACACGTTGAGCTGAGCGGCCTTCACACGCGACCTGACAGGAGATCAAACAAACACTGATATCCTTGGCCAAAAGATGGTCAACATCAATCATATCATTTAGATCAGGGGTTCCCAACCTTTATTGTGCCAAGGACCGGCAGATACATTAAAAAAAATGTGCGGACCCGTTGTCAATTTTAACTGATTTGAATATTTACTCACCAGCAGGTGGCAACAGAGGCTAATTGTATTTAACAGCCTGAAGAAAAAGCATACACATATTGATATAACTGAAAATGTCAGTGAGACCCCTGGGCTTGTTTGCCAGCAGTAATAACGTCATACCGGGGCGTTCGTTCCGGTGCACTCCGACAGCATTTAGCACTACATCGAGATTAAGATTAAACTAACTTCTTTTGGGAACACCCACATACCAATGGAGTTGGCCAGATGTGTGTAAATTACTGTTAATGGTAATTTGAAAACAAATGCCGTTGTTGGACACACACACACACACACCGAACATACACACACACACAGCGGAGCTGAGCAGAGCACATACACACACACATCATGCGCCTTTGTGACCGGACATTTCCTTCACACAACGAGTAATAGGGGGAATAATCGGGCCGTTCGATGTGTGTGTGTGTGTGTGTGTGTGTTGTGTAGGTGTGTGTGGTTGAAACGTAGCAGCCTGGAGGGGAACACAGTGAAGGCGGTGTGTACGCGCTGTTGCTGCACTTCTCAGAGGCTGCCTCCTGATGCTGCAGCCATTTCATGAAGTGAAGGAGCATTTACAAAATAAAAAAATAGCTCTACACCCCTGGCCGCAATGTCCTTAAAATGAAGTCAGAGTTTGAAATATATCTCAAATAATGTATGCACTGCCATTCCCCCACAAACATAACAGTCTGCGATTAAACGGTTGTTTCCTGTGTGCTCCACTTCCTATTGGCGCACCAGCTGTAACTTTATCTGCGCACGAGAGGCTGAGACCTTATGCTAACCAATTTCTATTTATTTTGTATGTTTTGGATGAATATATATAAAAATAAATTTTAAAAAATGTTTTTATTTTTTTTTATAAGATATTTTTATATATTTATAATTCTGCAAATACTACGATAAACTCACAGCTATTTCGCGGCCCGGCAGTAACACCTCCGCGGAACGGGGGTTGGGGACCCCTGATTTAGATTAAGGTATAAGTCAAATGAATGACTTAAAAATGTAGTTAAATCACATTAACACTGTCACTGTGATTGCCTACCACGACCACTCATTTCTGGTGGTTAGGGAGCTTTACCTGAGGTGTCTGCTGATGGTTAATGCCACAGACAGGAATTCAGTGATGAGGGGGAGTGGGAGACACTTTACTGAGCTCTTGGGTTTCTCCTCTGTAGATGAAGAGGTCTTGGCTTCATCCGCCTGCTTCTCCTTCTGCCCGAGGTTAGTAAACCAGAGCACATGGAGCAAATCTATGATGGCACCAAGCAGCTGCTGGTCCAGATTCCTAAAGAACATACAGACATATGAAGAAAATAAGCAGCTGGCTGGAGATTCTTGTAGTAATATGAATGATTATGTCAAAATAAAGAGCCATAATTGGAATTCTCAAGCTTACTTTTTTTCAACCAGCTGTATTATCCAGGTTAGCAGCCCAGAGCTCTTGGTGAGGTTATAAGCTGCTCTGGTCACACGGGCGGCCTGGCACAACACCCTGATTATCTGTGCCTAGTGGAAAGATACAGTTAAAATTAACTCATTGAGTCCCTTATGAAGTTTCAAAGAGTATCTGGATTGTACTGCTCTTGTGTTGCAGCAGTGTGTACCTGGGAGTGTTCATCACACAGGGGGCTGCTGCTGAAAGCTAAAAGGGTCTGAAAGATGCCTTGTTGTTCACACAGTTCATAGCTGTGTCCATCACTTATCCCCTCCTCCAGCACACTCAGGATCCACTCACGTTCCATCTTATGCTGCAGAAAAAAAGCAGACAGTCAGTCGAACTCTCAACGTTTCAAACAAACAGATAGCTAAGTTTAGAAAAAACATGAGCTTAGCAAAACAAACAAATGAAGGTTAAATGTTGTTGGCACAAGAAGAGTTTAGTTTATTAATCATTTATTTTGTCAAGGTAGAACCCTGTAAACATGAATGAGAAAACAAAGCAATGATGCAGCAAACACACACACGTATAATCCTAATTACCTCCAAGTCAAAGCCATAAAATAGCTTGAAGAACTCTGGGACTCTTCTGAAGTCCAAACTCTGATGGGACAGCAGGAACCTGTTCAAAACCACGTACATGTGGTCCTCTGGGAAATATGGAAAAACAACGAAAAGGTCAATGACTGGGAAAATAATGTTGTGAAGCAAGCAATACTAAAGCCTATTCAGTATAAAGAAAGGTAAACAATAGGGTAATCAAAAATATAACAATTGAAACTTTTTTTATAACAGAGTTCCTTATCGGTTCAGTAAAAGTCCTTTTTTTTAAAAGTCATGTTTTCAGGGATACACACCAGGTTTGAGCATCTGCTGAGCCACTTTGGCGATGTAGGTGGTCAAGACAAATGGGAGTCTTTGATTCTGCTGTCGGACCCCATTCCTCACTGTGTCCATCAGGTACAGCAACTGTTAAAAGAACAAGCTCATAAGTGTTTCTGTTTTTTTTTATCCACACATATAATATTTAAATACTCCAACCCTTTACCTGTCTCTTCTCTCTGAAGCGAGCACCCTCCAGGTGGTGGTAGAAGCAGCTAAGCACATGATACGCTGCCGCTCTCACTTTTGTGTCGTAGCTACTTAGAGCCATTACAGTTAGTCCCAGGGCATGACTGGATACAAACTTGAGGCAGTCAATCACACACTCTGTGAAACAGGAGAAAACGTAACAGTTATAAAGTGGTATTTACATTAGCTGATAAAGAGCTATGACAACAAACAGCAATGATAGATATTCACCTGGCTGCAGAATGGTGCTGAACAGAGGCAAAAGAAAACGGGGATCATAGAAATTCCCAAGGTCCTCCACTGCATTGTTGTAGTACACCCGCTCCTTATCATCCTATAAAAGAGAAATATTTGTATACTCAAGGTTCATCCAAATTACAATAAATATATTTCTCATAAATCCCTTTTTTTTTTAATCTGCTAAAGTTTTTAAAATATTAGTGATGCTGAAATGAAGAACTACATTTTAACCCATTTAGTTTGTCATGTTTATGTCCTGCTGTCACAATAGGGAATAAGTGACTCACTTCAGTCTCACCTCAATTATTTCTCTGCTGGGAAAAAAAAGGTTTTAGCAGGATAACATATTTAAAGTTTAATATTTACTTATTTTTTATTTTTGAAAAAGGTAGACAAAAATGTTGTCTACTAGACTGGACTTCTTCAATAACAATGTTCATATTGATTGTTGATGTAATACTCATTATGGCCGTTAGAGGCTTAAGTGAACCACTGCCCAACGTTTTACCAGATGAGATAAAAGATATCCATGCATGTACACAAATATTCACCAATTGAAAGAAAAAACAAGGTTTGTGGTGGACATTGGCCCCTCTGGCCGAATGCAGTATTACAACAACAAATACTAAGACAAATAATCATTTTTTAACAGATGAAATAAGCTTATTTAGAAATATGTAGATACAAAAAATTACTTATAAACTGAAGTTTTTATGGAATGGTTTTGAGCAGGAGTTCAAACAAAGCACAAGCATCATTCAGTTTAAAAGGATGTACAGAAATACTTTTTTGGAAAACTATGAGAATGAAGAGAGGAGATTGAAGATGAGAAATTATTGTATATGTATGTATAAATGTAAGTATGAATAATGATGCATAATGATTTAAAGGACAATCATTGATCAAGTAAGGGGGGGGGAATTAATAAGCATTTGCTTCCTCCTGCTCCCTTTCGGACACATATGATTTATTATTATTAATATGAAGACTTTTTTTTGTTGAATATATAAATATTATCATGAATGTGGATAAATACTGTATTTTAACAATACAGTATTCTGTTTTTCACATTTGCTATTTTTTTTTAATCTGTTTGATTGAAATGAAATGAAAGAGAGAAAATCCTTTTAAACTTAAACAAATTGTCTACACCTGAGGCCTGTACTACGAAGCTGGTTCAACATAACCTGGATATGTTTGAGTTAACCGGTTGGCCTAATCCAAAACATACGCGCTCTCGCTAAGTGGTCCTACGACGCTGGTTATCAAGCGGATCGCTCAAGCCACCCGTGTCCTATCTAGTTAGGTGCGCGTTCACATGAAAGGGGTGATATTTGGAGCATTCGACCAATCACAAACATGGAAAAATGTACTGACAGCGCAGCGTCATACTTCCTGAATGAAAAGTAAACTTTAATATTAGACAAATATGAAGACGTTAAACTTTAAACATCCATGACTTAAACACTTTATCCAGGATAAAAGCCACATATGCATATGCAAGGTGAATACAGCTGGTAAAAGAAAAAGTGTTTGAATGCGTACATTAACAGGTTTATGATATCACTGCCCCGTCTAAGACACGAGTGGATCTGACTTACATTTGACTCGAGTGTTTCGTCAACTTAATGTGTTTCTTAAAATAATACTTATGCATACAGTATGTGACACTGAGTGTTGCACGGTCAGATACGGCTCAATAAGCTGACTCAGATAAGGAGATATATGATACATGATGATGTGATATGAATGATAATGGGACACATCAACGTCTGCACTCACAGTACCACGGACCGGTTGATCCGGTTACTTATGTTGTGGCAGATATTTAAGTAAGCTTTCTTAACGCTAATGTTATAATAGTCCGATTGCTCTGAAGATGGGAGGTGATATTCTATGTATGGGAAACACTTTTAATTGTATTACTATTAGAATAAAATTCACGTGGCGGGAGGTCGCCAGTCTCTGGCAGTTATTTTGGGGGTGAAAGGCTGAAAGGTTTGGGAACCCCTGCTCTTTAAGGGTCATTTCTTATGGTAAATGTTGTTTTGGAAATCAGATGTAAAAAATAAAAGTATGGACCTGCAGGATGATTTTGCGATGCTGTGGAAAGTGTGCAATGGTTTGGAGCATCCTGTCGGCGTTAAGCAGGGCCAACAGGTCCTCGAAGCTCTCTTGCTTCCACAGTGAAGCTCCGAGGCTTTTCCTGGTCTTGTGGTGCTCCACAGCTGCCGGGCCCCACAGGAAGGATCTGCAGTTAAAAACACAAATAAGGGATTGCAAAAAAACAAGTACTGTGTAGAATAAACCAAAATAAATGTAACTTACTGAAATTTCAACAGACTGACATCGTTTCTTTCATATTCCTGAAGGAGCAGTAATAGTTTCTGATCTGTAAACAAAGACAAGATGTAAGAGGAAAGAAGGACAACTACCACATAAACAGAAAATTGATTCGATTTTATTTTACCTGAATTATTCAGGGAAACTCCATATGCTCCCAAAAGAACGACAAATTGATTGGTGTTACAGACGGCAGGGCATTTCTTCACCAAAGAGAGAAGTAGGGACACTAACGCTTCTGAAATGACAACGACATTATTGTGTTAGTGTTAAGTAATAAGATAGATAATTGAAGGATAAGGCTTTGTAATGTAGTGTTTTCTTTGTTCTATTTAGCTCCAGACACACCTTTAGCCTGACACCTGCTGTGCTCTTCATCATCTTCCAACATGGTGGGCAGGAACAGAGAATGGCTGCTTGTCATCATGTAAAGGGTGGTTAAAGGAATCAGGTCCTTCTGGACTTCAGTGCCACCGTACATCACTCCCAACAAGTGGCTCAAAGTGTTCAGATAGTGGTGATCTCTGTACCGATATCTACAGGGAAGAATATATTTTAAGTATTTGATTAAAATAAATCTAATGAGAAGCTCTCGAACAAACATCTAGCAGAATTGAAACAATTATCTTACTTCAGTCCATTCTTGATAAAACTGTTCCATTCAGATGCAGCGATGTCTTCAGCTGATGTCTGTGTAAAGAAACCGTATTATGATGCATGAAATAAAATATCAAATGAACAGTAGAGGAAAAACAGTGTGAGGAATATAAACCCACGAGCAGTCCTTGCAGTCTCTCCAGGATGCTGTGCTCCTGCTCCAAACGGGCAGTAGCCGGATCTTTAGAATGACTGTAGGCCGCGATGAGACACTTGAGGGCAGCCGTGGTGACTGACTTCCTCCAGGTGTCTTGTTCCTCTGGGCAACCATCTAGTTTCTCAGTGACAGCATCAACTAGTTGCCATCTGAAAGAGAAAACATTTAGCTAATACCTTGTGACACCAATTATTCACTCATAGTTAGTATAATGTTTTTGAATTGATGAATACCTTTCAAAACTGTCAACTTTTTGAAGAGCATCGGGCAATGTGTTGATCAAGCTCTTAGTGTCCTTGATGTTGGCTGACAGCCTGATCAGATTGGCTAGTGTTTCAGTCACCTGGGCTCCAGAGTCTTCCGTCAGGTTTCCCAGAACACATTGGGACAGTTTGGCCAGCAGCGCTTGCTTCAAAGCCTTTACAACCTCTTTTTGCACTATAAAACACAGCAATGGAGCATTTGTAAATAAATATACAACGGTAAATAGAAGGCAAAAGAGTGACTTCAATATTGATGCTGTTTGTAAAAAAAGAGGACTTGTTTAAGTACAAACCTTCTTGTGGCCTGGCGGGATCCTCTCTTCTTGCCACCTGCAGGTAGGTGTTGATAAGTGGAAGGAATGTTTCCGTCTGCTCTGAGAGCTTCTCCATGTTTGCTGGCTCGAGACACCACATTTCAAAGCAGAGGCGATGTGTGGAGCAGTTCTGCAGCAGGAGAGAGCTAATGGAAAGGGAGTCTGGGAGAGGAAACTGGAGACAGTGCAGCAGCACATCTGTGTGGATGAGTTTAGCACTGCCTGGCTCAGTGGACAGAGTCTGCAGCAGGAAGGCCTCCAGTGCGTGGCTGGAGCAGGACAGCAGCAGGGTGCTCAGGCCATGGAGGTGGGCCTGAGACAGAAAGATGCCGTGGTCCTTGGAAGGGTTAGCTTTAGACTCTGTGAGGATGAGCAGAGCTGCATGACCATAGACACTCAGCTCGGCCTGTGCGCCCTCACTACTAGGAGAGATAAGGCTCCCGTGGGGGAGGAGTAGCAACTTGGAAACCACCTCTCTGAGGTTGCAGGAGTCCATGAAGCTGTGAAGAGACAGGAGGGCTTGGAAAGGTCGAGAGTGTTTCTTTGGTGTCTGGGAGCCCTTTTCCATCAGTTCCTTGAGCACAGCTTTCTCTATCGCCTCCATATAGCTACAACTGAGCTCCATGTGACCGAGATCACTTAGAGTAGGGGAGCATGTCTTCAGCAAGGTCAGAATGTCATCATTCAGCTGAGCGCACATGTGCTTCAGCCTGACAGGGTTCAGAGTGTGAGGAGGTAGAGCAGCCAGCTCCAAAGCAAGAAACCACTGCTGCAAACACGGATGCTTGAAGATGGAGCCAAGGACCGAAAAGAGGACCTAAACACAGAGGGGCCAAAAAAGCATCAGTCATTTGGAAATCAGTAGAAATCAACTTATAACATTGGTCACAGATTGAACAAAAAGTATTTTTCCTTTTCCATCCAATGAAAGCCATAGTTAACAGTGAACCTTTCCCCACCTGCTCTTTATTGGTTTCTGCTGTGGACAACTGGCTGCTTTCTAGGAAGAGGTCTGATCCTTCCTGGGAGTTCTCTGCTGCTGCTGCTGGCTCAGAGTGTGCAGATTCCTGAAAGCCTTGTAGCTTGCTCACCAAATCATGGAGTATTCCCATTAAAGTCTTCAGAGGGGCAGTTCCTATGTCTTTGGGGAACTGTGCAGAAGATCAAGATGTGTTGAGTATATTTTCAAATCAGTCATATACCGATAGTTATCTTGTTTGTTGTGCTCTTACCGTGCCAAGGTTTTCCACTGTTGATCTTATGTAGAGTAATATCTGCTTAGTTGCTACTGGAAAATCATCAATCAACATTGAAGCTAGAGTTCCTTCCACATTCTTCCTGAATGCGTCCTCTAGCAGAGCGTGTGGACCTTGGCTATATGCAGACTCCATCAGTGTGCTGAATGAAATGGGGGTCGAGGATCCCTTTGAATGGTGTTCAGAGGATTTGAACTGCAACAAAAGAGCAGCATTGTTGTTGTTATTGTAAGGAATTACAAGAATGTCACTCTTTCAGTTAAACAATCTCTTGCTTCCACCAAATACTGACCAGTTCCTCTCGGCTTTGCTTAGGAAGCCATTTGGAGTAATACTGATGAAGGTGTATGATGGACGGATGAGGAGGAGCGGAGAGTTCTGTGGACACGAGCTCTTTATCGTACTGCAGCAGAGCCAGGCAGAGCGGGAGAGGCTCTCTCTGACAGTGCAACACATCTGAAAGCACCGCAGACAAGTACTCATGTACCACCCCTGAGGAAAAAAGGCAGATGATGATAATTATTATACCATTCTAAACAATAGTTTTTTAATCCTCATAATATAGAAAACACTTTTAAAGTATAAACGGCAGGCCTTTTACTGAATTTTATTTGACTTTCTTAAAGAACAGATTTAAAAGGTCCCATGTCATGGCCATCTCTACTGATCATAATTCCATTGTTGAGGTCTACTAGAATAGATTTACATTGTGCAATTTTCCAAACTCACATTGGTTTCTCATACAGCATCTCTGTATAGAATGTGTATTCACTCTCTGTCTTAAACGGCTTGTTGGAGCTCTTGCCCCCCCTCCCTATGAGCCCACTGTGCTCTGATTGGTCAGCTCACCCACTCTGTTCTGATGAGTCCACCACCGTTACAGTGGAACATCAGTGATTATGTGTTACAATGGCGTTAGCAACCAGAAAATGACAGCAGTAATGACAAACAGATGAGAATGCTGCGTGGGGTCTGGGTGCCGTGTTGGCGGGACGTTGCCTGGCTCGCTGCTGGAGCGGACACTGTGAGCTGGATTACTGGGGTAGTTTCCTGGTTGCTGCATGGAGTCTGCGAGACACCGCAAAACTCAGCCTGAACTCAGTCTGAGCACACACACACTCGTAGCCTGGCTGTGAATTTATGTGTGTGCTCAGGCTGAGTTCAGGCTGAGAAACCCGCGGAGCTGCGGCTGAGAAAAGATAAGGCTGAGTGAGTGTGCGTTTGTGAGAAAGTCCGCGGATTGGTCCATTTGGACCAGCCTGCGCAGCCGTTACGTCACTTAGACCATTGCGTCACTACGACCCAGGAAGAAAACAATGGAAAAAGAGAAATGTCCAACGAGGCGTTCTGGGGCAGCATAGACAGGTCTTTTCTGTGTTAGAGTTTTACTCGCTACAGGGTGTACTTTGAGGGTTTTGACTCTGCAGACCGTTTACATGCAGAAAAACCTTCATAACACACAAGGGGACGGGTAATAACCGGAAAAGCATGACATGGGACCTTTAAATTATCATAAGGCCGAATTCCATTATTTGATCTGATGGTCCTATCATTGTGCATGCTAGCCCACTTGAAACTTGAATATAATGAAGCCATCGATGCTTTGCTTAGTATTAAATGTCAGCTGTAAAAGAAATGGCCTATAGGAGTGTTTATAGATGTGCATCAACATGGAAACACAATTTTCAGACTCCATTTATGGTTCCACTCATTATATGGTGTGCTTTACCCTTGTCTGCTGGCAGTTTGTTACGAGCCTCCAGTGCAGCGGGGACCACCACACTGAAGGGGAAGGTCTGGATGATGAGGTCTTCACTCAGAGACGGCCCGAGCTCATCCATCTCTCCTTCATTACCCTCCATGATGACATCCAGCATGTCTAAGACATCTACAAGACATTGTCAGATTAAAAATAACTGGTTTCCTAAAACGTGATAATGTCTGGAAGAAACTAACTGTAATTCCATCTTTAAATGCTCACCATCTATGTGTGAGATTGGGATACTGGCTGCGTCGCCCTCCTGGATACTCAGGTTAGCTTGAAGATAAGCTGCCTCCTGGACCAGACTGGCAACCTTATCTGTGTATGTGTAAGAATTACACACCAGTTTCACCAACACCTGGAGCAAGAAGGAGGAGTATATTGGTTATAATTACAATGTATTGATTCACATTGTCTTATTTTGTCTAACCCAAACAAAACGGTAATATACAGAAATGCTGAAAAGATGTAATGTATATAGGCTCACCCTCTCCAAGAACTGGATGACAGCCTCTTGTTGGCTTGCCTCTACTTTGGCCAGCTGGTCGAGCCAGAGCTCCAGCTCAGTCCAGGTGTACTCGAACACTCCACTGTCCTTCAGCACCTGAAAACAATATCGTAGGTTGGTTGGCACTTTTCTCCTAGAACTGAGTTTAGGCAATAGCCTTAACAGAGAACAGAGACATTAGCAAGTCATTTCCCTATGCTGCCTGTACTTGATGACCAGTAATAATAATAACGAGTTTTACCAGTGTTGTTATCATTGAGGCATTTTCAAGTAATATAGATAAACTACATTTCCTAAGTGTAAGCACTGACCGGTTTCCTTATGTAGCTGAAGTACTTCTAACATCTCCCTTAATATTACCATAAATACTCCAAGCTGTACTTTTACTCTCAACAGTTACTGAGGCACGAACTTGCTAAAGTATTCCAAAAGTGCATTATGTGTCTTACTTAGTGTGATTGCCCAGTTAGATTAAAGCAGTATACATTTGGTGTAAACAATGATCAGTTTGAATGCCTGCTCGGGTTTGAAGATTTAAAGTCACTTCTAACATCTAAAAACCTGTGTGCAATGCATATGTGACCTGCTCTATCGAAATCAGTCGGATTGACCCGAAGACACATTTTGAGCTGTATACTATACACTGCTGGAAAGAGGATACTCCTAGCTTTCTAATGATATCAGGATTGTTGTTGTACTCCAAATATTAAGCGAAATATGTCACATTATATAATGACTGTCACCGAGTCATCATTTTGAGAAAAAGGCCTTCAAAGATTTCTCTTCTCTGGAATCCATCGATCTGATTGATTATTAGCAAATGATCAAAATACTATGGAGGGAAGATATTTTCATTTGGATTACTGGTCTGGGGGAAGCTCGCGAGTGTGTGTGTTTGTGTGTGTGTTTGTGTGTGTGTGTGTATACGTGTGTGTGTTTGTGTATTTTTGCGTTTGTGTGTATTGCGTTAGTTTCCCGGGGAAAACACTCACGAGAAACACCGGCTGTTGTTATGCCTGCTGTGACGTTAAGTTACTCCGTTCTCCGCTTGTAATTATGCCGTCACAAGCTTCAAAGTTGTATTTATCATCTGAATTTGCCAAAACAAGTTTAATATTCTGAAAGCCAAGACTTTGTTTATTTGAAATCAGATGAAAACAAACTGTCACGGACCCTGCCGTGTTATCTATGATTACTCTACGCTTACATTCATAATGTCAGCCGGAGGGAGGGGGGGCGGCGCTGCGGAAGAGCAGATTGCCTGTCATCTTCCCTTTACAAGCTTAAAGAATGTATTTATCGTGTGAGTGTTGAAATAAAAGTTTCATATCCTGAAAGCCAAGACTTTGTTTGTTTAAAATCAAAAAAAACACCCAAACCCTGAAAAAATAGTTTTTTACGCAAATCCACGATTATTTTGAAATGAGCCGTTGCTGATTTGGATAGAGCGGGTCACATATAGTGCAGGCAGGAATCAAACGCACAGAGGAAAACAAGGACAAGTTCCTTACTTTTAGAACCAGCAGTCGTGTGGAGCTCTTCAGGTGGCTGCTGCTGCTGCTGACAAACATCATGAGCAGCAGGTACAGTACTGACTTCTCTCCAGATGCCGATTCGGTGTCGACATCCTGGGAAGAAAAGGCAATATACAACACGTTAAAACAAAGCAACACCTTCTAGACAGCAATCATTGAGAAATATAGAGGAAATAGTGAACAAAACAACAACAGTGCAACATTTTCACCTGTATGCGAAACCAGGAGAACTTGCTTGCAGGGAGTTCTAAGGCCAACTGCAGAATCTGATACTGCAAAACTGGAGGAACTTCTTCCCTCATCCCTTTCTCAGACACAATCCCTGGAGAGGATAAACAAAAGGTACTTTAAGACCCAAGAGCATCATACAGTATAACTTATATATATATATACTCAATAAATAAAAAAAAGCATTACCTTTTAAGAGCTTGCTGAAATCAAATTTGCACTGGCTAACCAGATGTGGCACGACTTTCTGGTAGAGACAGATGACCTGGAGAATCAGAGTCTTCAGCAGAATTACCTCGGCTGTCTCAGCAACTGCTGAGCACAACAAATAAAGTAAATAAATGTTTTTAGAGGACTGACAATCAATATACTCAAAACATGTTATGCAAGTATTATTACCGGGCACTTCGTTTTTATTAGTCGTCTGCTCAGCGACCCCTTCAGTTTTTGTCTTTTTTTCGTCACCATCCGTCTTTTCTTTCTTGCTAAGTGACTGCCACTTGGAAACTATGCTCGTCATATCTGGCAGAATCTGGAACAGAGCATGAAGATTAGTTTAATGGTGCTTCATAACTGTGTCTGGACATTCAGACTGCACATTCCTGAGCTGACCTTGCTGAGAATCTCTCTGTACTGCAGCACCAAATCCCCCATCATTTCCAGAGTGTATCCATCCGCGCTGTGCCACTCGGACTTATCCAAAAGGTAGTTCATGTTCCTATTGGCTCTTTTTAAGATGAAATTCATCATGGACAGAGTGGTGAGCTGCACGCCTGTGTTGGCAAACTGTCAAATACAAAAAGAGATATTCTAATATAACATGACGAGGTTCTTCACATGGGGAGTGTTTTGTGGTTCTGCAGTTATTAATGCATTGCGTGAGTCTATGACACTTACAGTGAGGCCCTGTGTGAAGAAGGCCTTGTTACAGACCGGAGGAAGAGAAACCACCATGATCATGGACAGCAGGCGAGGGAGAGGGACGACTTCACGAGTTTGGAAGACTGTGGAAATCTCTGGCTGGGCTTCGTAGATCTGACAAATACATTCACAAGGCATCATTATATATTTATTATGCTCCCCACAAAAGGAAAAAAACGTACAGAAAACCTGAGGTCTTCACCAACGCTGAGTTATTTTAAGTCGAGGCTAAAAACACAACTTTTTTCAGCTGCTTACCTAAAAGCATTTTAACTTGTTTTAGCATCTACTGTATTTACAATCTTGTTTTTAAACTATTCTGTATCTCTTTTATGCATGGTTTTTATGAATCTGTTATTCCATTATGTTTATTTATTGTGTTCCTTTTTGTCTTCTTATTAAGTGTTAATGATGATGTAAAGCACTTTGAATTGCCTGTGTCTATATAAATAAACGTACCTTACCTTACCTTAAATATTTGTTTAATAGAAAAGCTATATGTGAGCCAAAAGCGAATTAGTCTTATACCAATCTAATCTACTAGCAAGTACCTTTTTAAGTAACTTGACATTGTCCTGCCAAGCACTTTTGAGGCGGGGGGTATATGAATACTGCGTCTCCTGAAAGTATCTGGCCAGCATGTCAGGGGTAGCTTTCAACACATTCACCACCAGCTCCGTCACCAACTCATCCTCTGTGGCCTGCTTCTGCCCCACCAGGAACTGAAGCAAGACAATGTTGCCAGCTCTGGGAAACAAAACCAAAGTCCTATGATCAGCACGAGGAGATTCCAGAAGAGCGAAAGGTACATTGACGGATTGATTACTTACCTGCCAGCTGTGCCAAAGCTGGCATCATGAAAGCTGATGCCGTGCTTACGAGAGCAACAAATGTCAAGAAGGAAACTGTGAACAAGTTCCCGAATGACTGATTGCCCAGCATGCTCCGAGTCGTCTACCATCTTAAAGGAGATAAGTAACATTCAGGTTACAGGTTGAAAAGAAAATGACAACAGTAAAATAATGTAAAAAGGTAGTAACTCACTCTGTCATCATCAGTGGTTGCATCCTCAATCCCATTCCATTTATACAGAGATGCTATGTTGGCCAATACAACAGGTGTGAAAAAACGCACTTTCTGTGTCTTACTTATGCCCTTGTTTATCACCACCTGCAGCAAGACAAACAGAAACAAATGCAATTAACAAAACCATACATTGATTGTTTAAATGTGTAAAATTATGTGTATAATTTAGATTTTTACCGGATGATAAAATTACACTACATTCAAGATTTCATGACACCAAGAAATGCATTAGCACGGAACATCACTTGTATATGAAGAAAAAATATATATATAAGAGAACAACATGGTTAATACAATGGTCGTCATTAAGTTATATTTCATCCCCACTCATGTTACATAAATGTGTACAATTATGAGCACTTACTCTTGTCTTCAGTGTAGACAAAATCAGATTGACGATAGACATCCTGTCCTCCTTCACACCCGTACTCAGGATCTCTGGTAGGAGTTCTGACACACCAAAAACGTACATGTCATCAACACACCTGAGATACAAGTCGATTGCGTACATTTGAATGCATATTTAATTACCTTTGATTTCTAATAACTGTCCAACTGTAGCATTGTCTCCAGACACCAAAAAGGACAGCACAAACTGGATATAAGCCATGCGGACATCAGGTCTTCCCTGGGGTGTTTTCAGAGAAGATTTTAAACATACATATCCACAGAATCCAACAAACCAAATCAAAACTGAAAAGTTCAATTGCCACTCCATACCCTCTTATCCCTTCTCTTTGCCAGTCCAGACAGAGCTTTGTTGACTTGAATGTTACTCAGGACATCTCTTGCAGCTTCTTGACCCTGAGACACCAAGGCTGACAGGAGACTGAGGCACTGACGGACGAACCTGTGCACAAAGGAAAACACAAAATGATGGGAAATATTTAAACTGTCCTGAGGGCACTGATATTTGAAGTCCTAGAAATTAGGTTAACACTCCAACCTGTGATTTTCTGATTGGAAGGATCCCTGCAGGAGTTTCACGTGGCTAGAAACAATCTTTTTCACAATAGCATTGCCCACCATGCTGAAGTGGGACAGGTCACTGGCTGTCCGGAGGAGGATCATCTCCAAGCTCTCAAAGATCAGCATCATCTGGACAGAGGCAGGATTGGATTAGATCCACTTACATGGCCAAAAACAGGTTTACTAACAGTTTCAGTAACATTGACTGTGAAAGGCACTTACCTCAGTCTCTACGTGCTTTTCTCTCTCTAGCAATTTGAATATTTCAGCACACTCCATAGAAATTTTAATATATCCTTCCACCACATCATACAGATCAGAGCATGGCAGCTTCTTAGCGGTGGAAACGAATCTCTCCAGTCCTGCAGGCGAACACAAGTGGTACAGTTATGTATTAAAGAATTACTATGATATCTTATTTGCACTCCCGTGAGATGTAGGCAAACTGTACCAAATAAACTCACCTCTCATGACTGTGGCTGGTTCCTTCAGCATGGCTTTAAATACAGTCCCATTGAACTCCGAGACTTCTTTTTTCAGCGGAATGTTGGACTCCACCGAGACTTCGTTTTCGCGCTTTTTACCCATTTTAATATGCAGGAAAAACTGATATTAGTGACTTTTGGTTTTACTCCCTAACATGCCAACAAAGTTCTGTCAGTAACCCACGTTGTGATCGTGTAAACAGAAAACTGTCCGTGGTAATAGTCCTCCGGCCGGAAACGTTTGCTGCTGTACTTTGGTTCCGCATTGGTTGCGTTCTGATCATGGTTGCATTATTATAATAACCGCTTACTACACAGCAAACTACGCTACTGCATGGCATATAATAATATCTCTGCAATATATAAACACCGTAGGAATATACTGTATACATGTTTTTCAATGATTTCCATACAATCTGAGGCAGCCACTTACATTTCATATCAAAATGTGTCAAATTTCCTGACATACAGGACACATGTTGAATTAGAGCTCTTATATATATTTTTCCTTTAATGTAAGCTGACCTAGTGACTGAAATGTAGCACCCAAGTGTGTATATAAGTAAAGAAGTAAATAAAGATGTAAAGAAGTAAAGAAGATGGTAATATTATTTGTATTTTATAAAACCAAGAAGAAGAGTCTCATATACATTCTGTTTAAGTTGTAGCGAAGATAACCCTTTCATTGTGTATACCTCTCTCACAGTCACAATCTGGCATTTCCTGACTATCAAACTGTCTCGCTTTTGTTCTATGCACTTCAGTTTTCAACATACCTTGCTCTTCACTCAATTCAGTAACAGCATCATTTTGGCAAAATACACATTTTGCTGAGAACATGTACATACTTGTAGTTTAGCTTTGTAGCCTATTTAAAGAGTGTGTGGTTTACAACAAAGTGCAGTCTCTTCACAGTTATCTTCTCGACAAACTGTGCAGACATTGCTGAACCAAATCTCAAAATTAGACTTTTAACTGGAAAAAACATGACAGACTCCCACCTCAATCTGAACTTTTTTTTACAGAGACTGGAAGAATACACAACAGGGACTGACATAGTTGAAATGTTAAGTCAAGGTCAGGCTATGTGTTTGATTTTATTCATTTTGGGCTGAGCTATAGGCTATATTGTATTCCTACAGTCTGTTGTAGTATTTCAACATGTATTTATAAGATCGTCATGAACACAATCGACAGCTTATCTGGTGATGCTTCCAAAGCTCAACTAGAAGGTGACATCTCTACAGACTGCTGCTTCCTATCTGTAGGCTTACATAACAACCCCAGCCATCCCCCAAAAGTAATTGCAGGATGTCATCTTTGCAGGTTATTTTTCACCAGATTAGTGGACTCCTTGAGTTGTCATTCAGTTAAATGAACACCAGGGCGCACCCTTGCTCGGTTTGGGTCTTTGGAGTAATAGTCAAACTTTGCACTGAAAAGTGTATGACAATTTAGCATTCAGCAGCTGTCCAGACTATAAATCCTCTTAAGCCCCAAGCCTGTTTTTCAGGTTTCAGGCTCGAAAATGACATTCTCAGAACAAATGACCATATATTCCCTTCTAAAAGGGTTAAATTATTAAAGAAAATTCTCAAAGTAATGATAAACCTGTGAGTTGGATGTAGAAGAGTCAGAATCAATATAGATGTTATTTATTTTGAAGAAAATTCAGATTGAACGTGGTAAAAAACTGTAAATTATAGTGTCCGTCCAAAAAATATTTTGTACTTATAGTGAAAAAAAACTAACCTTGAATGATGGGTTAGTAGACTACAAGCTTTAGGAATCCAAAGTACAACATATGATAAGTACCCTGTATCAAGATTGATGCAAAACAAGTGATATTTTACCTTTTTTGACAGATTTAGCAAAAACCTCTTCTGGGGCCATTTGGGTGGATTTTCCTTATCTCTGGCCCCCCTTCTTTCGATTTTGACATGTGACATCTCTTTCTTTAGAGCCAATAGAATCGAAGGGAAATCGTCCCGCACACACTCATGTTAAAAAAAGTTGGCGTCTTCGCGCATTCAATCTTACTAAAGAGCCTAGGAATGGCCTGCTCTGATGTTTGAAAACGGAATTGCAGTTTTATTGCTTATAGATTATCAGAACATTTCAACGGGGACACAGCCACTTTGGATATTAACCTATGGATTAACTATAGCATCGTTGTTATCGTTTTATTGCCATTGAAGACCAGTTTTGACCAGAAAAAACCAAGGTAAGCCATGTTAGCGTTGTAGGCTACCTAGCGCCACATGTTTTGATGTACGTTTTTGTTGATAACGTGGCGAGTTTGTATCTTTCAGTGTTTAGGTGAGCACCTTTAGATTCTGTGTCTTTATGATCATAAACAATGTGTTGAATGTGCAGCTAGGATAAGTAATAAGGGAGCTAGGACTAGGAGTGATTTCCGGTGCAGTAATAGGTTAGCATTTTTCGCTCGGGGCTAATTCAGAGGCTCACTGTTAGCATTGTGTGTTTTTTTTAAAATTAAAATTAAAAAGATCAGTTAAATTAGTTTTTTCCCGTTATATGGATACAAAATATTCATAGTTTATTAAATATTAAGGTTCCTTAGACGTTGTTTCCTGCAAATGACACGATTTCGGCCCCGGAACCGGTCTGTGGGGCTTAATAGGTTTTAAGGGGCTCAAAGAATCAAATACAATTCAGTTATAAAGACTTGCTGTGAATCGCCTCCAGATTCACTGTGTTGACAACTATTTAGACCCTCCAGAAAAACGCGATCCTGCGATCGCAGAATTTACCGCATAATCAGCAAAATGGGGCAGATTTTTAAAAGGCCGCATATTTATCAAAAGGCCGCATAATCCTTGCATTTTTCAACACAAAGTTGAGGGAAAAAAAGTTAACTCGTCTTGACCAAGCGGCAAAATCTGTGGAAGAGCCGGGACGCCAATACGGAAGTGGCACACACTGCAGTTCATATATTGGCCGATAGGGACTGACTGCAGAAAGGAGCAATTTCCATAGACCCCCATGTTAAAATGCCCAACTTTACAGCAGAAAAAAACATGTTTCTACCCATGGATGCAATAAATATTATTATGAATATGGTTAGATTCCACCTTCATGATTATGGATCTGTGAGTGAATTGTTTTCTAACACGACCCTTTTATTTATATTAGGTCTTAAAGTTTTTGCATAAATTAGGGCGTGGTCACATTGAGTGACGGCTCTGTGAAGTGACTGCTGCTGTTAGCTTTTTGTCTCTCTGCTAGCTGCTCCGTGAAGCTAGCTACAGGCACTCTGCCTGTTCAGCTCATCCAGGGAACAGAACTTGCCCCCGGCCGTGTTTGTTTGTTCATCATGCTTATATATCGGACTATTGTGACTCGCTCTGCGGTTGAAACAGACGGTGCATGAATGCGGTTTTGCGGTAAGTGAAATTCGAGTACTTATTTATGTGTTTATGATTTTAATCAGCTACGTAATTAATGTTACGGCTTGGGTTAGCGTGTAAGCAAGTGGTAGCTACATCGGTGCTAACGATGCTAATAGTAGCCTCCAAGTTAAAATCATAGACTATATTTATAAAGGTTAAAACGAAATAGACAAGTGTTAAGTGGGATAATACTGTACAGCAAACGGCTTCTGTTTGAGGTTGATAAAATAAGGTCATCCTTGTAACTTAAGAGAGATGATTATTATTTAGGTAGGAACTGTATGTGTTACGGGTCCCCAATATGAGGACCACAGTAACAGTGATGATACCTGTATGGTGCAGGTGAAACAGAAGTAATGAGGACACGTTGTGTTCGGTTTCCTTCCAGATTACTTCTGCGGTTGTTTTATTACACAAAATCATATAAACATATTACTTATCTTATACATTTCAGTTTCGACTTACATTCCTTGATAACCATTCACATACCTTCACTCTGTCTGTATGTTATTCTTTTATGTGATAAACACATATTTCGAATTGAATTTCACATTCAATAACACTTGTTGTACCTTAAATACATTTGTATACAGTATTAACCTGTATTTAATACTACTCTTCTTTTTACTTTCACTTAAAAGTAGTATTTCATGACCCCTCTAACCTGTCATGTTGACTATTTACCTTCTGCCATTAATGGCAGGTCACTAAAATGCATTACTGAAACATATTTAAGTGTAACAAACAACCTTACTCTTTTATCAACAGTAACTAACTTATAACCCTTACAAAGTACATATTTATTACAAACTCACAATCACTATACATGCATGTAAATACTCAGTGTGTGGGAGCCTTCAGATATACTGACAAACTTGTTTCCTTACTGCGTCAGATCACGTTGTCCCCAAAATGGCGCCGTACCGGGCAAGCTAGGCTAATACACACACACTATATAACAGTTTTACACATGTAAACAGCGCTACAAAGTCTTCAACTGTTAGCGGGCCATTACATATTATCTTTGCAAACCTTATGGGGGATTCATTGTGATTTATGCACAGTTTACCAACCTGTATGGTGCAGGTGAAACAGAAGTAATGAGGACACGTTGTGTTCGGTTTCCTTCCAGATTACTTCTGAGGAAACCCCGGGAACGTCCGTCGCTTTAATCGGTACCCCGGAACCATTGAATCAAACACAAACGTTCCGCCTCACTACTCACTGCATCTATCAACCCCGTTAATGACATGAAAATAACAGATGTACAAAATAAATGCATGTTCTAACTCTAAATAATAATAATAATTATATTAATGTGGTCACACATCCCAGGGGTGCCACACGCTCCCCGACAACAAAAGTGGCTCCCGACACTTACTTGAAATCACATATTCCTATTCAAGATAACTTTAACATCTTCATAAAACACAAATATTTACAATGTCCAAACTATCACACCTCAAAATGTATGACCCTTAGGACTAACACTGTGTGTGACCTTTCAATAACCTTGTATGGGACATGTAAATGGTGAATGGGGATATGGAATGAGGGGTGTGTAGTGGAATGATGGTGGGCATGTTTGTGAATACCAAAGGTGAGTGTAGGGCATGAGGTATGTATCCATAGCATATACTGTTGGACCCGACTGGTATGTTGGGAGGCCAAGAGATGAGTAGGTGAGGATTTGACCTGGTCGTCTCTCCCGAGTAGACCGTCTCAGTGGGACAGGTGAGTCAGGTTCAGGGTCTTGTACCCGTTCCCCGGGACATGCACGTTGAGGCAACTCTTGCTCATCTTCGTTCTGAGGTACATTGGGGGTTGTCTGCTCATTGTCCTCCTCTAAGTCAGTTTGATGAGAGATTTCCGGTTCATCCTCAAGTTGAAGTTCACCCCTGTCTGAAGAGTACTCTTCTTCACAAAGACCTCTAGCCTGTCCTCCAGTTTCCCGTTGCGCAATGTCCATGTCAGGTAAAGTTTGGAACTCTAACTGTCTCTCTACACCAGAGTTCCTGGTAGTCTTTCCAAACATCTCCTCAGAAGGCTGTTGTTCCAACACTGGTCTCTGCTCTCTTCTTAACATAATTGGTCTCTTTGGAGTACCTGTTATGATAGGCCTAGCCCGATTTGCTGGTACCCGCAACCAGTAACCTCCTGTTGACTCATCCTCTGAATCAGATGTCTCAGCATTTTGGTCTCTCACATCCCTTTGTCTCCTTGGATGGCTTCCTTGCTTCTGTGATGGCTTTGGGGTTGGTTTGACTAACTGTGGTGGGAATTCCACTGGCAAGTCATTGACAAGCAGAAGCAGGTTTCTGTGCAGGGTTCTGATTTTCCCTTTTGCATCACTTTCTGGATGGACGACATATACTGGGTTATCTGAAACCTGTTCCTTTACCACATATATCCTCTTCTCCCAATAGGAACGCAACTTACCAGGCCCTCCGCGCTCACTTAGGTTCCTGACTAACACTCTATCCCCTTGCTTCAGAACCACTCCCCTCGCCTTCTGATCATAATAGGACTTGCCCTTTGCACTAGACGCCAGACTGTTATCAGTAGCAATCCGATATGCTTCTGTCATCCTGTCGCGCCATTTCTCAGCATATCCTTTGTGTGTTACTGGATCTGTCTCCTCTGACAGGCCGAATAGGAGATCCACAGGGAGACGAGGTTGACGACCATAGAGCAGAAAGTGAGGCGAATAACTGGTCGATTCGTGACGTGTGCAGTTATACGCGTGTATAACCTGTGGAAGATGTTCTTTCCATGTCTCTTTTTCTTTGTCTGTCAGCGTTCGCAGCATCTGTAACAGAGTTCGGTTGAACCGCTCAGCTGGATTACTTTGTGGGTGGTAAGGAGATGTTCGAGAGTGACCTACTCCAGCTAGCTGCCCGAGTGTTCGAAAGAGATCATTCTCGAATTCTCTTCCTTGATCATGGTGCAGTTTGTTGGGGAACCCAAAACGGGGTATAAAGTCATTATAAATCCGCTCTGCTGCTGTCCGTCCGGATTTATTTTTGGTTGCATAGGCCTGTGCGAACCTTGTGAAGTGGTCGACTACCACCAAGATATATTCATAGCCTCCTTTACTTTTCTCAAGGTGCAAGTAGTCAATGCAGACCAGTTCCAGGGGTGAGTTAGACTTCATGCTGCTCATTGGTGCACGCACATGGACCGTTGGTTTCTTCTGTTTAATGCAACAGCATTTCTTTGTCACATAATCCTCTATGAATCTTTTCATACGAGGCCAGTAAAACCTTTCTCTGGCTAGTTGAATGACTCTCTCTGTGCCTACATGTCCCATGTTATCATGAAGGTGCTTCAAGACAAAAGACTGATATTTCAGAGGTAGGACAAGCTGTTTTCTCTCTGGTGTCCGCCGATATAGGATTCCATCTTCAAGGTGTAGACGGTTCCGTGGAGAAGCTTACACGCGGTTCCCTTGACTGACCTCCTCATATCATCTGAAAGTTTATCACTAACTTCTTTTAGCCTTACGATCTCTCCAATCGTTTGGTCTTCCCTTTGGGCTTGAACCAACTCATTGTGACTTATTTCCTGTAGAGGTGTGCACGGCTGTGGGATAACATCAAGGGAGGAGGCAGAGAGGGCAGCTACCCAGGCAACATCTTTTCTCTGAGCTGCTTGACCTCCTTCCCAGGTTGCACTCACCACATCTTGCGACAACTCTTCTGTGCACGTTGACATGTAGTGGTCAATATCAAGAGGGATACGGGACAGTGTATCCGCATCAATGTTCATTCTTCCAGGTCTGTACTTAATGTTAAAGCGGAAGTCTGACAACTCCCCCACCCAACGGTGACCGACCGCATTGAGTTTGGCCGTGCTCATAACATAAGTAAGTGGATTGTTGTCAGTGTAGATGGTGAAGTGAGGAGCATAAAAGAGGTAATCTCTAAACTTCTCACACACTGCCCACTTTAGCGCAAGGAACTCTAATTTGCCGCTGTGCAAATGATAATTCCTTTCAGCCGGTGTCAAGGTTCGTGACCCATAGCCAATGACTCGCAGCTTTTCGTCCTGCTGTTGGTAAAGAACTGCTCCCAGTCCTTGCTCCGATGCATCGGTATGCAAGACAAATGGCATGTCAAAGTCTGGGTATCCGAGAACTGGAGGATGAGTTAACATGTCAACCAGTTCCTCAAGTGTAGTCTGATGCACAGCAGTCCACTATAGGCGCCCTGGATGACAGCTGGGGGCCTTTAGCTTTGATCTGTCGAGCTTGTGTTGAGGCTTTCACTTGGAGCAACTCGTATAATGGCTTTGCTATCTTTGAGAAGTCTTGTATGTACGACCTGTAGTAACTGAGAAAGCCGAGGACTCTTCTCAGGTCACCTACGGTCTTCGGTGTTTTCGCTTTCAGGGCCAGTACAGCTTCTAGATCTTTGGGGTCGACTCGAACACCCTCACCAGAGACCAGGCGTCCGACATAGCGAACTTCTCCCCTGAACACCTCACACTTCTCAGGGCGGAGCTTCACTCCCTGACTCTGTATCGCTTGGAGCACTTTCCGAACCACCTCCACATGATTTTCAAGGTCTGGGAGTAACACAGGATGTCGTCCAGGTAAGGTATACAGCACTCATCTCTCAAAGAACTCAACATCTCCTCCATACTCCTCTGAAAAGCTGCTGGTGCATTCGTAAGACCAAACGGGATTCTCACCCACTCATAAAGCCCCCAGGGTGTGATGAAGGCGGTCAGATGGCATGAACCTTCAGCCACGAAACCCTGGTGGTATGCCTTACCCTGGTCAAGGATGCTGAACCAAGAGTATCCCCCCAAGGTGTCCAGTAGGTCCCGTATCCGAGGCAGTGGGTGTCGGTCTGGTACAGTTTTCTGATTGAGCAGGCGATAGTCTATACAAAGGCGCAAAGAGCCATCTTTCTTCCGCACGCACACAACAGGGGCAGAATAGGAAGACTTGGATTTAACAATCCATCCCTTCACCAGTAGGTCTTGAATATATTCTTTGACCTCCCTCAAAAGCGGCTTTGGTATGGAAGTATACGTCCTTTGCACTGGAATATCGTCCTTCAGATTTATCACCATTTGTAGGCTAGGGTTACAGCCAATGTCATTTCCGTCCCTCGCAAAAGCCTTTGATTCTTCGTACAACATTCTCTTGGCAATCTCTTGTTGTTCCTCCTCCAAGTGACTGAGGTCCACTGGGGGGTGCCACAGGGGTGGAATCGGCTCAGCTTTTTGGATTGGTTCAAGGGGTTGAGTTGAGACCTCATTGACTGTTGTAGTACATGTTGTCTTGTCAGGAGATTCAGCATCCACAAACCTTTCAATGTGCTGCAATACGCCCAGGGCTGTCTTGCGTGGTAAGGTGACATCATGTTTGGTGTTATTGCCTACTGGAATTGTGACATAAGGCTTTGCAGGGTTCTGTATCTCAAACAAACCTGTCCCTAAATCCAGCTGCGATAATTGATGACTGTCTTCATCAGCTTCAAACAACACCAGACGATCAGAGGGGTTCAGGGTTTGGGGAACACGACACCTCACCCAGGTGACTTGACCAGCCGGAATGACGATGTCATTTACACCTGTTCTTAGGCGTCCCTGCGACACACTTGGTTCAACTGCCTGAATAAAGCTCACAATTGCTTCGGCTTTCTCCACCGGAACACTGATGGCATCACGAAGCAGTTTAACCAGAGTGCATATCAATCGTTCTGGCTGCCCCTCAATGATTTCCTCCAAAACATTAAAACCAACCAATGGTCTCTCCATGGTCAAGCTTGTGACTAGGAATGGAACACTGATGGAAAGACTGGGTTCTTCATTTCCTGGCAGGTTGGTCATAATGGCTACCCAGCCATCAAACGGAATAAGCTCGCCATTAACTGCATACACCTTTAGCTCGTCCAGATCCTCGATAATCTCCGATATTGGTCGAACATCAAGATTAGGCAGATATTGTTCTTTCCAGGCTCGGCTTATGATACTGACTTGAGCACCGGAGTCAAGCAATGCAGTCACTGCCAATCCGTTTAGATTACACTGTATTAGCGATTTTTTTCCTATCAGCTTGGCAACAGTTCTACGTTTCACCCCTGGTGAACCAAAAGAAAACTGAGTCGAGGATTCATCTTGCTGGTAACTATTCTGTGCACTAGCTACTTCAACTGTTTTGCCCTCACAACTGGTTTGCGCTTTTGCCTCACCAGAATGTTCAGCTTGGGGTCGTATTGTGGATCCGATCACTGGCAACCCCGCTGCAGTGACCGGCTTGAGTTTCCCTGACTCTCTTGTCTCTTTAAACAGCCCACAGCCCTGTGCCCTCCATCCCCACAATAGAAACAGTGGTTACAATCTGGCCGGTTTTGTTCGACACATTTTGAACAACCAAAAGGTTTCTCTCTCCTGGGTCTCACTCTGTTTTGAGAGTATTGATTATGGTTAATCATGTCTGCCGGATGTGGCTGCTTTTGTTGTCTCATAGCCTCAACCATGCTGGTTAGCTCATCTACCTTAGCTGCAAGCTCTTTTATTGGGTCTGTTTTTGTTTTGTGTGCTGTGCTCTCTTGTTTGTTGCCACACTCTTGGACTGTGTTAAGCTCAAGTTGTGCGCTATGAGCACTAGTTGTTGCCTGCCGACGAGAAGGACCTATCCTCTTCTGTCTCTCACTCTCCTCACTGGTGATTCTCATTACATGGCGTAATATTGTTTCATCACTCACCTCACCACTTGACAGAAGAGGCTTTAGTTCTCTGCGTACATCACTGTGTTTATATCTAAGTCCCTGCAAGACCGTATGTAGAAACACATCTTGAACAGTAGCTGGACTGTATTTAATGCCTGCGTCTGACAGTTTGGAGGTGAATAGGACACGTTGCTTTAACCCTATCACTCGGTAGAGAAACTGTTGTGGTGTTTCATTATCATCCTGTCTAGCACACATTAATTCTTGGAATAACTCCGTACTGTTTTTCTCTCTTAAGTGGGCCTGGAGAAAGCCTTTGAGCTCCATCACTGTCAGGTCATCCTTATTTATTAGCATGTCTTTGAAAGTTCCAGGTTTTATGATTCGGAGCACACCACGAACTATGTCTCCGTCATGGACACCTTCTCTAATCCCTTCCTCGATTTGCTTACAGACATTGTTATAGCTTATGTCCGAAGAATGATCACCAACCTGACCCCCTTGCACCTTAAACTCCCTCCTCTTGAGGTAGGAGAGCTCTCTTAAGGAGATCATTGTCTCAGGGCCGGACTGGGCAGCAGACTGAGCTGTTGAGTGTGGGCTGTTATGAGACTTATTAGTGTGTGCTGGTGACAGTGGGGTTGGTTCTAGTGTCTGTGTTGCAGGTGCCAAAATGCTTTGTCTTAACCTTTTGCCCAGGTCTTCATAGCTATTGAGCATTTCCAGTAACCCAGTATTTGTGTTATCACCTACAGCATTAAAACTGACTGGAGAAGCGGTGAGATCTGTCTCAGCTTCAGATATCTGCTTAGTGTTGTTACCTGTGTTTATCTCTAAGTGTGGTTCTACATGTGGCAAACCCGGTACACTTACTTCTCTGTCTTTCACAATGTCATCAATAGCATCTTTCAACATCAACAAGTGAGCCATCCCACTATCTTCTGACTCAAGCAAGTGCTTACTGTGCATAAATAAACTGATGTAGTTGAAGCAGCCTTCATCGTCTCCCTCCTCGAGCTCAGACGGTTCCTGGCCTGGCACTGGACCCACTTCCTTGGCAATGTGGAGGAGTTCTTTCGCTGACAAGGAGAGTAGGCTTCTTCTGATGTCCCACACCAGACTTTTCCTTTGGCTCTCCGACATGACAGCAGCTCTTCCAATTCACTCACGATGGATCGCTCAGTTCAGCAACGGTTCCACGTCTGCTCCAGCTTACAGCTCTCTGCTCGCATCAGCTCTGGTATTGGTCCTAGAAGTCATTAATGGATCGGCTCCCGACCAGTAGGTGGCGCCGATCCCGGACGAGCCCCCAAGAACTGTTACGGGTCCCCAATATGAGGACCACAGTAACAGTGATGATACCTGTATGGTGCAGGTGAAACAGAAGTAATGAGGACACGTTGTGTTCGGTTTCCTTCCAGATTACTTCTGCGGTTGTTTTATTACACAAAATCATATAAACATATTACTTATCTTATACATTTCAGTTTCGACTTACATTCCTTGATAACCATTCACATACCTTCACTCTGTCTGTATGTTATTCTTTTATGTGATAAACACATATTTCGAATTGAATTTCACATTCAATAACACTTGTTGTACCTTAAATACATTTGTATACAGTATTAACCTGTATTTAATACTACTCTTCTTTTTACTTTCACTTAAAAGTAGTATTTCATGACCCCTCTAACCTGTCATGTTGACTATTTACCTTCTGCCATTAATGGCAGGTCACTAAAATGCATTACTGAAACATATTTAAGTGTAACAAACAACCTTACTCTTTTATCAACAGTAACTAACTTATAACCCTTACAAAGTACATATTTATTACAAACTCACAATCACTATACATGCATGTAAATACTCAGTGTGTGGCAGCCTTCAGATATACTGACAAACTTGTTTCCTTACTGCGTCAGATCACGTTGTCCCCAAAATGGCGCCGTACCGGGCAAGCTAGGCTAATACACACACACTATATAACAGTTTTACACATGTAAACAGCGCTACAAAGTCTTCAACTGTTAGCGGGCCATTACATATTATCTTTGCAAACCTTATGGGGGATTCATTGTGATTTATGCACAGTTTACCAACCTGTATGGTGCAGGTGAAACAGAAGTAATGAGGACACGTTGTGTTCGGTTTCCTTCCAGATTACTTCTGAGGAAACCCCGGGAACGTCCGTCGCTTTAATCGGTACCCCGGAACCATTGAATCAAACACAAACGTTCCGCCTCACTACTCACTGCATCTATCAACCCCGTTAATGACATGAAAATAACAGATGTACAAAATAAATGCATGTTCTAACTCTAAATAATAATAATAATTATATTAATGTGGTCACACATCCCAGGGGTGCCACATATGCATCGCTAAGGTTAATTTAAATTGGCTATGCTCAAGTATGTAGACAAGCTAATGTCGAAGTAGTGTATGTTAAATCAACCTCACAACAAGATGTGTGTATATTACAATTATTAATGTCATATTTCAAGATGATTACTTAGATATTACAATATGGTTGGTTGAGCTGGAGTTCATTATTGAGCTTACACGGTAACGTCATCTGAAGAACAAACCCAAACCTTGTTGTTTTTATGAATTGCATTACCAAATTGGTATCAAATAAACAGCAAGCATTGGTAACACAACTTCCAAAGTTACAGTAAAATATAGGGATGCACCGAATATTCGGCCGCCGAAAATTATCGGCCGAAAATGGTTAAAAAGGCTCTTTCGGCTTTCGGCCGAAAGGGTTTTAGCACCGAAAAAATATCACCGAATGTCAGAGAACAGGGTTACGTTGGTAAGCTAACGTGTTGTTGTGATGACGTAATCAAAACGCGGCGACAAGCACGGCGCGCGACCATGCTCGCGGTTGGCTCACAGCCAACATGTCTGCCGCTTGGAGATATTTAAAATTTCAGAGAAAGAGGCGCGGATTGCGATTTGTAAAACGTGTTCAGCTGACATTTCTCGAGGGGGTGTAACTGCAAAGACTTTCACCACTTCGGGATTACTCCACCACTTGAAATCAAAACACCCGGACAAATATGCGGAGTAAGATCAAATCACAAGCACTGACAGCGAGAGACTGTTCAGCGCTGCCTCTCATGTGCTTGATGAGAAGAGGAACAGACAATGGAGGATAAAGCAGAGAAGCTACTGTTCATTAAAAATAACCTCCCACTTTTCCTTCATAAGTAGACAAGGCTGGCTTATCATAAGCTTATCTAGTCCTACATGTCTACTCTATACCCACTTTCCTGAACAATTTTCATTGTGAGTTATAATTCACCATCTCAGGTTATCATTAGGGGGAAATGACAGCAGCACAGTGTTCAATATATTGTACTTTCGGTATCTAAATGATACAATGTTGTTTACATTGCTCATGAGGAAAGACCACCTTATTTGCAGATTCTTGAAATTGTAATTTAATTTGTAATTGATTGTGGATTTTGTATCCAGTTTTCACTTTATGTATCTTTATACAATGTTTACTACTTTGCTTATGAGGACAGACAGCCTTATTTACAGATTCTTGAAATTCAATTGTAATTTCATTTGTAAATAGTGTGGATTTATCCAGTTTGCACATTTGTATGCATGCACTTATAGGTGCATTTGTTGTTGTTGAAGCCCTGGCTGTTACAGTCTTTATTTACACTATTTTGTTGTAGGCCTACTGGCCTAGATGTTTATGCAGTTTTAAAGCACCTTGGCTTTGTTCTGAATGCACTTTGTTGTAGTTATCCTACAGAGAAAATAAAATGGACTTGACTTGGAATGAATGTACTGTATGCATTCAAAAATGCTGAATAAATGTTTTATGGACCCATACTAGTGATTAATATTTAAGTTAAGTTTTGCCATAATCATGTCTTTTTCCATAATCAGGAAGCTGAACAACATTGGTAAAAAAGGTATACATTATATATATTTCTATTAATCATTTTCGGCCTTTCGGCATTCGGTTTTCGGCCAACTGTTTCCTATTTTCGGTATCGGTTTCGGCCAAGAATTTCCCATTCGGTGCACCCCTAGTAAAATAAAAAGGACCCTGACTCGGACAATACACAATCCAACATGTTCAACAGAAGAGAATCAGTTATATTGTTTGTACACATGCTACTTTACATATATATATGTTTGTTTAAGGTGTCCAGGTGATGCAGACAGGCTGGACCAGAGAGTGAGAGACAGAACTGGACTCCTCACAGCAGTGAACTTCAGCACAGGTACAAATAGTATTTTTTTCATACTGTACAAAGAATCAAGAAAGTATTGACTTTACTACACTGATATACATTCCATTAAACAATACTAGATCACCTACACACCAGTGAAGTTGAGGGTTTTTTCTGTGCAAAAAGTTACATTTAGATGTTAACAAGCAATATGATTTTGTCAGCCTTCTAATTTAATGTATTAAAGGCAAAGATATTTAACACATAGTGAGAACTGCTACTATTTATCTCTCAATATTGTCTGTAAAAAACGTGGTAAAAGTTATTCTTTCAGTGAGACAACAGAGCAAGCTTCTACAGTTGCACTACGTTTTGATAACAGTTCAATATTATTTTGATAATAACATATATTTCAATGTTGATGAACTTCATACTTTTCATTCATAATCTGATTGTTTTTGTAGCTCACTGTTGAAATAAAAAAAAAACATTACAATTACAAAATAATTATATCTACAGCCCCTAAACACACAAACACACCGCTTTCATAAATAACACACTTGTTCTGCAATAATATGTTTTATGTTTCCTGTAATTTTTGTTAGGAAAGGACATGCCTGAAAGACACAACATTTTCTCCTTCTCTGAGGGTCAAGAAGAACATCCAAGAGGAAAATTAAAAGCTGATGCGATGAGATTTTAAGACCAGTACACTACTTTTATTGTAAAAACAGTCAGCTGATCGAATGCACCTATTTCCACATCTACACTCCATCAGCTGATTATTTCTATTTGCCTCGCTTTATGAGCTTCACATCACTTGTGCCTCACATCACAAATACATAGGGCCAATCTTCAGTCAGATGTGAATGTGTAATCTAACATTTTCAGTAAGAATAATGGACAAAAGGAGTGCAAATACAAATACAATTTATTGAAATGTGAACCAAAAGTTAATCAAATGTTTGAAATTAAACGCACATATGGACAGAAGGTGTAAACCTATTAAATGTATAAGTAAACACATTTAGTCAAATAAAGTGACAGATTAGGCCTGTGCAGTTGGTATCAGCTTTGCCCAGCATGGGCTCCTCCATCAGTCCCTCCCCCCAGTCCCCCCAGTCCCCCTCGCAGAGGAAAGACCCTCAGTCCTCTCCAAACCAACAGACTCTGCAACTTTCTGGACACCACGCTGTCTCAATCCGCCCACACTGAATATGAGAGGGGGAAAATGAAAATAACAAATGCTTTAGACAATAAGAAACATAAAGTTGACTGTTGAGTTGCTCAGTTGTTTTAGATTGTCACTACTATTACTGTATAACTAATATATCAGGTTAAGAGGCACATTCAAATAAAGATTGGTCTTTAAATACATGTTGTCTTTTGAATTGTTTGTCTAAAGTCAAGGATCTAGAACTGGTACTTAGTTTTAAGGATACAGTCTGGTTATTATGCTGTTTGGAGGAGGCCTCACAGGTAAGAGCACTAACTAGCTACCATCACATGTACCTTAGCTTGACTTAAATGTATTGAACGTATAATTAAGTGATATCAAAATATAAATAACTAATGTCATGCAAACATATTAATATTTGCTTGATTCCAATGTTGAATTTAGCACAATTGCATACAAACGTTAAGGGATTTTAAGATTCTGAAGTATTATGCTAAAAACTCAATAACTTAGATTATTATTTATAGTTTTGCTGAATAGTTTCATGTCCGCTTACCTTAGAAACGTAAAATACCACGGCAGTGTGCCGATGGGGAGCATGTTAGCTTAGCTTGGTAGCTTCAGCTAGCTCTGGAACTTTCAGCTCGGTGGCAGCAGGTCCCGCCTCGGCTCCGCCTCTTTGCCCTTATTTGGAGCAGGCTGGAGCAGGCGGGAGTTGAACTCTGACGTCACTGTCGAGTCGTTAGTGGCCGAATCCGCCTACTAAGGGCTTCTTGGCAACTCTGCACAATCCTATGGTTGACGTCACGGACCCTACTTCCATTTATGTCTATGGTCTTGACGTGAAGTAGTGAGGATGATGACGTGAAGTCATCAACTCGCGCATCACAGAAGGTAAACAACACCGTAGAGTGAACGTGTGGAACTCACACGACGAACATTTCTGCTAAAGACCGGGCAAAGCAGTACCCCGATGTATTTCACGAAAGTGGGGGGAAACTATTCTGCAACCCGTGCAACTGTTAGTTGGAGCATACGTCTTAGAGAAAATCGACGGTGACGACCCACTTTGATTCATTCAAACATTCGAAAATGCTTTCTGCTGCTGCGGACAAGAAAGCCGAACAACCAGAGGCGCGGGAAGGTATTTTGAGTGGGGGTGCTGAGGTGCTGGACTGATCACGCACAAAAAAACTCCCCACACGCAAACACACAGTAAACCCGCGACTGTTACAATGAAGGCTCGATAATCAGCTCACGGCATATAGGCAGGGGTAAAGTGCTATTTTTTACGAGTGGGGAGCGGACCTCACCTCCTCTAGGGGGGTCCGGGGGGATGCTCCCCCGGGAAGATTTTTTTAAAATATTGAAGTTAAAAGCATCAATCTGGTGCACTTTGAGAGCAACATTAAGAGATTTATGGATACATCTCTCAACACCCAGATGAAACACATCTGTAAGCAGATGTTCTTTTTCTTTATGGATATTTTACAAATCACTCCCCTTTCAAACTGTATTCTTGTTTTACTGACATATAGTATTTCATAACTGTTTTTCCTTTATTCTATTATTTCTTTTATAACTATAATGATCATATGAAGGTGTGCCGCGGAAATAATCTTTTGAATAATTTTTGACCAAACCGTTTGAGACCCACTGAGATAACTTAGACTAAAGTTAACTATCTAAACACTCAGAGAGTCCTTTAGCTCACCTGAGCCTCTCAGTCTGAGAGGAGAGCTCTCCTCCAGCTTGTTGTGGAACAAACAGCTCCGTATGTCCGTTAGTGCAGCTAGCTAACCAGATGCTAACAACAAGGTCCCGGCTGCTGGCACCGGTCCCTCTCTCTCTCCCCCTCTCTCACACATACTAAATGCGCTATTTCCGCACACACACAGAGCCGCGAGCTTGAATGACACAAGCACACTTTTATTTCCATGCAACTCTCTGATTGGTCTGGTGTCTTGCCTCTGTTGCATTCACTGAACACGGGACATTAAAGTCCTGCCGTCCTTTCTAGTGTCTTGATGAGGTTCACGTAAAGCACGGTTAATGTATTATATTATTGAGATAGAATTGTCCGGGGCTACAGAAAAAACATTCGGGTCAGGCCAAAATATTATTTTACCAACAATGTGGAATGTATTGGCTACATATTGCACAGATTATGCACAGCGGGAGCAGCAATAACCGTCAAATAATAATTCAGACAGGGGAGCTCCGCACCCCCTGCCTGCCGCTAGGGGGTGCTGCAGCGCCCTCAGCACCCCCCTTCCCGCGCCCATCCAACAACTCACGTTCACCGAGGCATCAACCTCCAAAACCCTTTCGAGGGCTACAAGAAACGAAGTGAGTAGCCTACAAGATGAAGCTGGTCAGATAACGAACGAGTAAATGAAAACAGAATGAGGTGGAGAAGTTTGTGTGTGTGTGTGTGTGTGTGTGTGTGTGTGTGTGTGTGTGTGTGTGTGTGTGTGTGTGTGTGTGTGTGTGTGTGTGTGTGTGTGTGTGTGTGTGTGGGGGGGGTTGTGTGTGGGGGTGTGTGTGTGTGTGGGGGGGTGTGTGTGGGGGGGTGTGTGTGGGGGTGTGTGTGTGTGTGTGAGATTAACATAGCCCCATTGCTTTTACAATAAATAAACATTGAATGTGTTTAATTGAATAGGAAAGGGGTTTAACGTTAGTGGCAGGTTGTGTGTGAGAGACAATAAATAAGACAGCCCAATATTTAAAAAAAAATCTATTCTTTTTCGCAACTTTCCGCATATTTTGCAACTTCCCGCAATTTCACCGCATAAAATCACATAAAAAACCTGCATGTTTAATCGCATAATCAAGGATTTTAGCCCCCATAATCAAGTATTTTAGCTCGCATAATCAAGGATTTTTGCCCCCATAATCAAGTATTTTAGCTCGCATAATCAAGGATTTTTGCCCGCGTTTTTCTGGAGGGTCTAACTATTGAGGATCCACTGTGAGGCAGGGCCTGCAGGCAGCGTGCTGTTATCTGGGATGTAACTTGGGATTCTGTTGATTTGATTACAGCTCACTGCTCAGCATGCTATAAAGCAAATGTGCCTGTGGTGAATAAACCATCAAAACTATTTCAAAGGCATTTTAGAATAAATCTTCTAAATTAGGGGAAATTGGCTCTGTCTGTGATACAATACACAATACAATAACTGTGAAATGACAGGGAGGTTAGTAAAGCCTCACTTTGAGTTAGTGCTTCTGGTTTCACATGTATTACACAGTTCCTACTATTATGCAGTTAAACAGACATGGCACAAATAGTGCAAAAGAAGTGGAATACATCTAATAGGTCTCAACATCTAAAGCGAAGATTTTAATGTTTTGAACCAGAATAATTAAATTTTATTTTGTATTAATGCTCGATAGTATAATAATTCTGAGGCAACTTAGCCAAAGAGTGGTTGGTAGCTTGTTCACACAGCAACTGACTGAACAGCATGTTAAGTGAATGAATATAGCTGCGGGGCATGGCAAAATAAATAAGTCTTTAACCATGAGGCAGGGGTGTCAAACTGTACTAAATATTATAAAAAGAAGTGCAATAAAAAAATGATCCAAATATTACAATAAAATTGAAATCTCAGAAATCTGTGAAATGATTCATGCCAAGCAGAAAATAGATTGTGTTTTTCAGCGCATTTACATGTATATGTACTTATCTAAGGTCTGACTGAGCAAGGAATGGGGTCAAAACAAGCCTGATGGCACTAATTGAACATATTATAAAATTCATGTCATTATAACATTGTATAGCAAGCACAATGGCAATAGGAAAATAACTTTTGATCACATTTCAGGGATTTTGAGAAGGTCTGATAATAGTGTTCATTAGAATTAAAACTAAATGAACATCATGAAACTCTAGGGATTGTGTAATTTTGTCATTGACTTCTAACAGTGAAGTAGCCCCCGATGGATATTAGACAGAATGCAAGTATAAAGCACTAAAGCACTTACTACATGTTTGTGATGGATGCTTTTCACTGCATCCATCACAACATTGGCAATATGTCACCCTTTCCGGCAGGGCACTGTTACTCGTTAGACCCCGCTGATGAGATTGGAGTTCCTAATGCTATTGAATATATGCTATAAACTGGCGTGTATTTGCACTTCAAATACTACTACTTTGCTGACTCTTCGGGGACCGTTTCCTAAAGTTTTCTTGCAGTGAAACCAAGCTATGCTCGATGAGAGGGGAAGCAGCAGTGGCAAAGCTATGCGAAGCCTTTTCCGGTCCATAAATGCCATGTTTATTTTTGAAGTTCTGGCTTGGCGTGCACCACTTCTCTTTTAAACAAAATGGTGGGTGTATAAAGCTTGTCATGGCGCTGACAGGGATGGTCAGGCCTTTATAGCCCTGGGATGTAGGAGCAGGATGTTCATGCAGTTCAAAGAGGTTTTATCCACGTGTAGCTCCGGCAGAGTGATCATGTAAGCAGAAGGGCAAACCTCTTCCTTTTTTGCAGTGGAAAAGAAAAAAAGGGTTATTTATGACATTGGTGTCTTCCATGCCACAATGTGCTACACTACTCAGCACTGATATATGATGGAAAAAGTATTTCAGTGTAGAAATAAAGCATCACTTTTGCCGAATTCATAAACATTGATGTTTTTACCAGTTATTAGTTTTAAAGATGTTATTACAAAGTTTCTTATATTTCCTTTTCTTTCATATAAAACACGTTTAATGATATTACTATTCTCTTTGCTTTCACTGAAACTGTAAATCACAAGGTTATAAACTATACTTATGTATTTACGCCCTCTATTATGATGCCAGTAGCGCAACTTGCTCTGGATAAAGATGTTGGGTGGTTTCCAAAGAGTTCTTTTCCACAGCTGAAGCCACTTTACCATGCCTGTTTTCACCACAGTGCACCACAGGCCCTTCTGTGAGGTTGCTGCGCTTCCGTTGTGTGCCTCTCAAAGCCTCTCAGGCCCTCCTCACGATAACACTACAGCCAAAGCTGTCAAGGGATCAAAGATCACCCCACGCCTAACAAACATCTAGACACTTGGCCTATCAGAAACATCTGGGAGTGGTTGGTTGCAGCTGTTGGTGCATGCCCACACCCCTGAAACAATCAGGACTCAGGCCAGATGTAGAGATCATCTCACGTAAGGTACAGATGTTTCTGTTCCTCACCACAAAGACAGAAGTAGGATGCTTTCTGAAATCCAATACATTTAGAATGTTTGTACTGCTCCCAGATCGGGTTCAGTGTTCTGGGATATGCCACCAGCTTGTGGGTTGTCACTATTCAGCAAGCTGATTGAAAACAGTGCTGGCTGCAAAATGCTTTTGAAAAACATTGCAAGAAATGTAGTTTTGTCCAAATGGGTGAGTGTAAACCACCAATTATCACTTAGTCTGACCCTTTTGATGATATAGAGGCGAGAATGTTGCAGAACGTGTTTATACATTTACAGTTTTTTAAAATCATGGCTCATTTTCTCAAAACACTTAACAATTCATAAAACCACACACCCAAAGTGCAAAACACCTCATACACCCACCAAAATGATGCAGGTGCACCATAGAGAGTATCCTGACCCGAAGTGGTGCATACAGAGATACAGAAAGAAGAAAGACCCCCATCACCCCAGCAACAAACTGTTCTGTCTGCTACCGTCTGGCAGGCGGTACCATGTACATGGCATCAGGTCTAAAACCACCAGACTCAGGGACAGTTTTATTCCACAGGCGATAAGACTGCTTAACGCCTGAGCTTGGACTATTTGTATTGTTGATGTTTTTTTATGGCTTATAATTGCAATGTTGAGACTTCATTTATAGTACAGGAGACTGTCCAACCAACTACACAAATCAAAATTACATTAATCTTTTATGGGCTTTATTCTGTATGTAAATGATCCTGCACTACATAAATATGTGTAGAAACACAGATATTCTGTTGAAACAAAATGTATTTCTCTCCACAACTAATCAGCGCAACATGAACCGCAAATACAGTTACAGTTGTGTGAACAAGAAATATGCTCTCTATCTGGAAAATACTTAGGCAGCATTTTACCAGCTGGGTCTGGCCACAGTACTTCATCAACATGCAGAATAAGCATGCACCTGGCTATAGGCCTGATGGTCACATAGCTTCAACCGTTCTGCTGCAAATCACTCTTCAATTGATTTCAATTCATCCTCCCTCTACCTCTTCCTCTTACTGGAAGAGGTAGAGGGAGTGCAGTCTTGCTGCTATATATCAATAAAAAAAATGTAAAGTTCTTATATGTAGTCTTTTTCTAGTGCTTACATCCTGATTGATGAGTCAACATCAATAAAGCAAACTGTAATTATATATTATGAGCACTTATTTTTCAGTTCTATAAATATGCTCCCTAAAAGAAGAAATGTTATGTTTACCACAGGACACGTCATCAAATCCCATAGCCTCTCAATGTCAAATCCCGGCAGCTGTTTCACTAGATTATTGTTAGCATCCCATGTGCAAGATTTCAGATTGTGCACAAAAAAGTTGCTCAACTTCAACAAAGTGAAAGTCAAAAAGAAAAGACATGAGGGTACAGAAGTATGAGCCGTGACATGTAAATATGGAACGTTCACATTTTGACGAATACCTCTTCTCTGTGTATTACATTATTGATGCGTGATGTGTCAGCGTTTGCCAATTTTTTGTGATGTATATAGTAGTGAGAAGTTCAATCTAGGCAATGTATACACTGATCTGTTTTTGACTGCAAAGGGAACCAGTGAAGCCTTGAACTGCAGTGAGTAAGAAGTATGTTTATTCCTTTAGAACTAGGGAGTAGAAAGTGGCAGCAAGTGTTTTCATTTGAAATTGATGAGTTTGGAAGCGGTTATGACATTTTTAAACATTTTAGCAATTACTTTGATTTAGAAAGAAGATTTTCCATATTTTATGACAGCATAAGCTTATCTGCTAGTTACACTTCATACAATATGTTGTTTGAAGAAACTGTTTCTAAGAACTTTCAAACGCAGTTCAATGAGAGATGAACAAAGAACATTAAAGTGGCTTTGTGTCAGTGTCCATGTTTGTACATTATACATAAGAATCCTTTATTTAATGATTCATAGACATGAAGACACCTATTGATGCACTGGATAATATGTTATTAGCATATCTGGGATGTTCTTGAGAGAGTCTTCCGCTCCTGTAGACTCCCTCTGGTGATTATAAAAACACTTTGGTGAATAATACACCCTATTATTCTATCCCTCTGCCTGTTCCTTCTCTCTGCATACCATTAAAGTAACATCTTTGGCACAGGCTCACCGAGCATGACATCGGAAGTACAGTTTAGTGAACTATGTTTCCCCCACCCCACATCCTCATGAATGACATGGTTCTGTCCTGCATCTAAGAGAGGTCTCGTGCTTGTCCTGGCAGAGTTAGAGCCTTCTTATAAGTCTTGTGGGCCCTGATAAAATCATGTGCCCTTTAAATGAATTAGTTTTTTGTCTTGAATTTAGTTGATCCTCCATTTCGATGGTGTATGTCTAAAATACAACTTTTCCAGTCTCTCCATCATTCATCTGTCATCCAGCTGCCTGGTGGTCTTTAAAGTGGAACCCAAAGGCCTTTTAAATCTCAGCTAATGGTTACCTTTCCCAATATGTCATGTAGAGTAGTTGAATCCTGCCTTCATTAAGAACCGCCAACGGGTCCGCTATTGATTTTCAAGGGACAATGTTCTTTTATTTATCATGTAGAACAGTGAGTTTTGAAAACTGATGAAACTTAGAATCTGTGGACTCTCAGCTTTTCATATGATATAGTTTGTGCAGATAGCATGAAGTATAAAATATCGCTACCAGTGCTTATTTAAACTCTTGGTGTTGGACTTGTGTTTTGTTTAGGTACAAATCTCTCTCTCTCACTCTCTCTCTCTCTCTCTCTCTCTCTGTCTGTCTGTCTGTCTGTCTGTCTATCTGTCTGTCTGTCCGTCTCTATCTATCTCTCTCTTTCTCTCTCTCTCCCTCTCTCTCTCTCTATCTATAACTATCTATCGATCTATCTATCTGTCTATCTATCTATCTCTCTCTCTATCTCTCTATATCTCTAACTATCTATCTGTCTATCTATCTATCTATCTCTTTGTCTCTCTCTCTCTCTATCTATCTATCTCTCTCTATAACTATCTATCTCTCTCTCTCTATAACTATCTCTCTCTCTCTCTCTCTCTCTCTCTCTCTCTCTCTCTCTCTCTCTCTCTCTATCTATCTATCTATCTATCAGGAACCGCAGTAGACAAAAGGCGTTGCAATAGCAACACGTCATGTTTACGCTGCATTTTCTATGAGGTAAATATGACCCGCTGGCGGAAATAGGTATAGGCCTGCATGGAAATGTTTTGGGCATTTTTTTCAATCTGACTTCATATTGACAATTTTTAACAATTGAGGGTGCTAACACACTTTCAGGAAAGGTCACAGACTGGGAGACTTTAATATTTTATTGAAAAAAAGTTACATAAAATTGACCCGTTGGCGGTTCTAGTGTTAAGGGTAAGGGTCGGAATCCAGATATAAGACTGTAAAACAGCGCGGGACAGTGCGAGCAGCTAAATTGGGAGATTTAAAAGGGTTTTCTTGTAAATCAGTCAACAGATGTGATATAAGAGCTGCTTCACTTATATCTGTCAGAGGCTCTACTGTGAGAGAATGATGTTTAATAATTAATAAACCTCTTGATCAAACTGTCATGGTTTTGGATTTATGTTGTTTTCATTTTCCACCTTTTTATTTTTTAAAGGTTTTCCTCTTTGTGTCTGGTCCTGCTTCCTGTGTTTACCTTCCTGTTTAGCTTCCCTTGGTTGCGTTCCAATAGTCCATTTAGCTTAGGAACCTTCCTAACAGAGTGAAAGGACCCGGAAGTACGTCAGTGGCAGCCATGTTAAGTGCCGTTCCAATTCTCCAAATGAAAGGAAAGGAGGTTTCAAACTTCCTTTATAACCTCCTTTAGCTTAGGAACCACTGGACCTCCCTTACCGAAAGGAGAAGAGAAAATGCTGCCCCACAATGCATTGCAGCCGCAGCATTTTACGTCACACAACAGTCGGCCGTTCACGGAAACAAACGATTATGACGGAGAAATTATATCATGAAAGTTACGGTGCTTATTAAGCATTTTAAAACGTATGTGGTAAGTTGCCAAAGTGCTTTGTTTTGAACGTTCATCAGTATTATAATCAAAAAGAGAAATATGAACGTTAGTTTTTACTGAAATGATCAAATAAAGTCAACATTTCACTGAGCTGTGTGGGGTTTGTTCAACTTTTAAAAGATGTTTGAATGGTGATATACGCAGTGATAGGTGTTAAGGACTAACGTTTATAATAAATACATTTGTATTGATTTTAAGATATTTTCATACAATCATACGTATTGGGATCATTTGTATTAATGTGGACCGGAGGGAGAGGGTGACAAGCATACATTTCACTTTCCTTTTTTATTTCAATTACAACTTTGGTCATGAATACGTTTCTCTGTTTTCCAGGTTCATAAAGCATAAAACAACAGCATCAGAGCACGGTGCAGAGTCTCTAGATGAGTCCGTCGTTCTTATTAAACATCCATGTAGTCCGTTGTGTATAGAACACTGTAGTTTCCATAGTTTCACCACAGCAGCAGACGCACACAATGACGTCCGCTGGCGCATCATAAACACGTCAGATAGTGAAAGTGCATTCGGATTCTCTAAAGTACCGCAGTCTCTTCTCCTAAATCCTTTTGAATTCTCCTATCCACTATCCCTTAACCCCGTGACGTTTCACTCAGAGGTCAAGGAATAGGAGATATGGTTAGAATTTAGGAGCTGATTTTTGGATTATCGGAACGCAACCCCAGTGTGTCTGATTGTCTAATTGTGTTCACCTGTTGCCCTTGTGTTTCTGCCTCCCCTGCCCAGCTGTGTCTTGTCCTGTGATTACCCTTCTGTGTATTTAGTCTTGTCTTCCCCTGTGCTCCATGTTGGATCGCCGTCTCTTAATGTCTGTGATACCTGCCCGTCGTTTCATGTCCATGTTCCATACTCGTCCACGCTCGTCTATGCTTGTCCATGTCTCGTCCATGTCTCCTGCCTGTTGCCGTCTGTAAGTTTGTTCCTGTCTGTCGTGCTCCCCGGTTTTGTTTATGTTAATCAGTTTCTTGTTTTTCCTGTCTTCGTTTTTTTTTTTTTTTTTAAATAAAGCTTGTTTTTTGTTACCAAACCTTTGGGTCCTATTCAACCTGACAGAAACAGAGGTCACAGAAAAATATTGAAAGAGAGAGAGTGTTTTCTTCAAAATCATTTTGAGATGTATCCTATTTCCATGATAATTAACATTTCACATTGAGAATCATGTTCAGTGTCACTAATCATAAAATATCCTTTTTTTTATACATAATTGATTGCTCCCATTTCTTTTTTTAAATGTTTTTTTACATTTGCTTTGCAGTTAAAAATGACAGAAATACCTGTTTAAGTCAGTCTCTGTTTTAACAGCAGACTTTGCCAACACATCGCACTGGGCCTGAGGTGTATCACCTTCAAGCACCTGGTATGGAGCCTTGAGGGTCTCCCTTTCCTGGCAGGTGTTTTGACTAGAGCTGAGTAGACTGAAAAGGAAGGGAAACTGAGCTGGAGAGATCACATCTATAAGAGATGCCTCCACAACCCTGACCAGGAGCCTCAACGTGTCACGATTCTCATGTTATGTCACGTTTATAGTTTTGTAGGTTTGGGTGTTTTTGCTTTTTTCCATGTCATGTTTTCCTTTGGGTTATTGTCTTGTCATTAGTTTCCCTGGTGTGTCTAATTGTCTGATTATGTTCACCTGGGCCCCTGTGTTTTCTCCTCCCTCCTCACCTGTGTCTTGTTGTGTGATTGAGTCTTGTGTGTATTTAAGTTCTGGGTTGTCTGTCTGTCTTGGTCGGTTTGTCTGAAGTCAACCCATGCTTCTGCCCCAGTTCCTGCTCCTGTCCAGGAGTCATATTCTGGAACTCGTCTGGCTTATGGAGGTCCACGGAGTATTCAGGCGGCTGCTAAGAGGAGTCGTCGTCGCAAGGCCAAGCTAGCAGCTCAAGCCCCAAGAGCCATGGTTCCAGCCTCAGAACAGGCCCCAGCAGCCATGGCTCCATGCTCCAGTACCGGCCCACGCAGCTTTGCTTCCATACTCCATTACCTGGCTTACACAGCCAGGGTTCAGGCTTCCGCTCCGCGCCCAGCAGCCAGGGTTCCGGCTCCAGAACCGGACCTTACAGCCATGTTTCCGGCTCCAGAACCGGCCCACACAGCCATGTTTCCGGCTCCAGAGCCGGACCTTACAGCCATGTTTCCGGCTCCAGAACCGGACCTTACAGCCATGTTTCCGGCTCCAGTGCCGGCCCACACAGCCATGTTTCCGGCCCCAGAACCGGATCTTACAGCCATGTTTCCGGCTCCAGAACCGGACCTTACAGCCATGTTCCCGGCTTCAGTGCCGGCTCCAGTAACCATGTTCCCGACTCCGGCTCCTCGTCACCTGCTGACTCATCGGCCGACGCCAGCTCCTCGAGTCCTGTCAGCATACCGGCCGACTCCAGCACCTCGTCTCCGGTTGGCTGTCCGTCCAACGCCAGCTCCCCGTGTCCTGATGGCTGTCCGTCCGACGCCAGCTCCCCGTGTCTTGTCGGCATACCGGCCGACTCCAGCACCTCGCCTCCTGTTGGCTGTCCGTCCGACGCCAGCTCCCCGGGTTCTGTTGGCGAACCAACCCACTCAAGTGTCGTTGGAGGTCCCGCAGACTGCCCTTCTGCCGGGGGTCCTGCCAACTCCATGTCTTGTCACGTTGGAGGCCCTGCAGACTGATCTTCTGCAGAGGGTCCTGCCAACCCCATGTCCTGAGCCGTTGGAGGTCCCGCAGACTCCTCTTCTGCTGGGGGTCCTGCCAACTCCATGTCGTGTCCCGTTGGAGGTCCCGCAGACTACTCTTCTGCCGGGGGTCCTGCCAACCCCATGTCCTGAGCCGTTGGAGGTCCCGCAGACTGCTCTTCTGCCGGGGGTCCTGCCAACTCCATGTCTTGCCACGTTGGAGGTCCTGCCGACTACTCTTCCGCTGGGGTTCCTGCCAACTCCATGTCCTGTCGCGTTGGGGATTCCGCCGACTGCTCTCCTGCCGGGGGTCCTGCCGGTCCTGTGTCCTCTTCCATGGGGGATCTTGCCGACACCGGCTCCTGACCGGCCTCCGGAGCTGTCGGGTCTTCACCCCTCCTCGGACTCTGCCTTGCCCCCGGGCCTTCCGCCCGAGATTCCCTCCATGGACTCTGCCTTGCCCCCGGGCCGTCCGCCCGAATTCCCCTTTTTGAACTCTGCCTTGCCCCCGGGCCGTCCGCCCGTTTCCCCTTTTTTGAACTCTGCCTTGCCCCCGGTCCGTCCGCCCTCCACCCGTCCTCCAGACCCCCTCCACCCACCCTGCTGGATTTTTGTTTTTTTGGGACGTCTGGAATCCGTCCCTTGAGGGGGGGGGGTTATGTCACGATTCTCGTGTTATGTCACGTTTATAGTTTTGTAGGTTTGGGTGTTTTTGCTGTTTTCCATGTCATGTTTTCCTTTGGGTTATTGTCTTGTCATTAGTTTCCCTGGTGTGTCTAATTGTCTGATTATGTTCACCTGGGCCCCTGTGTTTTCTCCTCCCTCCTCACCTGTGTCTTGTTGTGTGATTGAGTCTTGTGTGTATTTAAGTTCTGGGTTGTCTGTCTGTCTTGGTCAGTTCGTCTTGTTCCCTGACTAGTTCTGCAGTGAGTGTTCTGTTTTGTCATTGTATATCTATATCATAGCCTTGAAATAAAGGAACTTTCAGTTTATATCTGCATTTGGGTCCTGCTTGTTTCACAAACCGTGACACAACGTGAGTAAATGGTTAAGGGAAGAAATGTCACGTCATTTATTTATAGTTCTTTAAATATCTGGACAGAACAGAGGTTTTTGGGGGGATTGTAGGATCCTTAGAAAGAAGTTCACCTACAATTCTAATCTGCTTTATCTGATCCATCTTCTATGTTTTATCTCTACCTTCAATAACTTTCTTACCAATGAATAATTTCAAATGTCCTGTGTGACTTTCATGCTGTTCAACTGCGGGGGAAGTAGTGTGCAGACAAGTTATGAAGAGACTGAGCTTCAAACTCAATTAAACATTGTTGAGTGTCCAGTTATGCTTCCTGTGATTTAGTTGAATTAAAAAAAATATTCTTGGAGGGTTTCAATCCTGAAAGAATTTTGACTCGCTACTGATAACTGGACTAATATCTTACTGACATGCAGAAGCCATATGCTGTCTGCCATCTTGCATCCTGAGCTTCTCCCACCCTTCTTTGATCATGCAATTGCTATATCTCTCACGACAGCCCCTGCAGTTGTTAATTATTTGGCTTCAGGCGTTGGCCGTAGGTTCCTGAACCGATGAGTCAGAGAATCAAATGACTCCCTGTGCTTCAGGAAGAGGATTTGGGTTAAAAACCTCAACAAATCATCAAAGGATAAAACCGGGATGTGGTTATTCATTATATCGGATGTTATACAATAATCTGTTTCACTATTAAAATGATTATAGTACTATATTTATGTTTAATTTCTGATGTGAAACCTTTCCAGTGTATTTTTAGTTGTGGGCCCAGCAGCTGGTTTATACAGTGCTTGTGATTATAGTGTTTGTGCTAACCAACGCACACATGGCTTTGACAGTATCATAGCAGCTCACGTCTGAAACATGTGTGCATGACTAAAAGGGAAACATGACATGCTGATCTTCCCATGGAGCATTTGTATATGGGATTTACTCCCACTCACCTTTTAACCCATCCCTCTTCTCAAGTGCACAATGGATTTCTATGACTTGACTATTTAGCTTTGTTCCTAAACTCCTGACATGCATTTATTATGTTTCCCAAGATGGGCTTATTTTACACAACAGGACATGTTGCATGCTATAGCCGTTTCCACTGGGTGATTTAAACTCATAGATCAAAACTGACCATCTGTCTAGACTTCAGAAAATGGATGTACATGGCCACAGCTGTGATATTTCCCCTTTGATGTTGCTATATTCCTGAGATTCTCACAGTATAAATATGAGGTAGAATTCCTACATTTAGCAGCTGAACCTACCCAACCCAGAATATCAATCATTTTATTTTGAAGGCTTTGCCCCAAGGAGAAACACAGCAGAGACATTAAAGCCCTAGAGAGGTGTTTGTTATTATGGTATTTATGAAACACTTATATTAATCACTTAAGAGGACGAGGGAACCAATTAAAACAATGTGTTCGTCTTCTTCAAATAAGAACATAAGTGATCTTTTAGTTCATGTTTGTATTTCACTGTATTTTTTTTAATCTCAAAATGAAACTTTATCATCAGGATAAACTGCCGACACTTGAATGTTTCTGACTTAATAAATAACAGGCATAACATGAGCAGACTTCTGTAAGTGTCGCAAACCATCGAGTAAAACCAGGCTAGACTGAGTCTGGAACACCCTGAGGATTGATATATTTCTCCTTGCGGACAGATTTTAAATAGCTTCCGTTGCTTTCCATCATCCCTTTGGGAGATGGCGAGGGATGTCCTTTACTTAATTGTCCACATCGATGCATATTTCCAGCGCACACTTCCTCAGTCAAATGGCCAGATACACTTGACATCTTAACCTATATCCCCTTTGGGGTTTTAGCTGAATGATTATTTATTAAAGTCTGTGGAGCCTCAAGAGTTTTGACTCAATGTAGGTTTCATATTTAATTGTGCAGGAATAACAATCATCCAATTTCATTACAAAAATAATGAAATCGACCATGGCAAATAAAAAACTATGGGTACAAAGAAACCTTCAAAGGTAGTTTGTTGAATCATTCCTGTATGCATTTGAAGTCACGCTCAAAGCGAACAACCACAAATTCTTAAAAACGCTGCAATGAGGCAACCCTGTTTCCTGAACTGTAATTCTGTAAAAAAAAAAAAAAGTCTTTGTACAGCATCACGCTCCTGTTGACAAAATGTTTTTCTTATTAAGAGTTACGGATAGGAAAAAGTTGAAATACTCAGTTCTATGTTTTGAACTGGTTTATGCACGTCATTCAGAAGACTGTTTTGTATTTGCTTCTCCATAAGGAGCTGTTTACCATTTCTAATTCAGTCCTGTTTCTTGTTATGTAAATGTTTGCTCATGAGCGTGACCATATGGATCATGTGACCCTTGGACAAATTGTTGGTAAAGCTGGCAGTCTAGAGTGCTGATGACTAACCCCCAAATGCATAACTGGCAAAACAACATTCTCTGCAAACCCTTTTTTGAATGTATAAACACATAATTAAACTCCTGCTGATGTCGTTTGAGAGAAACTGTGTTTGAAACATCACTTTATAAGCTTTGCTCAGAATAACCATGGCAAACTCTAGTTTGTGAAAGCACTGTGTATATGAGATCTGCTTCCCCATACTAACATGATTTAAAGAGGTTAACTATACATGGACATGCATCATTTAGTTTATTTCCAGTCAACTCAAGCAGGGTCAACGACCCCTTGCTACCAATCTTTATTTGATTTTCGTAATGATAATATTGTGTCTGTTTGTTGATTTACAAGTTAGGAAAAAAAATTGAAATTGTGATAGATGACTTCCCTTGCTATACATAACATGGGAGTATAATTTATTGGTGATAGGAGGGTGTGGATCAGTTATGTTTCCTGTGGAGCAAAATGAAAACTGAGAGAAATTGTTTCCACGGTTAGATATTATTTCAGTTTAAACTGTCAGAGTGACAGTATGATGCTTTTCCATGCTTCCTTTGTTAGACAGCTTGATTTTGATCTACCAGTCTGGTCAGGTCTTGCAGTCGTTACAGAGCTTAGTAAAGAGTTTTGCGAGGCTTTTCTGAAGAGAAGAAGGAATGTTCCCAGGTTACTCTGACCCTGCAAGTGATTGTTCACTTCAATGCCAAGGCTTACTGCTATGGTGTGCTCAAAAAATGATGGACCAAGTCGAGTCTCTAAACTTTCTCAAGAGACAGCATTGTAGAGTGTGGAGTAATGGGATCAGATTTTTTTTTTCTCTCTCCTCAAAGAAATGTTTGCTTGAGCAATTTAATTGTTTTGGGAATTCCAGGGCATCCCTCTCAATGCTGAGCATTCCTTTCCTGAACAACAGAATGCATTCCTGGAGAGAGAAACTGATCTCCATCAGAATTGCTCAGACTCCCTACAATGTCTGAGGAATGTCGTCCTGCAGGAGAACGACGTGCAGGACTGTGTGATTGATAGAGTATCAATTAGAAAGCATTCACAGAGGACAGCCCAAAAGATTGTGCTTTTCTTAAGTGGGTGTCATTGTTATAAGCCAGACTGCAGTTAACTGGGCAAGAGCCGGAGGCACATCTGACCCTCTGCAGAACATCTGAAGGAAAAATAATGTTATATATTTATATATATTTTCTGATGTTTACAGTGAATACACATTTTTGGGTTTGGAAAAACTGAATCAATTTAGATAGTAGATAGCAGAGATGCCCAAGGTACATTTCCAAATCACGTTACAGCTGCATTTTCAAGCAAGAGATATCCTTTTGCGGACGTGCTTAATATATTCTCATTTTCATGCACTTCTATAAGAAGAGCTTTTTTTTCTGCATGGCTTGAGGGAAAATACCAGTTTTATAGATTTTTCTAAAACTTGTAATTGCCTGAAGCTGTTTATTTAACCCTAGTTGCTCCATCTAATTAGGCTTTTGTGTTTGTTCATTACAAGGACAAGAGAAATAAAAGTCACAGGAATAAAAAACAGTAATGTCAGGTTGGTTATTCAGCATCTTGTGCCCTAGTGATCTCAGTCTTGTACCCTGTAGAGACTTTAAATGTCACTGCTGTGTGTGCCTCTAGCCTGAGTAGAGGTTAAAGAAACAAAAAGAAAACCACCACTGGATGTTCTCCCTTTGTTCATTATTTTTCATTCATCTTGATCCATTTTGTGCTGAACTGTCCCCACTTGCCCTCAAAACCTTTTGTTGTAGTTTTTCCAGGTTTGAACAAATTCAAATCATTAATTATGAAAGGTACAAAAACCAAAGGGCCAATAAATACAGGCTGCGTAGCCCATAGCTGTTTTGCAGCAGCATTAAACGGTTTAAAGTGGATTGGTCCTGTACTGAGAGTAGATGGATAGGTTTGGCTCGTCTACATACAATATGTACAAGAAAAACAAAAGACTCACAGGAAAATTACTGGCTTTGCTGTCAGAGAAGGCACGAGAAACAAAATACTGTTGTGGTTAGTCATACTGTTTTTTTGGCCACCATAATCCACACAAGCATTTGCACAGCAGACTGGGTCTTTGTCAGCAGAGCACTGCTTTGTATAGCCACAGATTCACACCTGGGACTTTCTGAGCAAAATAACAGATTTCCTCAAGGGTACCTCAGCACTACCTGTCGAGGAAGAGCAGTCCTCACAGAATTATGCTTTGCCCCACCTTTTTGCAGGGTTTTTTTCTTTTTACTTTATACAGTTTTTGCAATTTAATACCATTGCTTTCTTTTGTCTTCTGGTGAGAGTGTGAGATTATAATTCAAAGAGAGTTATGAATGAACAGCTGTGAGAGCAGAGGAAACAGATCTGCTGTTTTTTCCTAGCTCAGACAGAAAATACTTTTAATACTTTTCAGGCTGGCGTCACGGAGAGATTTGACCTACTATGGCAGATCTGGAAGAATCACACCTGCAGGCACTTGGAAAGAAAACCAGTATGGCCTTACTCCTCTGAACTCCACAAGGCATTTTCGCCAGAGAATTGAAACTTTTTTTATTCTTAAGCTTGCTGTAAACTCTTCTCCAGCAAGTCTACAAATGCATTTTGTTGCTGCCACGTGACTGATTAGATATTTGGATTACAGAGCAATTAAACAGGTGTACGTAATCTAATGATTTTTCCGGTTTTCAAAAGTATTTGCAAGCAAAATAAAATATATTGGACATTAAAAATACTGTTAATGTACCTTGACTGGCCTCTTGTGTATTTATTGTTCAATTATCATCATCATTATCATCATCATCATCTGTGCTAACTCACTAGAAACCACCATGGTAGACTGGAGACTGCCTTTTATCAATCCATCAGCTAATTTTACATTATGAATATCATATTGTTTGATTGAGTCTGTGGGCCTTGATTTTAGGCTCCAGGGTAGGCTAGGGTATCACCAGGGATTTAGATTTTTCTTTACATGGAAGATTTATTGTTGCATATTCTGGAGTCAGGAAGCAGTGGTAACACTAAACAGAAACCTATAAAATATCCTATGCATCATGATTAACCAGAAGATGACAGAGAGCTAGTTCCCCCAGAATTTGTTTTAACCCAATGAAAAGCACCTTAATATCTAATATCCTTTTGGAAAGGATCACACAAAGTAAGTCTATTTCAAACACACAGTGCACAGACAGACACACTTTATGAAAGTGAGCTTTAATACAGTGCTATGGAAATACTCTTTAGCTTGATGAAGAACTGATCTCCGGTCTTCTCATTCATCAAGTGTGTGAAGCGCATTCCTTTAAAAGTGACATTCAATAAACCAAAGCTCATATTTCCTCACATGCACAGCAACCTGGAGGAAATGGTCCACTAGTGCTTCTGGTTAGTGTTTTGTCTCAATAAAGCTCCACATTAGACTTCTGCTAAAGCACATGCCCAACCTCCCAGAGCCCCACTCTGGTTTCCCCATCAAATATTTTACAGTCCACCTCAGAAACATAGCTAACTTAAGCCTGCAGCTCATACCCTCTGTGTTTGGACCCAGATAGACTGGTAGAGCGGCAAGGTGTGACGTGTTTTTACTGTGGTCTGGCTTACAGAATATTATCATTTGAGTGAAACAAAACGATCCAGCAATGAGTATGTTAGGAAATGATATGCATATGCTATACGTTAGATTTCATATAAAGTTATGGGAACAGCCATAGACATACCATTAATTACATCCTTTATCTAATTTCATTACAGTGTGTGTATTAGGTTGGATGCCTTTTTCTGGCTGAAAATGTCACACACTTAACTTCAATCTTGTTTGAACTCCATCTGTTTATTTCTTTCATGGACTTAAAGCACAATGAAAGGAGCCAAATTATATGGGTTCCCCTCTAATCCATGGTCAAATTTCTTCAAAATAGCCATCACAGAAAATTGCACAGACCACAACCTTGTGATGTGGACAGCACATAACCTCAAAGTAAAAGTGCAGATCCGTCCACCATCACAGCAACATACTTTTTTTTAATACGGGGTCTTCTGTGAGGATGAGGCACTGAACTCAGCAGATCACAGTGTTATGCATGGAAATAAAAACATGAAAAATTAATTGAAAGTTTGATGGGACCTTGTGAAAACTAATGTACACTGAACAAAAATATAAATGCAACACTCTTGTTTTTGCTCCCATTTTTCATGAGATGAACTCAAAGATCTAAAACATTTTCTATATACACAAAATAACCATTTCTCTCAAATATTGTTCACAAATCTGAAAAAATCTGTGATAGTGAGCACTTCTCCTTTGCCGAGATAATCCATCCCACCTCACAGGTGTGGCATATCAAGATGCTGATTAGACAGCATGATTATTGCACAGGTGTGCCTTAGGCAGGCCACAATAAAAGGCCATTCTGAAACGTGCAGTTTTGCTTTATTGGGGGGCTCTGGGGGGGTCTGGGGGAGTCCGAAAACCAGTCAGTATCTGGTGTGAGGGTTAGGGTTAGGGTTAGGGTAATGTTGTGAATCGAGTGGCCTGTGTTCGTCGTCCATAACATATGCCTGCCCATACCATAACCCCACCACCACCATGGGCCACTCGATTCACAACATTACCCTAACCCTAACCCTAACCCTAATCCTAACCCTCACACCAGATACTGACTGGTTTTCAGACCCCCCCAATAAAGCAAAAATGCACGTTTCAGAGTGGCCTTTTATTGTGGCCTGCCTAAGGCACACCTGTGTAATAATCATGCTGTCTAATCAGCATCTTGATATGCCACACCTGTGATGTGGGATGGATTATCTCGGCAAAGGAGAAGTGCTCACTATCACAGATTTTTTCTAATTTGTGAACAATATTTGAGAGAAATGGTTATTTTGTATATATAGAAAATGTTTTAGATCTTTGAGTTCATCTCATGAAAAATGGGAGCAAAAACAAAAGTGTTGCGTTTATATTTTTGTTCAGTGTAGATAAGGCTTAACATAGGGAAAGCTAATTCTGAAGGTTATACTGCCAAATGAGCAACAGATGCTCCTCTAAAGTTTTCAAGTAATTTATCCTCAGTACAAAACTGAATATGTTGTTTTTAAACATAAAACAATACATCAGGTTGGCATTTTTTTCATCAAGTTTTAGTCCATCTTTCCATCTCTCATCATTTGTCAAAGTCAGAAAAGGCCATCACGTCTTGTGCCATTTTGTCTTACCGGTATGCTGTCAACAGGATATTTGACAATGTATTGTTCTGTCAACAGGCAATGTTTACGGCATCTCTGTCTTTCACAAATTGCACAGAAAGGAATATTATATATTGCAAACAAAGGATATTTGAAATAAAAATGCATCATGATAAGACAAGGAATATCTATATTTCTTTGCCTAACTTATCAGCCAGTAACAGAGTACACAGATAGTGAGTCTAAGTTATAACTTGAGTTAATAATCTGAAACAGCACTACATGTTATCTAAGTAGAAAAACCAAAACAATGTATTTTGTTTTCTGTATACTTCAATATATGCTTAGCATTTATTGAACAACTTTTCTCACTCTGCACCTTAACTTCTTTTTTTTATTTAAAAGTCACCTATTATGCAAAATCCACTTTTTTTTTCATGTCTTTTAAACATAAACATGTGTCCCCTCTGTGTAAAGAGATTCACTCACTTTTTGTCCTGATCCATTTTATAAAAACCTGTCTGAAAATGAGCTGATCAGATCTTGTGACTTTATGATGTCATTGTGTTTTTTGGGGTTGTGTAACCATTAGCCAATAACCAACAAAGGTAACACCCGCCCACCTTATCACCTGAATCTCCTACATTGTGTTCTTTTTAACCAAATATCTCTCAGAGGGGCGTTGGGAGTGGCTCCTTATTTTCCTCTAAAGTAACAGACAGAGAATCAGCACTTTTGAAACAGGGCTGAAACAGAGGTGATTATGGGATGCTGCAATGCACGATCTGTTTGGTATTTCAGCCAAATACTTCAGAGACATGTTTTGTATATATCTGAGACCTATATTTTGATGAAAAACAGCATAATAGGGGACCTTTAAGGAAATTGGGGGAAGATCATGCTGATGATGTGCATGGTTGTCCCTTAAGAAGTAAAGCTCTAGGCTGTTCTGACTTAGGAAAAAAAAGAATGTCATCTGACTTTGTGTGAAGTGAATGTACGAGTCTATATGTGGATGTCTGTGTGCGATGGCTTGCTCTGCTGTCAAAGTAGTAATGAGAAGCTGCCAGCACAGGAACTCATTCCACTTGGTGATATAGCATGCAGTTCACAGTGTGAGAGTGGGGAGACATAACTAGGTTGCTTGGAGGAAAAAAGGTTTAGCCAGCAAAAATGTTGAACTGTGGGAGAGTTGACACTGACCAAACTTTTCTTTTTCAAAGTTTTTCTGTTTCTACATCAGCACAAACAGTATATTCATACTGCCTACTATAACATGTTTTTGGCTAATGTGATTTTAGAAGAAATAATTTGCTGTTATTTTGTTTGGCCAAGAGTGGCGTCAGTTTTTATATTCCTTTCATGATGATAACACTAAAGATCAAGCAACCTGCAAAAAATAAAGCTAATAAAAGCCAGATAATGAGTTGCATGCATTCACCCCACTTATGTCAAATGTTTCTTCACAATAAATATGATTGTTGACAAAACAGGGATCCTCTTTTGTTCTCTTGTTCGGGAGTTCCAAATGCAAAGTGACAAGGCTTTAATAAGTTTCAGAGCTTTCAGTGATCGACACAAAAGCAATGCATGGTTATGGCTCCAGCATTATTAGAGCTGAGCTCCTCGTGGGACTTGACTGAAGATGTATGCTATGCTTCTTTAAAGAGTCACAAGAGGAGAAAAATGTAAGGGGCATTGTCTTTCTCTTGATGAAAAATACCCTCAGGAAGTTTCTTTTTCTTCCATCAACTGAAGGAAATACACAGTGATATCTAGGCTTCCTATGATGCTGGGCTTTTGGTGAGGTTGTTTGGTCTAGGTATTGCATGTACTGTATGTGGAAACAAGGTGAGCCGCAGAACAGTACCCAAGACACTGAAAGTAGAATCAATTGAATATGATGATTGGCCATTCCTCTATATGTGTACAGGGGGATTGATATTCTGTTTCTCACAGCCCCAGGATAATTATACAATATTTTAATCAAGTTTTATCCTTAATAGTACAGTAGCCTACAATTGATACAAAATGATCAAATGTGGAGGATTGTCTATTAACTTGAACATACTTGATTGAAATTCTGTTTTTCACAGTCCCAGCATAATCATACTATATTTTAATCAAGTTTTTAAATCCTTAACAGTACATTACCGTTTTAATTAAAATAATATAATGTGGATGATTGTCTATTACATTTATTTTGTATTTTTGTATTTTATTATATGTTGCATTGTTGGAGGAGCTCAGGTCAGAAGAATTTCATTGCCATTTCTACACTGTAGCTTTGTGCACAATAAAGCCTTTGCATTTTAATTTGAATAACATACTGTTTTCCCAGATATAACCTGGTTAACATTTCACAGATCACCTTTAGAAACGTCAAACTTTATTCCATATTAGTCTGTGCTGTGCATCAGCTCTGTGAAACCACCCAAGAACACTTCCCTGTTGCATAGGATGGTGGCACCAAAGTTCAGCAATAACCTGGCTGCCTCTCTGCAGTCGGAGAGTCTCCTTTTAGCCGCCACAGCACAGCAGCTCTCAGGGAGAGAGGAGCAGGAGGCTGCTCCGTCACGTGCTCAATAAATGAGATTTGTGGAGGGACGTTCCGCCGAGCTGCCCCTCACTGTTTGGTTCAGTCAGCGTGCTGCAGCAGTGTGTGTGCCCCCACACTCACAGACACAGCACAGTTCAACACAGTTGATGCGGATAAGTTGATAACCTCTACTACCAGAAGAGGACGCTGGGAAAGTTTTACACTGTTAAAGTTTGACTTGTAATCTTTTCGTCTGGGTAGAACTCGGAATTTCGCAAGGTCCAAACGAATTGGGCACAACGAGGGGGGATCTCAACAGCCACTGGCAAAGGATACAAGTTTTGAAATGGATGTATGTTTCACTTTGGACTTCAAAAGGGACTACTGAGAAGTCTCTGGATCTGCCTCGGAACTCGGCTTAAAAACATATTGAATAAAGCAGAGCAACAGATGAGTGTGAGTATCCACCACGGCATGTCACAGATCTGCTCACTCCAAAAGTAACGTAATGCGTTCAAGTTATCCATCAGCACAGCTCATTGATAACAAGACCTTTTATTTACATTTGTTTAATGTTTAAAACATGTACAACTCACTGGCTGATCCCTGCCTGACTGGTGGAAAGATATGTAAAACTCATACGACGTCTACTTTTTTGCAGACAGTTTTTCAGGTGATTCATGCTCAGCCTTCTAGCAGTTGGGCATAGTTATTGTATTCGGTGTTGCAACCTCGCCCATTTACCTTTATTTATTTTTGAATAAACTCGTTAAACAAAGTTGATTTAAAGAAACGGTGTCAATGTAGCACACTATACATGTCATTGAAGTGCTGGTGGCAAGCTTTCATCTTCACCTCTACATGCAAACTGCTCAAAAAGGATATTATTTAAGTTTGAGAATAATTGTACTTCGACTTGTGTATTAATTATGACTTCTGTGATTTGTGTAACTGCCCAGAACAAGCTCAGCTTATGCGCCTACTTTAGAGAGCAGCCAAACATTAAACTATATATCAGTCATTGCAGTTAAAAAAAACTCCTCTGAGACATTCCTCTCAAATTGGTCAACCTATGGAGTTATTTCATTGTCCTCCAAGTGCTGCTGCTGTCGCCGCTGAGACTTCGTGCCCCCCCCCCCCCCCTCTTCCTCCAGTGGAACACATACCAAATGATCCCCCCGATGTCTGCACAGTGATTGTGTTAGCATACTTGTGTTCATTGACCGTGAATAGGTGTTCCTTTCCCTCAATTAATACCTTAATTAAGTCTCCACTGGGTTCCATCACCGCGCACTTTAGTTGTGAGTGTGGTGGTTGCCATGGTGCAGCAACGTAATTATGCAGCCTTTTTTTTTTTTTTACTTCAGACACAGAGTGCAGGCTCCTCCTCTCCATTTGACTCCCCACCAGTCATCAGTTTAAGGAGGATGGCAGACTCCTGCTTTAACTTTAATTTGAGTGTCACCTCTACAATTATTCAATTATATTGTCAGGCAGTGGATTGCAGTGATTGTCAGTTTTTCCCATACAAACATCGGTCCAATCATCCATCCATATGCTTAGTTTTTAGTCAGTTTGCCATCAACAAGGTATTTCCTTAATGGAACATTATTCTAATGTGTTAGGACTGTTGAGTATTTAATTATAAAAATTTTTTGCAGAGGGATAAAACCACAAAAATGAGGACCTCCACAGCTTTTATAACAAATCAAGGATTATGTCATAAAACCTTGGTGAAGTGCATGAAGTAATCATTTCACCAGTCTCTTCTTTGTAGCGTGCATATGCTGTTGATGAAGCTATTGTTCCAGACTCCTAAAAAGAAATAAAAAACACAATGAATGTTTCTCACAGGACGACCACACCAACACCACCCAGAGAGTTTCTTACTGCCTTACATTTCTGAAAAATTGCCTGGATGCAGTCACTGTGGTTTGACTCATCTCTTTGCAGTGTCGTCATGAGTAAAACAAGTCATGTGTGCGTCAACCATCGTGTTTGAGTGTGTCGTTCCAGAAGGCTATCCTCTCCATGTTTGTTTTTAAATGTTACCAGATGCCACGTTGCCTCTGCTGAACAGGAAACTTGTCTGAATCCTCTAAAATTAAAAAAGAAAATGAAATCACTCATGTCTTCCCTGAGATGTATGAGACTGTCAACATATAAGGTGAACTTCAACCTTAGTAATGTTGTCTAAGCTCTCCTTGCACCCTGCTACTGTAACTCCATGCACATGTGTTTTTAATGATGCAACTACTGGTACCCCCATCGCAATATCAGATGGTGTCATCTTCAAAGACATAAGGTGTGTGTTTTTTGTTTATCTGGAACATCTTATACAAACAGCTGAACTAACCCATGCTGCTCTTGCTGTGGGAAAGAGATGATCCTCCTTGTCACAGACACTGGGGAACCTCAAAACCCCTGGAAACCTTCATCTTGTCTTGAAAAAGGAGCCTGTGTGTTTTTTCCCAATAGCGCGTTTGTTATGGTCAGGAAGTGCATGTGTATCTGAAGCCTGTGATGGCTTTTCCTGGCCTTTTTTTTTTACATGCCGAGGGACGGACGTTTCAAAGAGTAATGCAGGGCACAGAAATGCGGCACTTGTGAGAAATAGTGTGGCAAACTTCCAGCCCTTTTTGAGTTTGCTTTGTGCTAAGCCTGTCATCCTCATGTCCAGTCAATCTGCAGTTCTGTCTGTGGTTTCCATTATGGCTCCATTTAGCCTCAGGCAGCCTGGCATGTTCTCGAACCCTCAGAAGTTTTGTTTGAGTTAACTGGAATCGTGACATGGAATTAGAATCTCATTTTACATAGTCCTTCACAATAGTCGTCCCTCTTGTCCTGTTAGTGTTGAAAATGTTTTGATTGTGTTTATTATAGTGGTGCAGCTGAAGTACTCTAAAACTTGAAGAAAATTAGATACCAGTATTTGGTGTTATCCCTTTTGGATCAGGTATGTTGGATCAGTAAAGCACTCGATCGAACACAGAAGAGAATATATCTCAATATTGGGGATGATTGTAATAAGATCAGTGTTTCCCCTAGGATGGAGTCATAGCAGCGGTGCTAAGGCGGTAAAGCGGTGCTAAGGCAGCTAAATGTGAGCGCGGAGCGCGTGGAATTATTTTGTACGTGCAAAGTGCTTTCCGCCAATATGGTTCTATGTGTCTGCCAGCACAAGAAAGGCTCTTGAGGCCTAGTATATACAGTGGCAATGTCTCAAGATTTAGCAAAATACACCTTTATTGAACAGACAGTAACAGAAATACTACAAATTCACATAAGAAACAATCAAAAATCTAAAAGGGTCACTGCTATTTGTAGGGAGAAGATGTTAACCGAAGAAAAATATTTCACGATTATTGAATATCTCCGTGGTATTTAAGATGAAATTATATCAGTTGGCTAGTTCTGTGATCTGAGGCAATTTCACTGATATTTCATTATGATGATAAACTAAACAGCTCTTCAACTCTTCATGGGGAAATAGCATATTTGTTTTTTATGAGAGGTTTGGCATTCTTTTATATAATGTAGGTCTTGGCTAATGAAGGGTAAGCCACTGTTTATTCAGATGTATCGTCTATTGTCTGTTTTGCCAAACCAAAGGTATGCTTTTCTTGGTCTTGTAGGAAAAAAAGAGAAATATGACTCCTTTTTAGAATAGTGTAAAATAAACCAGCAAATTCATTTCGGCGAATACAAAATAAATGCCTCACACATTTTGCCAAACATGAAGGAGCCCACAGTGGAGAAACACAAATTCAGCCATGATGTGCCAAACATTCGCTGCTGCCAGGGATTTCGATGCTGATTCCAGTCATGCTACTAAAGTGCCCAGAATGATATCTTGTGTATTCTAAACAGAGGTTTCATTGTGTATGTAAATCCTAGAAACCTTGGATTTGGTTGCTTGACTTGGTTTAGAGGATTCAAAGAAAGTGGGTCAATGCTATAGTTACTGCTAACAATGAGGTATACATGCCATGTAACACGTGCTGGATTTAGAAAAGAATTACCTCAGTGAAACTTTTTCAAAAGTGTGCAAATAAAATATTCCAGAGACTTGACTGCAGGTACATTTTATTTAATGGTTCAACAGCGTCAACTTTACAAAACTCTTTGCTGAGGTTTGACTAACAGCATGAGGGACCCACCGTGGTCTTGGACAATGATGCAAGGAAAACATCTGAATCCAAGCCACAATGGGATTGGCTTACTAAATGAGACAGCTTTCAACCATCAGCAGCTATTTTAACTAGTTTTTTTCCAGATTGCTTTCCCTGAAGCTTAACGCACGAATGAGTTGTTAACCTTCTTATATCCTGACTGCTAACAGTGGCCACAAACATTCAGACTGAAACTCTCAGTCATGGAGGCATATGGGCAGTATTTGTTATGTATTTGGTGAATTTCTTAGCTTTAAAGTACAGACCTTTCTCTTAAGTTTTAAACTCAGTCTTTTAAAACCATATGTCCTTCTTCGCCTGGTATTGTGCAATTAGCCTACCCAACTGCATCTGCTACATCCATTAGGCTGCTCCGCTCTGCAGAGGTCCTCCACTGTAGCTCAACCAGAGAGTGCATTATTTCAGTTGTGGCATTTGGACAAAAATTCTGGCCTTGAAAAGCTATCCTTTGTGCTTTGGAGAAAGCGTTGTAAACGTGCATCCCCAGTGTTGAAGTAAAGTAAATCAATACTGAGACTTTAAAGTTCAAGTGCTGTCAAGATTTTCAGGCTGTCATGGATGTGCTTATTTTCTGGCTGAGAATAGCACTTACAGAGTAAACCAAAGTAAGGTATACAATTGAGTGTAGAGCTTGCCTCTGAGGTCCTGTAAATGTATGAATTTGAATATGGATTAGGTAACTACTGCAGCAAATTGATACTGAGATTATTCGTATTCCCTAACTGTTAAGTAATATTAAACTAGTAAAACATAAAATTGTTCACAGCACACATTTTCGTGTACTACATCCAAATGCCCAAAGGTTTCTCTCACTTAGTTGAATTCAAACCAATCGATATGTTTAAGTTAGCATTGTGTGCACGCCCGGCAGACTGAAATTAGCTCCAGGATCTTGTGTGCTTATGGCCAACTTCCAGCAGCCCTCAATTACAATGCTGCAGAGCCAGAAAAAGGGAGAGAGGTAGACTGCATGGAGCCTTTCAACTCTGCTCTGTCACTCAAACACACTGTCACCACCGTGGCTGAGACAGATTGCAATACTGCATTCAGGGACAAATGGGAGGCATTCAGTGAACCCACACACGTTTCTTTGCAGGTAACAGTTGAACCACTGGGGGGAGCCTTGAAGAGCTTTCACCAGACACATAATTCCAAGTAATGTAATACAGTAAAATGTGCTTCTGTATATATTTCAACAATATCAAAGCTAACCTTACTTTTCAAACAAGTCAAAGTAGTTATGGATATCACAACTTACAGTAAGACAGAACCACAGACAATTGGAAGCAGCTCTCTTTATTTAATGAAAAAGACACAATTGCCAGACTCTTGGTGGTTTTGGATTATTCTCCAGATGGTCCCAACCTCGTTGCATAATTTCTACATTGATCCAAAGTGTCTCTCTGTCTCAATTACAAATGCAGCGTCTATTGTTTATGCAGGGCTTCTAACACCTTTGCTACCTTTTTACATATTAACTTTTTCACCAGTTGATTTAACACACGATTCATGAATTTGACGCTCAGATGTATTGAAAGACAGATATGTTTACTTAGGAAGAGTTATACATTTGAAATGGTTCTTATATGAGTGTTTCAGAACGGCTCACTCTGAGAGCCAAATGTGGTAGCACACATGAATATTAAATGCAGGACCTACATGAGAGGGTACTGCTATGGTGAACCCACTGCATAACGATTCCTGCATTATTTTAATTAGAGTTGAATAGCCACAGCCAAGATTCCCCATCTGATGTAGTGGTCTGTGGCTTTGATGTTTCTCTAGCAAAGGAGAGCTTTCTGGTATGTAGGAGGAACAAGGTGTTGACTTATTAGGTGATTGAAGAAGTGTAGGAAAATGTCATGTGTAGTGTATATTGTACTGCATGTCCTGTGGTTTGGAAAAGAGCCCATAAAACATATGGGAAAGTGTATAACGCGCATACTTATTTTTTTTAAACCAAAGTACTCTGTATTTTTAAACAGAAATAATACACCTTTTCTTCCTTTTTGCTGTTATTAGGTTTTGATATTGCTCAGCTTTTCCTTTTTTTTCTGTCTCCAGGTTTAAAAAGAAGGAACCAAAATGAAGACGGCTGCCAAGGTTCTTGGGAAGTCTGTAATGGACCACTCACACAATGAGGGTTGGTGGAACAGGAGGATAGTGATAATGGTGTATATGGTCTTACAGCTCGTTACAGTCCATTCCCCTGGGGTCACGGGGACCCTTGAGCTACAGCTCGACGAAGAACAGCCAGCAGGCACAATTGTAGGGGACATCAGTGCTGGACTTCCACCTGGCATCACAGCATCCCTGTACTTTATCTCAGACCATGAAGGCACTGGAGTGGGTAGTGATTTGGACATAGATGAGAGCACAGGCATTATTAAAACCGCAAAAGTTCTGGACAGGGAACTGAGGGATAGATACAACTTCATTGCAGTCACTATGACAGGTGTGACTGTGGAGGTGACCATCAACGTGAATGACATAAATGACCATGCTCCAACGTTCCCCAGGAAACAGGCCACCTTTAAAATCCCTGAGCAAACAGCCATCGGCACCAGGTTTCCTCTTGAGCCAGCTATGGATGCTGATAAAGGCCAGCTTACAACACAGGGTTACCAAATTAAAGATGGAAATGTTGGCCAGGCATTCACTTTAGAGACCAGGAGGGGAAGCAATGAGGTTCTCTATCTTGACTTGGTGGTCAATGCCATTCTTGACAGAGAGAAAAGGTCCACCTTTACTTTATCTCTAGAGGCTTTTGACGGTGGTTCCCCCAAAAGGAGTGATCAGATGACATTAGATATTACTGTCCAAGACATAAATGACAACGCTCCCATTTTCAACCAGAGCCGCTACCATGCCATAATATCAGAGAACCTTCAGCCAGGAAGCAACATCCTGCAGGTGTTTGCCACAGATGCTGATGAAGGAGACAACGGAATAGTGCTGTATGAAATCAACAGGAGACAAAGCGACCCGGACCGCTACTTTGTTATTGACTCTCGCACCGGCGTCATCACACTCAACAAGCCACTCGACTTTGAGATGAGGAGAGTCCACGAGCTGGTAGTCCAGGCGCAAGACAATGCAACCCAACCGGAGGTAACCAATGCCTTCGTCACAATCCACGTCAGAGACTACAACGATAACCAACCCACCATGACCATCATCTTTCTCAGTGAGGATGGATCTCCCAGAATCTCAGAGGGTGCACAGCCAGGCCAGTTTGTAGCCAGGATCTCAGTCACTGACCCAGACTACGGAGAGTATGCCAACGTCAACGTGTCACTAGAGGGAGGAGATGGAAAGTTTGCCCTGACCACTAAGGATAGCATCATCTATCTGATCTGTGTGGACCAGATTCTGGACAGAGAGGAGAGGGACACCTACGAGCTGAGGGTGATGGCAACAGACTCGGGCACTCCTCCTCTCAGGGCCGAGTCCTCCTTCATCATCCAGGTGATTGACGTCAATGACAATCCTCCTCTGTTTGACCAGCCAGTGTACAGGCAGGTGATCCCTGAATTGGTGTTTCCAGGGAGCTTTGTGCTACAGGTGACGGCTAGAGACAAAGACCAGGGGCCCAATGGGGACATTAACTATAGCATCCTGCGAGACCAAGGTGCTTTCTCCAACTGGTTCAGTATAGACTCTGTTACAGGGATTATCACTACTCTCTCCCAGCTGGATTATGAAAAGAACCCCAATCCCAGTATAACTGTGTTGGCTTCAGATGGAGGAAAACCACCTCTATCCTCTTCTGCTGTGGTAAACATTGTACTTCAGGATATAAATGACAATGAGCCAGTTTTCGAGAAGAATTTCTACAATGTGTCCATCAAAGAGAACACATCTCCAGGGACCTGCATTCTTGAGGTAGGACATTTACAGATTTATTTCATTAAAAGTTTCTGGATTTGTACTACGCACTCCCACACTTCTGCACTGAGATCATGCATAAGTCTGAACTCAACTTGAGGGCAGTTGTGAAAAGCATAAGAAATGGGAATTGTATAAGGTAAATAGAGGAGAAATGTGTCATCCTTTGCTGATTTCTTTAATTCCTCTATGAATAGTTATTTCTTTCATAGTAAAGCTGTTTAAATTGGACTGCCTTAGTGAGAATTTACCTGCGGTTTTAGGCCAAGATGATCTCCTCTTTGGCTGTCCTCCCCTTCACCTCTCAAAAGGTTTCCAGGGTAACAGAGGCAGTGTAAAGTCCTCTGTCAGCATGGGCACAAAGGGGTTTTCACATATTCACAGACAGAGACAAATTCAGGGCTTTATCCAAAGAAATAGAAGTCACTTCACTCTGAAAAGGCACCTTAATTAGGCTAGTTGAGCGTGAGAAAAAGTGGCTATAGAGGACAAATTACAGCCCACCCAGTGACGGCAGTCCTCTGTCATTAAATCATTGTTTCTTCAAGTTGTTTTTGGCTATCGTATCAAAAAGACAGCTCTTGCAAAAAAGATTGATAATCAGTCATTTAAATCATTCAAGTGATTCCTCAAGTCAGAAAGCTTTTTCTTTTCTTTTTACAAGTATAGACTTTCCTACTAATCCGATTTCCCAAGTGTCTGCAGTAGTATGGCATGGATCAAGGAGTTGGACACAGAGTGCAGTCCAGACAGAGGGCCTAGCAGACGGGATCTTGGCCCAGGGTTTGGCCTTGGGAGAGGGAGGGGTGATGGGAGACTATGGCCTTACCGCGGTTCCTGGCTTCAATGCAAACATAGAATCGACGAGAGCTTCTGGTGGGAGGTCCCATAATTATGAATCACAGGGACCACAACGATGAGGAGAAAGGGAAACATACTAAAATGTATTATGGAATTTGGAAACCAAACCAAAGAATAATTAAAAAATGTATGTTTTGGAGAACTGTAAAGCTCTACGATCATTCTTTCCAATGTGGGTTGAAGTTCATGTTTTCTCAAAATATATAAAATAGCCTTCTTTTTTTCTACAAGCTAGAGAATGTCAGATTTTTGTCTTTCCTGTGCACTGCCTCATAAAAGCACTACTACCAGTTGTTGTTCCGCATGCCTGGGAGTATGACATGTTAGATCTGTCCCCTCAGAGAGTCCAAGAATGAACTAGTTCTTTAAAGCCAATGCTCTTTGGCCTCCTTTGGGCAGGCCTTGATGCTTCAGAAGTGTGTTTGGCGGGCCATGTGAGAACAGACTGCTCTTACTCAGGATGCCAACTTTACATCCAAACAACTCAGCAAGACATCTGACTGCCTTTTTTCTGTCTGCTGATGAAATTCCCAATGTCCTCTGTTTCCATACCCAGCTCTGTCCAAAAATACATTACAATATGGGTATTGTGATCATTATTTCAAATGTTTGAAGTGGCTTAATTTTCTTTCCTCTGCAGGTCACAGGCACAGCAGTTAATGATTATCATAATGTAGTCTGGCTCCATAGAATTGTGCCTGTGATATGTTGTCACTTTCTGCTATACATCATTGGGTTTATGGATGATTTTAAAATGAGGTGAGTGTGTGCGTGTGTGTGTGGTTCAACGTAACAAAATAACCTAAGCCTATTAAAAGCAATCAGTTTGTAATCCAAAATGCAAGATCTACTGCAACGAAAATAGGTCAACTTTAAGAGAGAAAATGAAATACGAAATGAAAAACTAAGCATTTAAAATACAATAAGCTGCATTGTGGAATATGTTTCATTACTAAAAGGACCATTACTAATTGTATCTCCATTACTATTTTTCAAACTGTGCTAAATCCAAATGTTCTGGATTGTGTAGAAGTCAAATATAACTGTAACTCCACACAGATCTGATGTCATAAAAGGAACCACACTACAAAAATAGCATTGTGCTTTTGCATACATCTATTTGAACCATTTATATAGCAAATTATATTCTCTTGCATCATTTGATATAACTGTGGATGAGCATGCATTCCCTCAATAGCTACTGGACACAGTACTTTTTCAGTGGATGCTTTATTTCAAATGTGGGAAGTATTCTCAAAATAATAGACTGTATCTCTATATTCAGTGAAACAAAGTATAGCTATCTTTGAGATTTTATTTGCCTTTCACTCTTTTACAGTTGTATTTTTTAACCAATATAATCAAACTTTCCACTGGGTGTTAGAATCTTGCATTGGGGAATAATTTACACCTCATAAAATTGAGGTTTATGGTTGATTCTGCTAAGAATTGTCCCTCTGTCTCTTTTGGGGGGTAGTTCTGGCTCCATTAGAAAGGCGAGAGGGGGTCTCTAGGCAGCGGAGGGGGAAATGAGCCCTGACAAGCGTGGGCATGAGTGGCGGAGGTGACATGAGCAGGGGGGCTTCCTCGTCTGTCTGTTGGTCTGTCCCTTTCCAAATTCTTATCTGATCATACTTCATTTCTCATTAGCTGGGTGTGAGGATAAGCCAGACCTAATTTTTAAACCAGCCTCCCCCTTGTTCATGACAGAATGGGTCGCTTGTCATGGCTGCAGCCCCCTTGGCAACATGAGACGAACTGTGATTGCTGCAAGTGAAGGAGCAAACATTTTGCCACTTTTCTTGCTTAAAGCTGTAAAAACAAACCATTGCATCTATCAATTCCTTAACCGCCCCAAATTGCTTCCTGTCTCAGTTATGTCTTGGTAACTTTCTGACTAAACACATCACTTCCCTTGAAAAAACATTGTTGATATTGTGTAGGATTGTTATGCTTTGGCTAGGATTACTTGTGTGAGTTACAATACGTAACCTGCTAGATTTGAGTTTGGATAACTACACATGCAGAGTTGGAAGTGGTGTTCAGTACACCGCCATTCAAACACATTCATTATTTCGCTGAATTCTTTAAAGGCAGCCAGTTGAAAGAGATACCTCAGTGAAGTGGCACACTGAAACACTTCTCTGGTCCTGCCAACATAAAAGCAACCCGTCTATTGGGGGGAAGGAAATACTCATAATTGCCCTGAGGAGAGAATATGAATGATTTAAAGAATGTATTCTTTCATACTAGTCCCCTGGTTCCCACAGTCTTTTTGTACTAAAATTACCACTTTCTTTTGACCACCATGCAGGTGCTAATGTTACTGATTCTCATACATTGACCCATGGTGTACTTGGTTTATTCAAATAAAGCTCAGTTTTTAAAATGTTTAAACTGCAAATCTTACACAGTGACCACATCTAGTAGTTCTCAGTGTTGAAGCATATGTTCTCTTTGTAATGAACTTTGATAACTTTTCAAGAAAAGTTAAAGTTAATTTGAGTTGCTATGTTCATGAGTAAAATTGCCAAGTGTCAGACTATTGTGGTGCATGAAATCTTCACTTGTCAGTTTAATACCAGACTGGCATTTCTGCCCATGAGATTGGTTAAGCCTGAGGCGAGCTGACACTGCTTTTGGTCCCCTCTGTTTCTTTTTCCTCCTGCTAACTACCACGCTTCGCTGTGGCTCCGTGGTATAACAGTATTTTCAGGCAATGGTAAAATTGCAGGAAACTGGATGTGCTACTTAATGTGTTTGCAAATGTAATACTTCCTTGAACACTTACTCCTGGGCCTAGCAGGGGCACTGAAGCGTACATAAACACTGATGTACATCTGGATAGAGTGTGGGTGTTCAGGTCAAAGTTGCTGTGCTTGAGACAGCCGAGCGCATTTTATTGTGACATCCATCAGAAAATCCACCGCTTCTGTCTTTACGCCAGCACAAGAGGAGGAGAAAGTTGTGGTCAAACTTTTATAATGTTATCCCGTCAAAAACAGAATTTGGGCAGAAATACTGTTCATTAGTGGAAAACCAAAGCTGTGGGTGTTTTTTTAACAATACTGTTTAACAGAATAGGACCACGGTGCAAGTTTGTTTGAGTTTTTTTGTTGTATGTTCAAAAAATAACTACATTCTCTATGTCCCTCACAATTTTCTGGAACCCATATTGGCGTCTTAAATTGCTTTGCTGTCCAACCAACAGTCTAAAACCTTTCAAATGATATGATACAGAATAGAGTAAAGCAGCACATCATAACCTTTAAGAAACCTGGGCCAGAGAATGTTTGGCGCACAGGACATGCTTGATAAATGACTTAATGAGTGTATCATTTATTCCAAATTGTACTGTAGACTGGCCAATTTAATTCTTTCAGCAGTAGTGTGTCTGATAGCAGCTTCAGAATAGTAATGGGTTTTCTTGAAACATTATCCAAATACGCCATGTTATAGAAAGATATTATTATTGTACCTTCTCTTTTGAAACATGTTTCAAATTGTCGTGATATCATATGTTGGTATCTATGTTATGTGGAGGCCAGGTTGAAAAGCCAGCTGTTTTTTTCAGTAAAGGGTCGGTAAAGGCTGTGATATAGCCACACAGATTGCGAGAGACAATGTCTGCTGGAGGGGTTTCCTGCCCACATCTGGCAAGGAAGGACGATGTGCTCATATTGCTTTCTCAAGGGACAAGACATTTCATTAGTACAGTCTCTCAGCCAAAATGTCTGCTGCAGGTGAGGCAGACCTTTGAGCACTGCTTATAAGCTTCTATGAAAGGGTGTGAGTGTAGTGAAAGTGGAATAGAGAGAGAGTGAGGGATAAAGAAAACAAACGAGAGTCTCCGGAGGGACGGTCAGCGTCTGGCAGCTGTGACAAAGCTCCGACTCAGCAGCTGGATCCAGCTGTTGACCGCTACACTGACTCTGAGGGGTGGGACCTACCTCACTCTTCCTGTCTCCTTTCGTCTCTCTTTACTCCATCTCCTTGTCCGTCCAGACTTCTTATCTCTTCCCGCTTCCTTTTCCCACACTGCGGTGTCCCCTATGTGATCCAATAACACCTCTTCACTTCCCCCCGTCTCCCTCCGGAGTGGTGACATGTGGATCGGAGCAGGTGAGCAGAGCACATCTGTTTGCCTGAAGACACTCATTCCTCCCTGGAGTCACACAGACACACTGCTCTGTGGGTCCCAGTCCGACCAAGTCCAGGCTTATCTAATTTGATGACGTACGAAATAAAATGGTGTTAAATAACAAACAGAGTGAAGTCAGAATGCAGGTGTGTGTGTGTGTGCTTTCACAATCTCACTGTCACAGTGTTGCGTTCAGGCTCAAGAGGAGCACTTTAGCTTGACCTCTGTAAATAGAGACAATTATTCATTTTGCCTCCCTCCTCCTTTGAGACGACTGAATGGGAAGGGGGGAGTGGACAGAGAGGCTGGCTGTGATGCGGCCTGCCAGGCCTTCTGTTCTCACAGCCCGTGGTCCCCCTGCACATGTGCGAGGCAGTTGGCACTGCTCAACAAGCTGGGCATCAGGAAGCATCATCTGCTCATGATATTCATTCTGTTCCAAAGCAAATCTGTGCTAAATCACCCATCCAGTCCCCTGCTGTCCGTCAGAAGCCACCAGACAAGAAAGCAGACGCTGAGTGACAGCTCAGTAACCTGGAAACTAGGTCCCAAACAAATGGCAACAAATCATTTTTTGATGTGATGATGAAGTAATTGTAGTCGCCAGCATGTTGTATTTTACATTCTTGACGGAACTACCTCTTCCTAGAAAAGCATGCACTATATTTATATTTATATACAGCCCTAAAATATCGTAACCACTGAGCAAATTGTATCCATATCCAGAACTTGACTGTAACAAAGAATGCATCGCTTTATTCTGCCAGCAACCTCAGCCCCCCCCTTCTGCTCAGCCTCTCTACTGCTGGATTGCCTGCCAGTGAAATATTGCTTGAGAAAAATGTTACAGAGCCCAACAAGCTCATGTGCAGCATTCAGTTAAAGAGCATGTTGTCGAATCCTCCTATTTCAGCTCTCAATGAGATCAATTTTGGTTTACGAACAGGTCTCATTAGGGATGTTGAAGGTGGCTAAGTATAGGGATTAGTCGATACCTCATGTGAAAAATAGGCGATGGGTTTAGTGTTTTAGGAAGGTGGTAAAACAGAGGGAGACATGCACAATACAAACAAGGCCCGAGGAAGAGATTCTAAAGCCAAAGCTGTCCCTCTGTGAGGTCAGGAAAATGTTGGACCTGCACTATAAGCAGAATGTTTTGCAGATGCTTGTTAACAGTGATGAGGCTAAAGCTCTCAGCTCCAGGGTGTACCAATAGTGCTCCGGGCTAGTTACGTGACCAGGTAATGATTAGCAAAAATGCTAAATTAGATTGTATGACTTACTTATTTATTTATTTTCTGATCAGACAGTTTTAGAATGATAAAGTTGACCATTTAAGCCAGCATTTTATCAAGCCAAAGTAGCTTTTGGGGCTGCTTTTGTATTTAACATTTGATGCAAGATGATCTAATCTTACTTTATTCATGTTTTCTTTTAAGACAAATACATAGTTGTTAATATTTTTATATTGCATTATTCATAAGATACAGAGTCCTCATAGGGCTGCCAAAATCAGCTGACTTAAGTAAATAGCTGATCAACTGAATAAAAAACTATCGGAAGCCTTTTTCTCAGCAAACAAACATGCATTTTCTGGTACTGGTGTCTGACTCTATTCTAGTCAGTCATGTTTTCAATCCTTGTTAGACGGAGATGAAAAAGCAGCAGGGAGCGAGCGACAAACCACTCGGAAAGGGAGTTTTGTGAGGAAAGATGCTCCACTTTTACATTTGCGGTTACCCAGCGTTGTCTGTCTTTGCTTCAGACAGGGAGGCACCCTGGCCTGCACCAACCAGACTCCCAGTCTCTGTGTACTGATGCTCCATGGTGGTCCACCCTCACACTGTTGGTTGGATATCTTGAAGCCTTTCGCCACAGCTAGCAGAAACTCCCCTCTTGTTATAAGGGAAGACATCTGTTATGCCTTATCTATTCTAAGGTAATGCATTCCCCCTTCAAGATTACTTGCAATAAGGAGACAACTGCTTAGCTTAGCACTGCTTTCCCCTGAGTGCTAGCATTTGATTTAAAGATTTAGCGGGGGAACTAATTACCACAGGGTTGCGTACCTCATCAGTGAGGCTCATTTTGTATGGTGCTGCAGAGTTTATGTTGAGGGTTGTGCGCTGCTTCTTTTAACCAGCGTGTTGAAAGGCCAAATCTTTGTTTAGATTGTTGTGTGTAGCCTGGTGCTGTGAGGAGCCCGGAGGCAGCGTGGAGAGCAGTGGGACTCTCTGCTGTAATTAGGCAGAGCTGGTATGCAGGAGTGCAGGACTCAGGATTTGTGATGTGGTATCAGAAAAGACGAACAAAAAGCCAGGGGACTGGGGTGTGTGTACTGTATGTGCGTGTCTTTTAGTAGACGGGGTGGAATATATTCTCTAATCAGTGCCCTGAAGTTTCCAGATTGTTTCACAAATGCTTCTTGTGAGATCCGGAGCAGCAGGGAAATGTATGGGGCACATTGAATTGGCTACACTTGGCCGAAATAAGATGATGCACATCTGTACCATTACCTTTCCACTCCAGCATAAGTTAAAGGCCCATTCAGCCAATCTGATCCAATAGCAGAAACATATTGAGTTGCAGGACCTTGGAATGTGAAGTGAAAAGTTCTAACCTTACATTTGTGAGTTTTAACCTTAAAGGGGACCTATCATGCAAAATGCACTTTTGTACGTCTTTTATACATGAATATGTGTCCCCGGTGTGTCAGGGAACTCACCAAGTGTCAGAAAACACAACCCTCTCTCTTTTCTTCCATACCCAAATCTCTAAAAACGGGGCTGCAACGGAGCTGATTATTATTTGAATTTTTCTGACGTCAGAAAAGGGGTGCTCCGCCTATATGGGCAACTCTCCACCTATCAGGGGAATGAGAGACCGCTCGAAAGCGCTGGAGACCCTGTAGTACATATGTCAGGCCTGTAATTGGCGCTGTAGTCACAGAATCAGCCCTCGCAAAAACAGGGCTGGAAAAGAGCAAATAGAGCAAAATGAGGCATGGCTAAAATGCATGATCTGTTTGGTATTTTGAAAAAAAAACTTTACAGACATGTTTTATATAGGTATGGCCCTACAATATATGTTTAAAATTTGGCATGATAGGTCCACTTTAAGTTGCTTGTGCACACGGCACAGAGGCTATCTTTCAGGTAATCACCCTCACTGGATGTATGAAAAAAGACTTCATGCTAAGTGCCCAGAAAAAGTAGGTATTGTCTGCAGCGGCCTCAGCAAAGTCAAATCACCACTCGAATTGATGCAGACAAGAAGTCGGTCAGTGCAGTAGCTGGGATAATGGAGAAACAAGTTGTTGATGCTTTCAACAAGCCAATTCATCATCGCCAGGACTGCAAGCAACCAGACATCTGGTTTAAGGAGTTGTCTCCAGTCAAACCTGGCTGTGTCTTTATAGAGGATCCCTGGAAATGATGCATTGAATATTCTCTCAGATCACCGATGCAACTACAAAAGCATCAAATCCCAGTGGCATTCTTCTCATATGTTACAGCATACTGTATCATGTCCTCTGGATCCAACTGCGTTTTCGTAACAACCAAGTCATCTTTTTAATCATCTGCTCTCTTAGTGCTGCTCTAGAAATATGTGATAGCTTTTGAATGGATTGAGTTAAACTTTAATCATTAAAGCAATCCCTTGAATATATTTTGAATAGATTACCACCAGTGAAGTTTTGGATTGTCACCTAAAACGTCCCTGTTTGTAGTTTATTAAATTCATGTTTATGTTATTTAATGCAAGGGTTATATATTTCCTGTCTTTTACATGTTTTTTGAAACAGCACCTAGTATTATCGTCTTGATGTGCATGCTTTTACAAAAAAAGAGTACGTATAAAACAACTTATGTAGTGGCCGGTGATACTCCTTGTCATTTTGCTATTAGAGGTATGTGATGGTGCGCAGATGTGAATGATTGTGGTGTGCAGATCTTTAATTTGATGCCTGGAGAGATCTAAAGAGTCACCTGCTGCCAACATTTTCACTCAACAACTTATTGCTTACAGTACTTGATTAGCCAAGACAGCGGGTACAGTAAATAATGTAATTAGCTTTTTGTATGTGAAGTCACGCCATGTTGGGATAACACTAGCTCAAAGATCTGCCTTGGATTCGGTAGTTAGTCTTTTTAACTCTTTAGTAACTCTGGCTGCCTCTTTTGTTTCTTCCTGCATCCCATTCACAGCTTCAGAGTAATCCCACACTCTTCTGCTGCTGGTCACTGAGCAGATTATGCTCAATAGCACCTTGGTTTTAAAACGGGGTATACACAAATTCACATTTCCTCTCCAAGTCCTTTGATACACAGTTAAAACAATACAAAGGCAGTTTCATCATCAAGTAAAACAAAAGCTTTGTTAAGAATAAATACTGTTTTCAACCCAGGGGAAACCATTGAGTGATGATCTTAACAACATCTGAAATGTCTTCTTGGCTAAAGCAAACAGAATGTTTGATGAGACAGTAAAGATGAAGAATATCTTATTTGCTGCAGGGGACACGGCTCATGCATAAGTCCTTATTTCATGATCGTGAGTAAAAGCTTCCACAGTTGTGAAAGATTCTCAAATGTTACATTATGAATCCAGTATTGCTGAATACCATCATTTTGGCCTCAGTGAGAGGAATTCAGATGTATTTGAAGCTTATTATCACATACATTACAGATGTATAATAACTTATGTTTTTGAATGCCGAGTTTGACTTTGATTGCTGTTCAACAGAAATGCTTCAAAGCGTCGAAGCCTTTCAGGTCTTATTTCCAGTGCATCCTTAAAATGCACCCCTCGGTGGTGGGAGCATCCTGAAATGCTCATTGTTGTTCTATTGCTCCATTAAAAATGTCACTCGTGTGCGTGAATGACATTTAAATGTCAGACAGGAAATCTGACTTTAAACATCCTAACCCATTTGCAAGCACAAAGCATTTCATTTGTACCACTGTGTGTCATTTGAATGTTAAAGCTTTAGATTGAGAGGTTAAAAGCTCTGTCACAACACTCTGGCAGTCGCCTTTTATAGTGAGCAACAATGTGCTGATATATCAAGAATGTGCAGGGAGAAGATGAGAAAATAATTTGGCTCCTTTTCTGCCTTTAAATCTCAGCTAGTTTCTGTCAGTGCTCTTCCCCGTCACCATTCCTGTCATCGCTGCTACTGCACCATTTTTTATTTATAGGCCTTCCTTTCCATGTTTTTTCACCTCAAGCATACTAATTCTACACTCTAATGGGATTAGTGGTATATATGCCATTTATATTCTCTTATTTCCATGAAGTCAGCTTTGAACTATCATCGCCCTCAATATGAAATGAACTAACTGAATTCATCTGCTCATGTAACATTTCTACCTTACAGAAGGCAATTATTTGTCCACATTTCGGAAATAACGTTCAGTAGAACTTTTCTGCAGCCTTGCTTAACTCTGCTTGTGTATTTCTGAAAGGACAGCTTTCTTTTGGGAGCCTCTCTCCCTCCTGTAGTTCTGTAAATGACTTGTAAACAGGCTGTTTAAGTGTGAAGTCACCCTCTGCCCTGTTGCTTCCGCTCTTTATTCATCCCACTTGGACGTATACACATAGAAGTATGGTGAATGTTTTTGCTAAAGAGCCAGGGGGGAGGGCAACACTGCTGTTACGGGATTGGGCCAAGACGTGACACGCTCTGTAAAAAGTTCTTTGTGCAGGAGAGATATGAGACAGAAATCATTCAGATGTATTTTTTTGCACTCCAAGTATTTTGTGAGTTCAGAATAATCATGAATGCCAATCTCTACATAACTGACATGAAGCTACTATAATGCATAAAGTCTGTAGTCCAAAAATTGGGCGAGTATGAGTAAAGGAAAAAAAATGATGATATGTGAAAAAGGAATATTACTCGTTGGAATGGAGCAAAATCAAGGAAATTGGAAAATTATTGAAGCAAATGGGAAATTTGGAAGGAGGAAGATTGAGAAAGAAAAATATCTCCTGAGAGGGAAATGGAGGCCATTTACCTCATGCAGTGTGTGTGTGAAAGTGGCGTGTAGATGAAGCTCAAGTGGTGGTTTGTTACCATGGCAATATTGGGGAACGAGGGAGGGGTAAACAACAAAGCCATCTATTTCACGGGTAAATCATCATCCAAAGTGTTTCTCTGTCGTAATTGCGGTGGTGTATTTTCGTGCTAGGACAGTCTCTAAATGAATCGTGAAGAGGCGAACTCGTGCAACCTTGAAAACACGGCTACTCCACAGCTGTTGCAAACACAGTTGTTAAGGCACTGGGCTATCAAGAGTTAAGCTGTCCTTTTTCCAGAGTTCATCTGTTTCTTTTTCTCTTTTTGGACTGTCCTGCTCTCTCGGCTATCGCACGACATTATCAACACATTCTGGAGGTCTGGAATACATGTAGCAGGGTCTTCGGATGTTTGTTTGGAGATAGAAACATCATGATCTCTTGGCTCGAAAAGGTACATTTATCCTGGTGTATAAACATAGAGTATAAACTGAGCTATCAGATGAATCTATATTGTATATCAACTGAGGTTTTCATTTGGAAGGGGGAATCAGGGGGGTTGCAGAGGACTGAATATGTTTATTCAACATGTTTGCCCTCCTCAAACCCCCTACCCTCGCATGTTGTCAGTGGCTAGGCCTCTGCATCTGTCATGAGGGACAGACATGGGGGAGAGGCCTTCTCTCTCACAAACTCCAGCTCTGCTCAGACGTCTTTGTCCATTCTTTTTGACTCGATTCAGGGACTTCCCTTCACCCTGTCCCTCTTTCCTGGTATCCGATAACAGATCGGGGGCATCCTGATGAAGTGCCAGCATGATTAGATTACTTTTGCATTTCTTTTTCCACTTGGGAGGGAAAAGCTATCAGTCTAAAAAACACTTCCCTTCAGAAACAGACTCATCCCACACCTACAACCCTCTGTTGCCTGGAGCTGCCAGACTGTTGCTAACGTTCAACCTTTATCTCCCACAGTTTAGCCATGGGAAGAAACGCATGGAAATCTGTTATCTCACTGCGGACAAAGCCTATGTGGGCAGTGTGGACAACAATGTAAACACTCGAAGAGCACTTTCATTGGTCCGATGAGAGTCTCACTGTGAAAGAAAAAGCTCACCTCCAATAAGTACTTTGGGTTTTGGGACTGTACCATGTACTGATGTCAAACTCAAGAGTTTACTTTATAAAGTAACAGCAATTATTGATTTTGTCTGCGTATTGGGTCGAAGCAAAGTTTCAGAGCAGCTCCAATATTTTTTAAACTAAACATTATCTGTGTGATGGATTTATAAGTAACTGTAAAATATGAAGAAGAAAATTGTTTTGTATGGGGATGAGAGAGATGAATTGTGCAGCAGTTTGCGTGCCAGTATGTTCTTTTCCCAGTCTGGGAAGGTGGAACAAAGCTGCAGGATTTGGCTTGTGTTAGTGAAGTAGGAGAAGGGGTGCATCAAGATGAGGCCAAAGTACACAAACTGCAAAGATTTTTGGCCTGGACATACAAGAGACAATGCTTCAATCACGGAAGATCCAGAGACCGGAGGGATCTTAAAGCAATCCATGAATTCATTGACCTAAATCCTTGTGAGTGTGCCATTGATGGAATAGAAGCCTGCTAATGATATTACATGACGGTACATGTATTTAAAGATGGAAGTAAACTGAATGACATTTAAGTTACGTTGATGATTCTAATATTAGTGTGCTGTCTGTAGATGTTGCCGTGTCTCCTAGTGGCCAGTAGGGACAGATAGACTTAATGGGTGTCAACAACTGAACAACATTTCAATGCATCCAGTACAATAACTCACATCTTTTCAAGGGATGGAAGACTTGGACCAATGAAGGCGATCCGTCAGGATTGTTTCACTGCCTGGTTGACAATTGGTTCCTAAGGGAAATAACGATCTCCCCAAGATCATATATCATTATGGGAATTATATGAGGAAAGAACCACTTAGTAAATCTGTCCCAGTGGATATGTTGTGTAGCTGTGGCAAGTGCTGCACAGTTGGCATTGCAATTCCCAGGCATTTGTCAACCATTTTTACCACTTTGGTCATTAGTTGTTTACTAGAAAGCCTCCTCTCATCTGTTGAAGCACTCGTGCTTTGTTGAAATCACCACTTTTTATAAATACTCAGCTGATTTATTATAAACAATATTGAAGTGGGTCAGTTTTTCCTCAGAGTGAATGGGTATGGGTAATGTCTCATACATTTGTCTGTGGGTTTGCTGGATGGAAGGATTTAAAACTACTTTACTGATATGTTCAATTTCAGCTTCTGAACGACAGAACTTATACACTTAAAAACTAAACATAATTTATAATGCATGCTATTGTTCTGTTTTTTGGTTTTATTTTTCCCATAGTTACTCTTGAAACTTTTTTCTACCAACGATATGTGTTAATGTGAAACTTTCATCACAAATGTATGACTTAAAATGCAGATAGATTAAAAAAAATGCATGTGTGTTGTGATTTCAGGTGCATGTGATATAATACATGGGTGGAAACATTATGAAACCTGGGTTTGCAAAACGTCCACCCTAGCAAGGCTTCATTATTTTCAAGAAGTCCACCAGTCCTTGGGTGCATAACCTTCCTTCTCTCCTGGAGATTGGTGGAGTGTGACTCACTCCTTCCGATTTTTTTTGAAGTATAGAGTTTTTCTCCCACTGGCAAACAACTTGGTGATTTTGATATGACTTTTCCTTTTCTGGCGCAGCTCTTAATGCTTTGCCTTCTGTGAAGTTCATTACTGGTTTACAGTATTTAATAAGCCTCATTAATTCGATCCCAGTGGTACTCACGGGGGGAGTGCAGAGTTTGGTGTGGTCTCCCTGAGGCTTGGGTGGTATGGTGGAAGGGATTAACTGTGTGACGTCAGAGTGCTCTGACTGGAAATAGCGGCTTGGTATGCTCACTGTGTTCTAGCTGGACAGTAGGTTAGTTTCCAATCCCTGCTTAAGCCGAGGAATCTTCAGATGTGGGCGCTGAAGGAAGCTAGATATGAGTGCATGGCAGTGGTGTGCTCTGTGGATGAGAGAGAGGAAATTGCTTGCTCATACAGTACCAAACTAATTTAGGGTTTTCAAATCCTTTCCAGGCTGTCCAAAAAAGACGTTATTATATAACTCACTACCTTTGTTTTCTATTTCTTAGCTCATTAGATATAGAAAAACAAAGAACAGAGAGGAAACAGTGTTTTTCTAAAGCCGCGTGTCAGACTTGATTGATGGATCAACCATTTCCCCATATTCATGCTATTCTCCAAAGTAAATTATTCAAATGAATTCAACTGGGCCAGGACAGCTCATAGAATACTTTGTGTGAAACTCTTTTTTCTGAGATACAGAGCTCATTTAGCCATGGTTGTTAGCAGAGCGATGGGTGGCGCTGAGAGGAAAGCAGATTGGTTCTAAATAAATCAAATAATTCCTTTATCTCTTGCCAAGACTTTTCAACTCTTACAGAGATTTCATTAAAAAAAATATATAAGAAATATAAATAGTTAAGACATTTGGTGTTTGGGTCCATTTATCTTTGTATTCATCCCTCCGTTTTCACCCACACACTACTTACAGAACATACTGTAGTTACTGTTTGTTCCAATCTAGAGTTCTGGTAACCTGTCCTAATTAAAGTTTTGTTTACAAGTGCATCAGTATCCTTGTTGCAATGTGTCTTTTAACTCGTACTAATGTGAGCGAGGGTCTCTTTAGTGGACCAGTCTAGACCCTTTTCACTCTGTGGGCTTGCTGTTGCCAGGCTGTTAGAAAATGCTGGAGGAGTTGCCACAATGTGCCTGTATAGACTGGCTTATGGCACAAACACGGCACTGTCTGTGTCCGTAAGGCCTGTCGATGTGGGACAGCTGCTTTATGATGGTAAACTCCTTTCCTGAAAGCTGAAGACCCCCTGCTAACTTGCCAGCATAACCACATTGTACGTGAATTGACTTAACATGTTGGATTAGTTCGTTAAATACAGTGATCCTTCCCTCAAATGTGCAAATAGTGACATTTAGGGCATTAGAATACCATAAAAGACTGTTGAATCTTTCTCAGGGCTTTCTTTTCTTGTTTATTCCTGGCCCAGTGTGAGGAAGATGGCAACCTGCATGTTAATTATGCTTGTCAGTGCAACTCTGTGTTAGAGGATACATGTTGGAGTAAAATCAAAGTTTGAAGGAGATAAACATGAAAAAGTGGCCAGTTTTTTGGTTTACAATGGATCCGTTGTGGATACAGATAAAACGCTTTAGTGCACAAGGGTTAAAGCACTGAATACATACAACACATCCATACTGCCAAACCAGTGACAGGGAGATCTTGCCATCTTGGCAGTGTCTGTCTAAAATAAATACAGGAAGAAAGAGAAGTGGGGAAAAAAGCAAGTGAACGTTGGGATCCAAACCAGGAACCAAGCCGTGTAGGGTTTTTTCATTTGACTCTGTCATACATGCAGGCTGAAACACATCTCAACACCATGGAAGAAAAGGACAGCGGTAAAGAGATAGACAGAGAAGGCAAAAGTGGAGAGTTGACAAAAATAAGAGCTCTGAGTAGAGGAGGAGAAAAAAAGAAAACTAGAAAATGGAATAAAAATAGGTTCATGATGGAGCTGGTGTCTCGATGAGGCAGCCCACTAACCTCAGAGGCGCCACACTCCCTGGCTTATCCCAGCCCAGTGAAAAGGAGGGGCCACACCACAGATCTTTGTGACTGCCAAGGCTCCAGCGCCAGGCCGATTCTCACTCTCTCTGTCTGGTCGCAGAGGGGCCCCGGCATCTTTGAAAGTGAACAAACCCCTCCCGCTTCAGAGAGATGAGCCCCCAGCCAGGTGTCCCATCAGACCTGCAGGTTTAATTCTATGTGTGCGGCTGCTGAGATGGATCGGTTAGTTTAGCAACGTTTCTGACTCAGTGTGGGAGCTAGTTGCTACTGAGACAGAAGCCTGACATTTGAACTGCCCTGGCAATATCGCTGCATGCTGCAGTGTAGGTGACATCAATCACAGCATGTTGGGGGTCGACGGAGCAGACATGAACCTGGCGGGAGGTCACTGACCTGAGAGTGAAATTCCACAAGTTTACCATCACTTCCTGTCACCCAATGCTTTCTACTGTGACGGCTGCTTAATGTGGGAATTTAATAGACGATTAGAACATGTTGCTGATGCACCTGACACATTTTTTTTTTGGGCATTTCTTTTAATCATAATCCAAATGTATGATCTGTATGATTTGCAATCAATGTCATCTTTGTACAAGATGGCTAAAGGAGGCAGCAAGGGAACCATGTTTATGCATCAGAGTGCCTCTAAGTAAGATCGACTTAGTTCTCGAAATGAAAACAACTGAGTCGGAACCATGAGGAAGTATACTGTCATCTGGGACATCTTGACAGACGAAGAGGGGAAGAGAGCTAGAGAGCTTAACATGCTCGTTCATCTGGAGGATGTTTAGAGGACAAATATTATCATAACTGTTTGAAATTGTACATATTAAGCAGATTAAGGGGGCTGTACACACAGTTTTTCCTAAGAACATCTGGATTGCATTAGATGTGTCTTTATAAAGAGTATTGTGCTTCTTTGGGTTTGTAATTTCACTCAAAGAAGTGTACGTAAATTATGAACAAAATGAAAATGATGTTCTATTGTTGTTTACCCCCCCCCTTTGCATTTTCCCCTCGAAAGGCAAGTTCATACACTATAATCAGGGTATAAACATATACTTTTCAATGCCACAGAGGTTTAAAGTTCCTGTATGGTAACATTACTCAGTTATTATATACTGTATCAGGAATTTGTAACTAGAGTCTCCGTTCGGTGACTAAAGAACTGCAAGATTACAGACTGATTTCATTGTCATCGAATCTTCGGCTTATTCTGACTACAGAACAGAGATGTTGATGTTAAGGCACGGAATCAATTTACATTTTATTTATTGTATTTAAGCTTCACACAGATGGCTATACTCTGTACAGTATTCTAGTGTCTGTGTATAGGGGGAACTGATTGCCTGCTCCGTAATTACAATGGTTCAAACACTAGCACTGTTTTTGTTTATAGGGTTGTATATAGGATTACAATTCATTTAAAGGTTGTTATATATGGTTTGTTTAAGAAGAAGAAGTCTTAAAGATGCTTTCTAAAAAAAGGTAGTGCAAACCATTCCATGAAGATGATCAAAATAAGTGAATGCACACTTTACGGTATCCCAGTGGCTGTCTAACTCTATTTCTGTCTTTTTGCCATGACAGAAATATCCTTGCTCTTCGGTGAATATTTTTCTTTGGGTCCAATATACATACCTTACAGGAATATCCTTCTACCACATGTGATCCATAACGGGTGTAAAAACCCACAAGTGAACTTATGTTTTTATTTTTTTACTCAGTTACAAATTCATCAACAGTGCTGAAAACGTTTTTGAAAAAGCTTATAGTTCACTTTTCAATTGTCTTTAAAAAAAAGTTGAATCTCAAAATACTTTCAATACCACAAAATATGTTGCTTTAGGCACACAAGGAGGGATGACCTTTATCCAATATTCTGTGTTTTTCATTCAAAATTCTCATATATGGACCATTTGGAGCAAATGAAGTATCATTCCTGTCCATGGCACACTGGTGTTCTTTATTTAGTGTGGCCTGTGATAACAGTCTAGGGTGAGTTCGTGAAGTTATAGCTTTATTCAAAACCGCCCCATTTGCACTCCAAGACCTTTTCATCTGGTAGCAATCTCCCAGTGAGCAGTTTCAGCCACCAAAAGCCCAATCCATCAGCCACTGTCATGTGCCGCAATGAAATGTGAAAGGGAGTGTAAACGCAGAGAGGCATAACGTCCTTTTTAAAATGGGAAAAAATGCCTGTTTAAACTTAATCTGTGCATAATTGCTTTTGGGAAGTACAGTAAATTAAGGAAACCAATTAAAAAGTCCCACAAAAAAAAAAGCACATTAAATGAAAACACTTTTGTATTTGTTTTGAATGGCTCATTACTCTTAAAATAACAGTGGGATTATGGTCAAATGTGATTACTTCATTCACACACAACAGATTGTCTTTCATTAGTTCCACTTTCATGTTTTATGGGATTCTCACCACAGTGATGGGTTTGATGTAGAAAATGGGCAGCAGATTGCATAAAGTCCAATGCAAACAGGGATGTAGGTTTTGTGTGCATGCAACATAACTGATGGTTGCCAGACTTATAGGCTCCATATGTATAGCTTTAAGAGAGTAGACCGTATTTCCTTTTTTACGAATTCGTCCAGAAGTAGTCACATAATGCAGCCATATTTACCGACGCCAGCTAACCGGTTCCATGCTTTTCAATTAAAATTGGCTTGAGTCTTTGGACAGATGATGGCAGCACAGTGGGTCAAAGAAGGACAGGACAGCCTTCAGCTATCTCCCACACATAAAACAAATCATATCCGCTCAACTTTGAGGAGTAAGTCCCAGGGATAAAAGGTAATATTAACTGTCTGTCTAAACAGATGAAAAGCAGCCTCCTCTCTCCTGCCCCGGGCATCAGGCACGCGGTCAAAGCTGCAGTGCGTCCCCTCATGAAGGTCAACAAAAGGCTGCATCTTGGGATTATGGGATGCAGGATGTCTGCCCTTACTGGACAGACAAAAGGAAATGAGAGGTGTCTAAATAAAGCCAGTTGAAATGAGACAGAGAAAAGTCTCTTGAAGCACTCACTTGTGGCTTAAGATGTGATGAAGTTACACCCTGAAGAGATAATACAGGGATGCAGAGAAAAGCGACAGAGAGCAAGACAATCTTGCGAATCACAGCTGTTTGAAACACACTCACAGCTTTCAACATTATTGAATGTCTCCTGTGAAGAAATGAGGGTAACCGGGTTGAAGCATATCCACTGGACTGAGTCACAATGTGAGGCTAAAGCAAAACAAACCTGCTGTATGTGTATGCTGATTGTTTATTATTTTTCACCCATCTGCTTTATTGGATTGATGCTTTAAGATGATGTAAGCAAAATGCTTTCTGACCTCCACATTTATTCCCTATCAGGAATATATTATATAAAGTGTGCACTGAAAACTTTAAGAACAAAATAACCTAATCATCACTTCTAACCGATTACATAGATTAAATAGATTGACCTTCTTCATCCTCTTTGTTTACTCATTTACATAACTGTGAGTGGTTTTACCAGGGTGAAGTGAGGTCCAGCTAGTAGCCAGAAGTAAGCAGCTGCTTCTAATCTTTCTCTACAAGGGTGCGTGTTATGGCTCTGATTGGGTATCACATAACCCCCTCATATCTCCTGAGCCCTTTGAGACTGGGCTATAGACACTTTAAAAGAATAGCTCATGGCAGAAAAGGCCTATCTGTTTGTGTTATTTATTGTGTTGTTAAGTTAAAAAAACACTGCATAACTGAAAAGAAATGTGATTTAAAAAGAAAGCTGCTCTCCCGACTACAAGTTGTCATAAATACAGTGTTGTGTTTTGCAAAAATAATCACTTTTTTTTTTAACTGGACAGGTACATTTTCCAATCTTTCATGTTAGAAACACTGTCCATGAATTTCCAATTTAAGTCAGCTACGTCCCAAGACAAACACAACTTGTGGAACTCTGTTTTGTAAGCTCTCCATAATTGGACATTCAACATGACATCTCCATTTTCCGTGATCCAATCTTGCTGAGAGCTTTTCCCCCTTTGCCTATTGATGGGGTCACTCGCTCCGATATAAACCTGTTCACTTGCCAGGCTCAGGCTTGTATCTGTTTCTCTGTTTTGTAAGCTGGCCCTCTACATGGCTCCCTCACTTCCCGCTTCCTGCGCGACGGTCCTTAGGTTGTTTGTGAAATGGAAGTAGCGGGGGTCTCCTCTGGGACGTAACAGAGAAGGGAAGGTCTGTAGCCCTCTCACCTCTGTGTTCCTGCAGAGTCCCCAGTGGCTGAGTGAACGGTTGGCTTGCTCCCTTGTCTTTTGAGTGTGTGTGTGTGTGTGTGTGTGTGTGTGTGTGTGTGTGTGTGTGTGTGTGTGTGTGTGTGTGTGTGTGTGTGTGTGTGTGTGTGTGTGTGTGTGTGTGTGTGTGTGTGTGTGTGTGTGTGTGTGTGTGTGTGTGTGTGTGTGTGTGTGTGTGTGTGTGTGTGTGTGTGTGTGTGTGTGTGTGTGTGTGTGTGTGTGTGTGTGTGAGAAGGAGGGAGGTCTTTACGGTTATGTGTTGAGAGTGGGCCTTTTGCTTTTTTGCATTCAAAGTAGATGTCACATTGAGTTAGTCCAGCAGTGTACTGAGATCTGGCTAGACTGGAGAACAATATTTTTCCAAGATTGCCCTGGAGTGCCAGTAGCAAATGGAGGGATGCTGCCGTCCAAACTTCTGCACATTCCTCTTATTGCTCTGCATGATACTTTCATGCTTCATCGTTTTACTGTATCCTTGCGAAAGGTTAACTTATGCATAGTTTCTCTTTTATAAAAGTCCATTCTCAATGCCAGCCTATCAGTCTCACATTACCCTTTTAACAACACAATCAGCTACAGTTAGGTTTGCATACTGTTATCATTATCTGCAGGATGCACCAGGCCGACTGCAGGAATACAGTCTGGCTGAAGGGTGGTGCATTTACTGAGGGCAAGATATGATATATTTCCAGTACACAATTGCTGTGGTATCATGTGTAATTGATTTCAGTTGTGCTTTGTGCAGTCTCTCGGATTACACCCCACGAAAGTCTCCCTCCCTGCCCCGAACTTAATTACCTTTCAGGCTCGTTTGGGCTCATCAGATCTAGAAGCAGCTTTTCTTCTCTGGAAAAGATTAAGAATCCATTTATAACAATATACTAAACATTTTCTTGGACGAGACAACAGGCAATGCTTCACTTGAGGGAAATTAGGCGGCATAATTTGGTCTCAACAAAAGACCGGGGATAAATGTTCTTGCCAAGGCGTTGAATCTATAGCATGTGAAACTGAAGAATTTGATTTTAATAGCTGGCAGGAATATGACTTGTTTAGGTCTGAGGTGAAGGTCCACCCATTGCCACACTACCCATGCTATGAAATCCAATAGTTCCCATGGCTGATGTTTTTCTACTCTTCAAGCATCAAAAAGAATGTGTTGTGGGCTATCATGCACACCTCCAGTGGCCAAATGATTTGGATTGGCAAGGTGTTTTCTCTGGGCAGCTGTCTCAGCCCAGGGTTGCACAATGCCCAGGTGGGAGTATCCGTGACCACGCGAGGAGAGAGCGACACACTTGGGTTGCCAGCTTCAGAACGAATTCCATCAGCACCCGCATGTTGTCTGTCAGCTGCACTAATCTGAAGCCAACAGTTGTAAAAATAGGGCTGTTACATGTTAAGTCTCCCTTCATTGATTCAGTCGGCAGGAGTCTCCTAGCTTAATCCTGCAGTTGTTCCCCTGATTGAAAACAAATGCATCCTTCATTACTGATGTCGTCATGACCAAAATTCCTTACAACTGATTGACCAAAGACCATTTTAGCAAGTGTACAATTCATTTGTGATAGTGTGAACACACATTTGACTCATGTGAACTAGTTATACAAAAATAATACTACTGTGTAAGGGGAAATCAGTGCAGCAGTATGTTACTAACAGCTGTTTTTAATAGTTCCTTTTGACACTTGGGTCAGGTGCCTGAGATTTCTAGGATATGAGAAAAGCAAGAGGTACTAAAGACGGGATTAAGTTCTGGCAGTGGTACCATAACAATTTAGGTGTTATTCAAATGTCATTCAAAGACATTGAATAGTATTTTGAGTACAAATAATATTAGTCAGATACATGTATGATGTTTATATCCGGCCACATAAGATCATAAGAATGAGGTTCACCAAGAGGCCAGGATCAGTGGATGGCCATCAGTAGACTCAGCAACTGCAGGGGCTGAAAAAAAATTAAAACAAAGATATTTTCTCTTCTCAAAGCTGATCTCCATGATTCTTAATCCAATTGGGTTGCTCTAAACAGGAACAAGAAGAAATACAACACTGATAGGGTCTCCCAAAGTCTTCTACCTCTGCTGCTAGCTCCAACCGTTGTATTTTCATCTGTGTCTGGTGTGATCTGTTATATCCATTAGTCGGAGCAGGGCTTTAGCTCTTTGTCTGAAGGAATATGTCAAACTGTTAGCAGTGTATGGTCTATTGGCACATAACATCAAGCAGAGAATTGAAGCATGGGCTTCAAAAGAGAAACCGCTAAAAAGCTGACAGACAAAGTGAATGGACTCCGTAAGCCATTAACTATGGAGACTATTTGTCTGGGCCTTGAAATTCCCAAAAACCTGACAAAGGGAATTAAAGTAGTGCATTTCTTGTATTTCTTTGTATTAAAGGAAAAATATTGAAACATTTAGTTATAAACAGCTCAAGAGAAAGTAATAATCAAAGAGGCACTCAGGGCTCAGGGTTCTCTTTTAGATATGCATGCTTACTCTTCTTCTCAAATCTAAGGGATCAGGGACAACACATTTTTGATTAAATACAGACAAAAATTATTAAAAATGTTTGTGAATTTGTTGTGATTATCCAACTGAAGGACCATTGGAGCACCCTCCTTCAGATCACGGAGGCTTTAAAGCTTATAAAAGCCATACACAGATTCAGAATACCTTTATTAGTCCGACCCACAGAGGGGACATTTGCATCGTTACAGTAGGAAAGAGCCACAGACAGCTTAATGTTACATATGTTAAAAAAAATAGTACTAAGTTATAATATAATAAAAAATATAATATAAAAAAATAAAAGTAAAAAAAAACCTTTTCAAAATACAAATCAGAGAGCAGAGCGTGTATTCTGTGCAGAGGAAGTTACTGTGCTGAAAGAAGGATGGCAAACAAGTTGACTGACCCAAAGGGAGGCCTTGATGTCCTAATGACTCCACCAGAAACAGAGGGGGATAGAGGGGTCATGATGCTAACTGATTCTACCTTTGAATCACACACAGTATCTGCAAATCCATTTCACCTGCTGCTAACATACAGGTGTTATTTCAGAGAAAACAGGAACACAAAGGAGTTGTTTGTTCTTTCATCCCATGTCCCTGCCATGAAGCATTAAATAATATAATGACATACTGCAGTGAATTTAGACGACTGTTGAGCCTTGGCTTTGTTGGTTTGTGTATGGGTGGTTTGTTATTTCCGTCAGCCTCCGCTCTTTGCAGATCTCTGTCCACTGTTCCCGCTCTCTCCTTGGCAGTGCACATTGTTGTGTTGCTTGTGGTGTCAAGCAGCAGGCTCACCAAAGTCATCCAGAATCCAGGCCTGGAACCGTGAGAAAAGACTGCTGTGTGATTGGATTAGCTTTTGAGCACTGCGTTGCTTAATTAATGAAAATGACCCGGGAGCAGAGAGTGAAGCCATTGTCTGCACAGTGACAAAGTCCCTGCCCATCAACAGTATCCTTAACAGGATTTCACAAAGTACGCCAGGCGTTCTTAATTTGTTGGCTAAGTCCACTACTGAAAGACCCTGGCAGCTGAGATGTTGTCTTCTCTTTGCTCTGCAGTGGCAAAGTGTCCATTCTAAATGGTATTTGTACATAACAGATAACTGTTTTGTGTCAGTTCATTACACTCTCATGCTGTCCAGTGATTTTACATTTATTTTATATTTTTTACAGCCAGCAACTAACAGCTGCAGATTATGGCACCGTTCAATGAACTCATTGCACATCTGAACAGTAGCTATGGTTCACTTAGTGATGTGCTAGCTCCTCCCCTCTTTCCATCCTGCTTTCATTCCTCCTCTTACTTTCTATTGAAGAGGGATGTAAATGTGGGGCCGGTATTATGAGGGTGACGACCCTGCGGGGTCTTCTGAGAGGTTCAGCAGAACCAATGTGACCAGATTAGTTTGCATTCCTCAGTGCAGAATGGCTCTCTCTGGAAACTATTACCTGGAATTACATCAAATCAAAGACTTCTTCCTATTATCTCAGCAGGATCAGTCAAAGCAGGCCACTGTGACTGCCAACTAAGAATAACAACACTGCATACCTGTTCTCTTCACAACCAAACTGTGTTATTGGTCAATTGATCAATGAAAAATATCGTACACATACAAAAATTACAACAGTAATTTGTCCAGTAAGTTGATGTGGATACACAACAAATAATAAAGTACATATTTATCTTGTAATAATAATCTCAATAAATTATATTGTTTATTTTGTTTTTGCGAAGAGTCTTACAGGGATAATACACACACATATATTCACACTGCTAAGGCCTACAGCTGTCAGTCTTTCACCACATCCTGTTGTTCAAATCAGTGCTACCTTACAGTTAGCAGTGGCTAAATATTCCCAAAGGCTCACTCACTCATCATGTCGTTGAAGATGTGTCAGAAACAAAGGTGCGCTTTAAGTCTGCAGCCATTAGCAGACACACTGACTCTTGTCTGCAAAATACACCGTCTAAACAGGACAAATCTACATGAAAGGAAAGCTTACTTTAGAGCAGGGATACAGAGAAGTCCTCAGGCATCAGACCAAACAGTGAAAACAATTCTGAGTTGGGTAATGTCTGGAAAACTTCCTTAAATAAAAGTTGATATAATTAGCATGTTGCTATTGCCACACTCCAATCTGTAGTAGAATCGACTTGAATGAGCGTTTTCTATTCTAACATTGTGTTTTTGTGGTTATGTTTTACTACACTCTGTATTCCTAGACTATGTAGGAGAAAACAGAGCAATCGAACAATCAAACAGACAAAAAACAACACAACTAGTAGGTATACAATAAAACAGACCGGCCAACTTGGAATCTTAGAAATCTTCTCATATAGTAAATGGAACTTTTTTAGCCATTGGGTTCATAAAGCTTAGTGAAACTCTTAAAAAAATACTCACTTAACTCACTTTTGTGAAGACTCGTAACATGGCTCCTAATACAATATGCATATAATGTTCCTCCTTTGATGTTTTTAAATCTCATCTGAAATTTGGAAAAGCATGCAAACTGGCTCTTTCTTCTGAATGCTTTTCTACTAAAGCCTTTTGTTATTCTTCTCCCCCACACGGGTTCATGGTTTCAGATTTCTCCTTGGCTTTCAGTGATCTGGAAATCTCTGAGCCTTCGACTGCATGTGGAACACTGACTTCAACGGGATGAAGATTTGAGTTTGGTCAATCAATGCAGTGGACATCGATTCTCAGCTTGATTTCAATTTTCATTATTATATATTTAATGTTTTATTTTAATATTTTAAGTCAGCATGGAATCGAGCCTTTGATCATTGGAGGCAACTGAGCTGTACACATTTTTACCTTTGCAAGTTGAAAAGTAGTTTATGAGATCCTTCTCTTGTATTTATTCAAGCTATTTTGTTGAGTTTTTTGGCAGTCTATGTTTTGGGCTGGTTTTGAGTCCCAAGCTACTTATAGTTAGGCCTCTCTCTCCCGGGAGGTGAACAACAACGCAGAGGCAAATGATCCACTCGCTCTATAATACTGTAGCCATGGTTCCTGGGCAGGTTGCCCATACAAATGCATTTTTTCAGTGCAGGAGAATTTCTTAAAATTGTGTGACTGTAGGAATTGAAATCTGATACTTAGTGTTGAACATGTATGCAGTGCCTGTGAACCATAACCCAGAAAAAAACTTTTAAGAGTGAGTGAAAAATTCTAACAAAATGTGAGGAAATCAACATCTTGCTCCCATTGTTTTTGTTCTCTTTATCTGACTTTCAAATAAGTCAGCGTAAAAACAGCAATAGCCTTTAATTTCCTCTTTGATGAAATTGCCGGGGAGCTCTAACCCTTCTTTGGTCTCCCTCCAGCAGGCTTGTTTGATAGGAAAGGTCCTAATCCCCTTGAGTAAAGGGGTCTGTTGTGGGGGGAAACTCAAGAGTTGGTTCCGGGGTCGTGCCTGGTGGTTTTTAACGAGATCACCAGAGCACAGCAGTCTTTTCTTGTTTTATCATAATTTGCATTACTCTTAATATGTTGTGCAAATAGGCTAACAGGGTAAATAACCTGTAATCTAAGATGTTTATGATTCTCAAGAGGCGTGTTTGGGGTTGGATGAACTCACCAGACAATAACCCATCCTAGCCCAGCCTGAACCCTTTGTTGGTGATTTTGTTTGACTAGGTGTGAAATATGTTTTTACCACAGGAACTCTACATTCTGTGTCCAACACTATCAAGATGGAAGTATGCTTTATTCCCCCGGTGGTGGTCATTTTTAACTCACACCACACATGGGGTTGAAGCGGCACACACAGCCCAGCCCACATGACCTGCTGTTTAACATGTACATCATAAAAATGTCAGTTAGAGGAAAAGCATTTATCATCTCACAGATTCCCACTGGAAAACATGTTGGATCCAGAGTCTGGAGGGATGTAGCATCATAGCTTTAGGTTATGTACTTGACATGTTCAATCCCAACATGTAGTTAGCTTTAGCTGCCTATCTAGCTAGTCTCTGTGATCACACAGAGAGGCATTGATACACAAGTGTTTGCTTTAAAAACAGCTCAGAACCAGGTGGGACATTGAGGAGTGTGACTCTGTCTTGGTCAAAGTGTTTTAAAGAGCTGAAGACAGTTTAACCGTTAAATACACAACAGAAAGACCCATTGCAGGTGGATGGTGAAAAACAGCAATAGCTTGTTGTAGTGGTAGTCGTAGCGTTTTCAATGGCACGTGTTCCAACCATGGTTCCAATCCATAGGCCTAGGTCTAAAATCTGGATTAGGCTTTCTAACCTCAACTATATTGAGAACAAATAGGAATTAAGTATCTTTACACTGAGATGATATGGCAAACAGAAGAGGTACATCTCAACCTAAATAATAAGTGTTAATGTCAGGTTTAGATTTAGACGATGTTATCTGTAAGAGGATAAAATAACAAAGATGAGAAAACCCAGATTTCTTCTTGCTGGAACCACATGTATAAAAGTAAACTGCATATTTGGACCGGATTAAATCACAGATATGTTCTGCAATGATTATATTATCCTCCTGCTTTGCTTTAAAAAAAATAATCACATCAGAGCAGAGCCTAAGACTACATGAGTTATGAAGACTATGAATTAACAAGATCAAAGTGGATATGAAATCGTTCATTCTCCTTGATGTGCCAGAGTCACTGAAAGATAAACAATTGTCACGAGTAATGTGCCCTACTCACTGAATTCTAAATAGAGCAAATGTAAATATTGCTGTTAAGTGTAAACTCTATCTATCTGTGATTACTGACATACTGAAATCCTCTAGAGGCTGTCTGATTTACAGTACCCTTACGTAAATACATGTACCTACTGTGTGTCTGATATGTATCCATAGACCAAACTGTACTGTTTCTAAGATGAGAAAGATACCCTGTGCTGAAGTCTCTTTCAAGGCTGATTTAGGTGCACCTTCCCCATCTGAGAAGAAACCATTTGTGGTAATACAAATTGGATTATATCTCTTTACAAGCAGATTCTGATATATTATCAAATATTAATAGTACCCTCATGCCACTCCTGAGTTGTGCAGGCAACATATATTTTACTCTATTTGCCTAGCTGAGTCAAGAGTAAACATAATTTTGAGTACTTCTGACATTCGCTTTGCCCACAAGTTCATGAAAGGCACCATTACTTGCAGTTTTCTGCTTTTACATTAGTTTAAGGTCAGCACTCACATCATGAATTATTACATCATGCTGCATACAACAGAGGATGGCTTACATATTTCTTCTTTTCTTTGCCGACTTCATTGCTTCATTTGTGAGCTCAGTAATGCATTCACAGACATAACAGATATAATAGAGAGCAGTATAATATATTTGAAGTAAAATAAGTGCTGGGCTGGTAGCGCGTTGGGGCACAAAAGCATATATTATCTTCTTTCAGATATGTCTGGTGCCACCCATCACTGATATGACTTAACAAAGAGGCTGGAGGGATAACAGTCCACATGTTCCTTCAGCACATTTCCTCACTGCTCCGTGTTCATTGCTAATATTCTAATTAGGGCCAATGGAGCGGCCGCCGAACATGTTTTCACAGCCGGCGTGTGACATCATCACATTTCCAAATCACCTCATAAACATATAGTGCTCGCCCGAGGTCGGGTCTGGGAAAGCTTATAGCCACCCCCCCACCGGCCAGTCATTGTCTCTGGAGTGACAGTGATCTAACAGGCCATGAATGATGAAAGCGGCTGAAAAAAGTTTAACATTGAAGAGATTATAAAATATAGAGTCACAACTAGGTTTAATTAGCTCTGCTTGTATCTGTTCTGTGTTAACTTCAGCATGTTTTACTAATAAGCTTTGAGGTGTTATCACAATGTACGAGCCTACACTGAGGAGAAAATTGATATTTTTCCAGTTATTAATGATTTATTGGAATGTCTACAAATAATCCGGCCTTTAAAAATAAATAATTACAACAAAACTCTAACTGCAGTGAAATATCAAACAAAGAAAAAGCGTTCTAAAAAAGTCAGTCTCTGGTCAGCCAAAAGGTTTTAAGTCAATTCTCAATAATGAAGCCGAAAGAGTTCAAATGTGTAAAATGTGTTTTCCAACAGTTTTGTCTTTTGAACCTCTAACAAAAGGCCACACAGCATGCTGAACGAAAAGTGAAATATCTCTCAAACTCAGACTTTGATCTCCAGCGAGTGTTTGGCAAATACATACATGTTTCCCCACAAAACTGCTTAATAGAACTGAAAGAAAAGGCTGTTTTCAAGACAGAAGGTAACAGCCTGTTGGTATGGAGAATTACCGTATGAACATGGTGCAAATGAATTTCGGATATCATCCCTCATAATTATTGATTGCTGATGGAAGCTTTTGCTCAGTCGACACTTTTGGGTTAACTTCAGAATCAGCATTATAAATGAAAAGCATGGAATTGAAAAGCTGCTCGTAAGAAGATTTCCCCCTGTGAATAGTGAGCCGAGGTTGAAGCTTAATATGAATTTTTCTGAATATATCATTAGTGCACATTTTATATTTTACAGTTAAGTTCTAGGAAAATCTGTCTATAATATCATGCTGGGAAGAGTGTTGATGCTATCAGGATTTTATTTAGTCCTTTTGTGGCAAAGGCTGTGCTTTTAGTAGTTCATGACACTGATATGTCTCAGAGGAGAATAGTTATTTTTCCTACTTAATAGTGTTCAACAAAAGATCATCCAGTCCAATGCAGGCAAAGCAACTGGTATTCTCAGTTTTACTAGTTCCCAGTTCCCTTCCCCAAGCCTTTGCCCTCTGAAATGAGTTGTAATCCCTTTGAGGAGTGGTTGATCTGCTTATCGTTTCGCGACACACAGAGCCAGTTTCTCCCCCAAAGAATCATGTGACATCTGAATCTTTAACCCATCAAATGAGCTTAAGTTATACTGGTGAAGCAAAGTTTGAGAAATCCCATGACTTGCCAATAATCCACAGTCCCCATTTCCAATTGGCTTTTTGGATTACAATATGTTTTCTTTGTACCTTTTTGTCATGCTATTAACACTAAGACAGCCCACATAGCCTTTGGTTTCTTTATGAAAGCCACAACTAATCCCTAATCACCCCACATTCAGGTGTTTATTGAAATGTTTGCAGCCTTGTCTGTGGTCCTGCTGGATTAGTGGATTCAGCGTTGCAGTGTTGATAATTTCCAATGTATCCCCAATGCATGCATGTATGCCTCTTTTGCCCCTATGTCACTGCCATCATGCTGGTCTATGAAAACCTGGGCCCCTCACAGCAGCCGCAGTTTAAGACTTTTGTTAGATACTGCAACTGTTTGTAGTCGAGGGGTATCAACTCTAGTGTGCTGATGTAATCTCTTAAAGGGAAGGAAAACATTGTATAGTTGTTGCTGAATGAGCCCTGGAAGGCCTCAGCCTCAGAGGAAACTGTGAAGTTGGAGGATTAAAGACGTGTTTTTTTCCTCAGACTTTTGCTTTACTTCCCCCCCCCCCCCCCCCCTCTCACACACTTTTTCCTCACAGTTTTTTCCCTCTTTCCTTTCTTTGTAAAAGGGTGCTAAACTTTCTCCTGGCCTCATCGTACAATGCACCCTTTTACACGTTCACAAGTATGACTGGCAGATGTAAGTGACTGTGAGATTGTGTTTTCGTAAGATTGAATCAAAGTCTTTCACAATGAAAGATCTCAGATCAATTTGCAGACTATGTTTTTAGACTCAAATCAATACAAAGAACAGACATCAACACAAAGAGACACTTCAATTTTCAGAAAACCACCTCAGACTGAAACTGTAAGCACGCAGTCACATAATGGTTATGTATTATCTTGAGCTTTGTTGGTGTGCTTTAATGTGGCTTTATTTTTCCAATTCCAGTGCTTCCAATAAAGACTACACATCAGCAGTTGTTCAACCATAATAGAGTTCAAACCATAATTTTGTCTTGAGGTCAACAATTTAAGAGAAGTGTAGATTTTTTCCATGCCACATCCCAAATGTGATTATGTCCTACTTAGAACTAAATCCAGGAAGCACAATAATGGATGGCACCAACACTGAAGCTTTGATATCTCAGGCAATACTTCAAGACATGTGATCCATCTCAGGGACTAGCTGTTGTGCTTCATAAGGACAATTGTGTCATAAGGCAGGGTTAATCAGCGCCAGAGGGGTGCCATGTGCTACATCTGTCTCTTCTGAACTCTCTCCTATTGTTATGCTCAACTTGGTCTTATTCCTAAAACCACATCTGCTCTTTTCGAGCACTTGGCCCATCTCAGTTTTAATCACTTATTCATTGAAATAGGGGAAGTACCAAATAAAAGAGAATGCTTCCTTTTATAAATGGCTGGCAAAAAAGGTGAATGACCCTCTTCTCTGGTGTCACACACAGAAAAACATCTCTCTTATTTTCATTTAATCTCAAGCTAAATCTCTGTCTGCAGTTTATTTTCTTTGGGTTGTTTGTTTAGGTAATCTCCCAGCACTTCTTCCTTTGTTTGGCTGGCTTAGAGTTGCTCTGCCACTCACACCAGCTCCCCGACTATCCATAAACCGGTGACCCCAGATCAAGCTCACTGTGTTCATCTTGGCTCTTCTCCCATTTCAGAAAGGCCCCAGAAACCTAAGACTCGGCTGCATGTGTCATTCGGACAGCTTAACCTTCCTACTACAGGACTTGAATTGCCTCGTAGCCCCCATTATTATTCATTAAACAGCCTTCTCTTTGATCTGGTTGAGGTCTGTGTCCTTCCCATCTGCTCTAATGCTTCCATGACCTCTCTTGTATGCCTGCACTGAAATATCACTGCTGTTATCTCTAAATGAGGATACGCCTCAGCTTCTTCACATTAGAACTGGAAATACTGTATACTGACATTTTTATATTAGGAATAGGCTCTTCAGAAGTACAAAGCAATGCGACAGGTGCCTAGAGATCTGTTCAAATATCTGCTTCAAATTTAAAGACCATATAAGGATGAATCCACAGTCCGTTTAGAAGCAAAAGCGTATACCTGTAAGCAGTGTTCGAATTACCCATTGCTTTCAGGGGAGCCCTATTTTTCAGTGCACATCCTGCTACTAAATATATCACACGCACGTTCTGTTGACTGGCGCAGCAGCGCGGATTCAATCAATTGCTATAAATCACTCTGCTTCTACTACAGACGGTGTCACTACGCCGTCGGCTGTGGCCGTTGTTGAAGCCTCTTCAGGCTCCGCATCGGCAGGCCTCTCCCTCGGTGTGGAAGTTGAGTAAAGTTAGAATGATATTGACAGATTCAGATTTCACGGATCAATAACTCATGAACAAAACGTTATTCAGACACAAATTACGTCTCCTAAGTACCGTGGTAAGGTTGACAACGAACTACAATCACAAGTTGATCAAAAAAAGCCAATACGTGCTGTCCTCCAAACTGGACACATTAAATTGGTCTCTTTCTGCAGCCGGAGAACAAACGAGTGCTCAGGGACCGTCTGCAAAGTGCAACACCAAAAAAAGAGAATACAATAATATTCAGTCACTTCACTATTATACAGTATATTACTACCAAAGTCAACACACACATCAATAGTCTCCTGATGCTCATACTACAGCAGAGAGTTTGGAATAATGTGCTTTTGAATAATTTTGGGGAATATTTCTAATGTAAAATCTTCAATAAATATGGTATAATCTTCAATAACGTTACTATTATATTTCTACCAAACTCACCACACACATCAATAGTCTCCTGTTGATCATACTACAGCAGATCATTTGGAAGAATATGGTTTGGAATCATTTTGGTGAATATTTATACTGTATAATAGTAACGTTATTGAAGATGATGCCATGTTTATTGAAGATTTTACATTAGAAATATTCACCAAAATTATTCAAAAGCACATTCTTCCAAACTCTCTACTGTAGTATGACCAACAGGAGACTATTGATGTGTGTAGTGAGTTTGGTAGAAATATACTGTATAAATTTCAAGTGATTGAATATTATTGTATTCTCTTTTTTCGGAGTTGCACTTTGCAGACGGTCCCTGAGCACTCGTTTCTTCTCCGGCTGCGGATAGAGACCAATGTAATGTGTCCAGTTTGGAGGACAGCACGTATTGGCTTTTTTTTAAATCAAAATGTGATTGTAGTTCGTTGTCAACCTTACCACGGTACTTAGGAGACGTACTTTGTGTCTGAACAACATTTTGTTCATGAGTTATTGATTCGTGAAATCTGAATCTGTCAATATCGTTCCAACTTTACTCAACTCGGTGAGGAGCTGTCAAACTCGACCCTAACACCACTTACAGCCGGCCAACTAAAAGTTGTTTTCCGTTCATGTTGTCATTTTTAGACTCCTTCGCTTCTTTGCTTGTGAATCCAAAAGCTGAGAGCCATGGCTGTTTTCGTTTTGCCATATTTTTTTATCACAAAGCCAGAGTTAAAAAAATATCAATATGAACATTTCAAATACCGCGCCGGCATTGCCACCGTAACCATAGCAACATAAGTAGCGTAAAGAATGCAGCGCCGCCACGTACAGATGGCAACACCCAGAAATATTCACAAATATAAAACAAATATTCAGAAACTGTAATGAACAATGACTATTATTTATTTCAAGAACTGTTATTTACAGAAACTCAACATTTCTAATCTGTGTGACACAAATGTGCACGATTGTTTTGGGCTCCCCCTATTTATCTCAAAGTCGGCGTTCAGGGGAGCTCCCTCCCTAGTCGGGAGAGCCCAGCTTCCCCTGGCTCCTCCCCATTTCGAACAGTGCCTGTAAGGAGAAACACATTTGATCATCGTTGGCCCCTTGTCGCAGCATTGGAGAAGACCCATGGAGAATGAAAAAGGGCAAGAATGACTTCTACAGAAAATGGTTTCAGGCTGTAAAAATAAAACATATCAAAGAAGCTGCTAGAGACAAATCACATCTCCTTAAAGGTTGGGTATGTAAGTTTGAGAAACCGGCTCGAGATCGCTAGAATTTGAAAATACACGACCGGAGAAAATCTGCCACTTCCTTATAGAGCCCCTCCTCCAACACACACGCACGCGCACATGACCAATGAGGGCACAAGATAAGTTTGTGTACAGATGGAAGGCTGACAGGCAGGTAGGCCATCCAGTTATTTTAGCCGGGCCGGCTCAGATGATTGGTCGTGCTTTTTACAGTACTACAGCTTCCACAGATGACATTTTTTATGGATTTTTTGTCAAAGCACTTCAGATATTCATTGCTATCGGGATGTTAAGAGCATTCCATGGAAAATAACAAAAAGTGTATCTCGAGCCGGTTTCTCAAACTTTTGTACCCTACCTTTAACTCACAAACCAAAGTGTCTGGTTTGCCTATGAATAATCCATCACCTATGAGGGGTTATACATTAATTGTGAACAAAATATTAAACTGCCTTATGAGTAGCAGTAAACTAGTGATCAATCCAAAGAAGGCAGGACTATTTGGCTTCCTATACCTTTGCTTTCCATTCACATAAAGAAATTACTATTACTATTAAAGAAGGACAAACATTTACTTTCTACTGTTAAATGGTCATTTGCTGCTGTTCAAAGAACCTCCTGTAGTTCATGAATAATCTTTAATCTTTCCATCTTCCTCCCTTTGCTTCACTGACTACACCATAACAACCTAACCATCTCCATCTCTACCCAGTCGTTTAGACAAGGAAAAGAAACGACGACCTTTGACTTTTCCTGTGTCTTTTAGGTCAGGCGGTCCTTATACCCTGTGACACATTCCACTCCTTACAATAAATCTTTCCTCAGAAATCAAACTTTGATTTATTTCTGCCATTGTCACAGGGGTCTAGAGTCAAAGCGCTCAACAGACTCACAGAGGTCAGAGTACATGGCTTACCAGCAGGATATCACACATTTACCCACTCAGTTCCTGTGTAATGTCTTCTAGCACTACTTAAATGGGCTAATTTGTTACTATTATGGCCCTTTTTGAAAGACTAATATGCATGACTATGAATAATTTGTTCAACTGAACAATATAATTTGCAAGACACAAGAACTAATGTAGAATAATGACTTTCACAACCACTTCCAAAAGGTGATCATGGGGTCACTATGTCAATGAAGGGTAACATTTACTTTTTTTGTATGTGTTTATCATTCATGTGTGACTAAAAGTACATTATATATACACATATTGATCTTAAGTATACATCAGAAAGATATGCAAGGATAAAGAAGGCATATGGTTTATGAAGTGTGCTGCTGCTATTTTGAGTAAAAATACACGTTTATGCTTTGCATCTGGCAAATGCATATTGTTTATACATTATTAATGACCCCATAGCAAATACTAAAGGTAGAAATTCATAATTAAAATTCTGTATTTCCGACTTTATTGGAGGTAGAGCTCAGCACTACGTGGCTTAGAATAAACAACATTTCATTAAATGTAATTTATCCTCACCTGTTGAAACAAAAATAAAGATTCATGATAAATTATAAATGAAGCGTAATACATTTTTCATAATTATGCAGAAATTATATATTTTCCACCAAAAGTGGCAATGTTTTTAAACTCTGCTGTGACTGGTTTGCAGAGATTTTCATACCTCTGTATATTCTTATTGTTTGAACTTCAAATATCATGCTTGCAGTCATAAAAAGTAGCAGTGGTTACTTCTTTAAAGAATAATGACGTTTTTTGTTGTATCAGCATTATTGGAGTTGGGAAAACATATGGTATGCTGAAGTGGATAAAATGAGTGAGGAGTAAGGGAGATACTGACATCAGCAGATAGAAATCTCTTGACTTCCTGGAGAGTGTGATTGTGAGAGATTCTCCAGAGTGGTATTCACACGAAAATGATAAGGATGAAGCTGTGCTGGCAACAAATGAGAAAAATTGAGATTCACTTTAGCCTACGTTTTCTCGAACATTGTCCCAATAGGACAGCAAAAGTTCACATTAACTTGTTGAATGTGTCTGCAGATAAGAAGATGATGGACCATTAACCGTTATGTATTTGTACGATGCATGTGTTCAATCATAATGATGATGTTTCTCTGCTGTGTTTCTTACGCTTGTTCTAGCATTTCCTCACTCATAGAACAAGTAGCCACAAATTGAGATGAAATGAAACACAGAGGACGGCTGGAAATGGGCTTTCAGCATAACCAATGAAGCCTCAACATCCAAATGACAGAGTTATAGTGTAACCTATTAAAGTATTAGACAAAATGTTGTCTTTTGGCTTTACTTGCTTGGTTAATAAATGGGTTACTTCTTGTGGTTTATTTGAAATCATTTGCCGGTCTGAAATGCCCTGTAATATCATACCTCAGAACATCAGAGCAGTCTTTAATTACAAAGTCAGAACAACATTTACTTGGATCATGGAAAACACAAAGGACTCAAGGGAGTAGTAAAGTGCCAATTCATCTGTGATTTACATTACCCTTACTTTTTTCCTGTGCCATAATTCACTTGTCTGCCTCTACATCATGGTTATTGATGAAGGCAGAAGAACCTCATATGACTCCCTTACAGCAGTGGCGAGTGGTTGGCGACTAGATGAAAGACGGAATAGATGGTTGGCGGGCCGAAGGTTACAGAGGGCAGCTGGACGTTTGGCTGACCTGTGAACTAGGACCTCACATGTTAGTCAGAACCTTCTGCCTCATTGGATAAGATTAGCTGTGCTTCATTCCCCTTTGTGTGTAAATCACACACTCGCACGTAATTAAGTATTGTTTACACAGGTGGGTTGAGGACGCTTCTTGGGACCTCTCCAGACTAGAAAATCAGTCAATTCAAGTTGTGGATACGTTTTGGGTTCTCTCCTACAAACCAATGGCAATCCAAGAGCGCAGACTTCTGACGTGCCTGATGCTGCATCAACATGCTCTTTGGCTGGTCCCATCTCTGGAGTTTTTCATCTGACTTCAATCTTTTAATGAGATTTTGATGTTAAATCAAATGCGTGTAATTTATCGTTCAGATTCTTTATACAATATGTTAATAGCTTGTGATTTGAGATTTGGATTCAATATGGTGTTCACGTGAATTGGGGAAACTCATCGTCATTGTCAATTTTACTGAAGGTGACTCGTCATTTGTGTCTTCCCTGTGATTTTAATATGTGTCTCGTTTGTAATAGGTTTGTATACGTTTTTTCTATTGTCTACGAGAGCCTGTAGCCTATCCTAGATCGCACTGTGTAGAGGGAAAGAAAACATCCAGAACAAATGTCCAATTCATCTCTAGGCATGTCACACTGAGCTGATTAAGGTATTTGCTCTGAAAAGCAGAGATTCATATTTGTTTTTCCTTTAATTCAGTTCCTTAAAGAAGAGTATAGAATATATCAATTATTCATGTGTTGTCGTTTTTTTTTGTCTACAAAATAATTCTCTTATAGGAAACCCTTCCCTTATTTTCAGTGAAAACCAGATGAAGTTCTTACCGGAGTATATATATTGGCATAGTGAGGAGAAGTGAAGGCAAAACAATCTGTTAGGTGTGGCCTCTGCATGCTTTCTGACATCTGCTGCTCCTATTATACCTGTCTTCCTAGCAGCCTTATTAATTTATCCCTATTTATTTAGGGAATCCTAATGGGACACAGTCAGATATTATAGCCGGGGGTCATTTTACTAAGGCCCCTGGCCCTTCAACTGCCTCACAGCCTTATCAACCCTTGTTGCAGGTCATTTGTTCTTTTTGTGAGCCTGACAATGGTTATATACTTTTTTAGGCCTTATTTAGGAATGAGCCCAGGTTTTTCTTTACAGATTTGTTGATTTGCTCATATTCAAGCTGCTTCAACCTTGTGGTCCTTAAATTGTTTTAATCTGATAAAAAATAAATTGAAAACCTCGGATCAATTTTTTTTGGAAATCCCTACCAGGACCTATGGCCTGCAGCAAAACAGCAATTGGTGCTGGGATCAGGTCTAAAAAAATATATAATCAAAGTTATGCAGTTTAAAAAAAAAAAAAGTCATGTATTTATTCATTCATAAACCACAGTTTTTTAAGAAACAATGTCCTCTTTTTTCAGAACCAATGGTGAATGGCAGATTACCAATGTGTCTTCTGTAATTTGGGTGAATTGACCCTTTAATCTAGCACCTGTAAAAACAGCAGATACACATAGTGTATTTAAACCTCTGATTTGCTACTACTGACAGTGGAAAGGTTGTAGAATATCATCACTAAACCCCTCTAGAACAAATGCACACAGAGGACCTTCTCTTGCACAGCTGGACAAGCAATTAATACTGAAGCTTATGTCCAGACACTAGATGATAACAACCCCATCCTATGTAAGTCTCAGCAAAAAGCAGGAAATGTAATCAATGAACAGACCCAGGCTTGTGGATAAGTGCTCTTGCCTAGTGTGTGAGGTATATTTGAGGTGTGCATGAATATAACATGGGGAACATCAGGGGGAAGTCCTGGCCAAAGCGAAACTTTGGTGTAACCCAAACAGGTTTTTATCTTTCAAATAGATTCATTATGTTTGATTCAGACTTGCGTGTGTTCCTTTTAGAAGCTTGCGTGAGAGTAATCTTTCTGAGGACATGTTTACTGTGGAAGTCCCTTTAGCTCTGAGAAACAACTGAAGTGCTCACTGACTACCTTATGTATACTCAGAAGGAATTGTTTGAAATTAATCACATGCAGGAGGGGACTGGACATGTATACAAGATAAAAATATAATTACTCTATCACCTAAATATTTTGCTGGAAACTAAATAAATATTCCTGCAAGGAAATGAAACCTGCCTATTGCTTTGCTTTCAAAAGAATTTGTGTGAAAAAAAAAAACACTGTTCATGAATCAGAGCGAACATCTCAGATGGTAAACATACAAATATCACAAAGCAACCACATTGACCATGTCAAATAGGAAAGGGACTCCAACATAACAGAGACGGTTCCTGTTTAGGAGGTGATGTAGTTTTACATGTGGAAATATGGAAGATCTCATTATCACTTTTTTCCAGAAAGTTTGAAAACAAGATGAAAGGTGTATTGATGACGGAACACCAGTATCTCTAGCCATCTCCATGTGACGGAGATGGAGTTTTATGTGAACAACAGCTGTTGTTTGTTGTTGGCAAGGAACTGTTTAGAAGTGTGTGTGTGTGTGTGTGTGTGTGTGTGTGTGTGTGTGTGTGTGTGTGTGTGTGTGTGTGTGTGTGTGTGTGTGTGTGTGTGTGTGTGTGTGTGTGTGTGTGTGTGTGTGTGTGTGTGTGTGTGTGTGTGTGTGTGTGTGTGTGTGTGTGTGTGTACACTCATTTGTCTATCTGCACACAATCCTCTGTTGTTGACTCGCAATTATGTGACTTGGTGAAACAAAAGAAAGAGATCCAAACAGACACTCAGCTCTTCGGACCGCCTCCGTTGCCAGAGTGTGTTTTGAGTCCAACCCACGTCTGAACCAGGGATGACTTCTTCAGGACTTACAGTTAAACAGACTTTACTGCAGAAACCACGTGCATGCCAGAACCCTGCCTGGGCAGTCTTCATTTGTTTGCAATGTTTATCAGTCAGTGACAGGGTGTGTTTATGTGTATGGTTCCAGTAGGCCTTCATGACCTCGTTGCCCTGACCCACCCCCAGCCCCCCTCTTCTCTGCCTCGCCTCAAAAGCAACATTAGAGTTAGTTCTCCTCTCTCAGCACGGATTACCTTACTCCAAGAGTGGTACTGTGAAGATGTGGCTCTTTCAGGTTGGTTGGTACCACCAGTCAGCTAACAGTATGCTAGAATGTTTACATGGATGAGATTAGAGAGGCCATCACTATAACAGAAAACTTATAAGGACATATATATCAATATCATAAATAACATTACAAATATGCTAAGTGTTAGTAACAAGACATTTTCGGACTGGGATGTTGCGCTCTTATAATAAAGCCACTGACCATTGAATGATATAAACATGCTATTATCAGTTAATTAACTTTGTAAATAAATAGCATTTTATTTTACAAACCAGATCAAGTCATGGAAGTTTTTAGACTCCAGGGCTGACTGATTTGTTCGCTAAGTAAACATCAAATGAAAAGCTGGTGCCACATGCCGGCAACATTATGGTCCAGTTAAATTGTCTTGAAGCCACATCACAGCAGGAGCATCTGTCAACTTCATCATTCACCACTGCCTGGAGCTAAGACCCTGTGTATTGATGTGAACTGTCACATAGTGGAGCCCCTACCTAATGCATCTAGAGAACATGTAAGCACTGTGCTGATGATTTATTGATCTATTTATGTTTTCACACAGAACTAAGTGGCTTTGTCAAGCTCTCTCAAGCACTAACTTTTTCTGTGTAACACTATCACTGAAAACATGTAAGACATACAGCATGTGCAAACACCCTTTCTATGAGACAAATGACCTGATATAAATGAAATAATGCAATTTAGAAACCTTTATTGTGCATTTTGAAATTCCTAATTGCTTCAAATATAGAACATCTTCCTGTTCCTGTGATCCTCCTATGAGACTGGACAGGTCTAGACACAACATAAGCATCTACACAGTGACACAATACTTTCCAAACTTATTTTAATTACTGTTTTCCAGCAAGCTAAAATGTAATTGCAATGGCATTACAAAAGTCAATAAACATGTCATCCATACAGGGTGACTTCTAAATGTCTACTATGAAATCAACAACCAAAAATGTCAGTGTTTTATGGAAACTGCCTCTTGTGCAATGCCTTTCCCATTTCCTTATTTCTGCGAAGTGAAGGCAGTTGAGAGATTACGTTTTGGTATTTCATTAAAACCCCATAATGCTCTTGCATAGAGTAAGAGCTGCAGACTGGAGGCCATGCCCCACCACAGGTCTGGCTCCCTCTACTGCATTTTAAACTTTACCAATCCCTCCCTGTCTTGATCTAACTGCTGAAATCAGTTGTGGGGGGCAATACATATACATAATGCAATACATAATGCACACAAAGTGAATTCTGCTTGTATATTTGTGTTTACATGTCTGTAGCCACGTCCATAAGTGTTGCAGAATCAGCATCTGTAAGTGATTCTGAGAGTTCGTTCCGCAAATGTAATAGAAAAATGATTTAATCAAAATGCAGTATGATAAGCCAAACTATCAACACAGTCAAGATAATTCAAGTCAAGATATCTCCAGTGTGTTATTCATTATTACCGATTGTATGCACTGCTTTGAGTTGACCACCGAAAGATAAATTTAGCATGTGGTTGCATGGTACTTGCTTTAGATGTGTCTACTGGGGAATATGAATCCATGTCACAGATGAAGAGTTTACCACCTCCTAGATACCTTTTGGGCAGATAAGATTCCACTAGTGCTGTATTAAGGAATGCAATTTTATTTGTAGCCAGCTGTGATCACACATTTACTGAAAGGCTGCTTGATCACAGGAATGTAGCAGCTTGTACTGTACACCTGGCTCACACAGAGAAAAGAGGAAGAACTCCAGCGTTGAATCACTCCATAGACCTCATCAAACGGGCTTGTGGATCTCTTGGAATCAGGGTCCAATCTGGCTCTTAAACTGCATCTGCGCTGTGTTTGTGCATGCCATGCTCAGTAGGCCTTCTCCCACCCACTGCAGGCAGCTGTAGCATTAGCCTAGCCCACGTCGGTGCTCCTGCACCCACAGACGCTGTGTATGGTTCATATTGGCTCCCCTCCCACCTACCCAGACCCTGGGATGCAGCGCCTGGCCTGCCTCAGCAGACCAGAGATCAGCACTGCTATTGGATGGTTGTGAAAGGGATGACAAGCTGACACGCAGCCGAGGACCTGCTCCACGGGTGTCAGAAGCAGGGGTCACTTCCCTTGGCGGATGTCTCGTGAGAGTGGATCCACTCATCGAACTTCTAGCATCAATTCACCTCCCACACTGGCCACATCCCGGAGGCTTTTATGCTTTTAACTTGCCTGACTGTCTTCTTTGTGGTGGTTTGGGTTTGTTGAATTACTTCAGAGGTATTCTGACCCTCAACTTTGTGTGCTGATGTAGAATGAAGTGGGAGTTAATCATCACGGCTAGGGGTGAAGTCATATTTGAAAATGCTGCATTTGTAAAGCCCTTTCTTACATTACTGTGTTATAAATGAGGATTTATTTGAACAATCCCCCCTGGAAAAAGGGTGAAGTGTTTGTTTTCTAATCCATCTAAAATTCTCTATTTACAAGCCAGCTATCTGCAAACAATTGTTCATCCATTAGAAACACTAAACCTAGGTTAAAGGCTGGCTCTTACAACCCACTTGTTTGTTTTAAATAATACACATGTTGTTTTGATATTGTCATTTAAAATGATTATTCTTCAATACAAAGAGCTCAATGCAATTTTCCGTATATTTTCTTTCCATTGGATAATCAGTGGTCAGCATGCATACGAAAACAGGGGCAGGGTTGTTTCTACCATTTGACCTTTGGAAAATAAACAGGCTAATGTTTTTAGCAGGAGCCTCTCAGACGGGTTACTGAGCTGCCTCATTCCAGGTGGCCAAGGGTTAACGCCACACAAACCACTACATCCATACACTTTTTTGTCATGTTTATTTTTATAGCCAAAGTAGAACTTTCGGTGAGGATCCCCCTTGATATTGTGCACAAGTGGTGGCAAATGCTGCACATAATGGTAGAGTCCTCCCCAGCTGTGAGCCCACACCAACGTCAACAACATGTCTCTCAGGACCCCCTGCTAACATTTTTACCCATGTGCTTTTCAAATATATTTTCTTTTTTTTCCCTTCTTCAGGACATTTTTAATAAAAGCTACTGATTAAATCCTACACATTGGGATCATGGCTTATATCAAACATTGCCTGGGTTAGTAGGACACCAGAGGGCTGTTTAAAAACACTGTTAACTTGTTTTTAAGGTGTAAAAGTCACATTCCTTCCTGATGACCCCGGATTTGCCTGTAGACACACAGTAGTACCCTACAAATAATCTTTTTATGGGGAAAATACATCTGTGTTTCTACTTCTATTCCTTGCCCTAAGTGGCACTTTTGTCATATTTGCAATGATTTGTTTTTTATTATTGACCTGCATGAATCATTTAAAAGCTGAAAAAGTAGATTTGCCTCTCTGGTCTTGAATAAAGCTTCACTCCATTCTGCTCTACGTAGTGCTACCTTTTTTTCCTTAGCTGCACAATATCTCTCCTCTGCTCATTTCGCCTTTTCTGGAACCCTCCTTAAAAGGTTTGATGCTAATCACCTCCAGATGCAAGGTATAGATGAAAGACAGATGCTTCATTTTTAAAGGAAAGTCTAATGAAAGTAAAAAAGTAGGCAGGCCACCTTACTTCCAACAACTGAAGTCTGTAGCAGCAACTCTTAAATTGCAAAAACTACAAAGAGTGCCTGCATATATTTTAAGTATTGTGAGACTTCAAAAATGTGTGGTAGACCCCAACAGGTTCAGAAACATCTAGAGGCCTTTTTGAACTCTACTTTAAAGTGAAGAGGCATATTTATTTCTGAACACATTTCTTATTTGTTAGATTCTGTCTTTCTTACGCAAAAAATAGAGCCACTGACAGGCAGCCTGTTTACTGGGTGTTCATTTGGGGAAAAGTATGATAATGAATGCCAAGCTGCGACTTTATTAGAATTGCATAACAAAACACCATCTTTAAAAATGCAACGTTATTCATTCAGCTTTATGTTTGTAAATGGCATGTTCTTTCACATGTAATTCATCAGCAGATTGACCTTCTAGCCGTTTCGCTCACAGAACTCTGTCACTATGTTTGGACTCACTTTTTCCAGCAGTGTAGTAGTTATGGTGAGGGATGTTTGAGAGGAAAGGAAAGAGACAGAAACCCTATCCTGTCCCGTGTCTGCACTCTAGCATCGAGTGTGATTATATCCCTGTCTGCTATATCCCCTCCCCTCTGTTCCTCTGCCAGATACGTGGACATTACACCGCTCTAACCTTCTGTCCTCCACATTTTTGTCGGTGCACTACACAGAGGAAGATGAAGAGCTGCAGTTCATAGACCTATTGTTGATTTAGAAATCAATACTTCTTTGTCTCCTCATGTCAGAAAGTAGTTTCTTTTATATCCTGAGCTAAGACAATCCCGTTGGAAGAAACTAGGCCAGTACGAACTGCTGGGCCATAAGCTTGGCAAATGTTGCTTTGCTGTTCAGAAGTAACAAAAAAGTTGTTATTTTTCTTCAGCCAACCGAATTACGTCAAGACCATATCATTCTGGAAATGTACTTTAAAATATTATCTGTTTTCATGTTTATCCTTCAGCACATGTGTCATGGAATTCATTAGTGTTCGTTTACAGCTGTACTCTGGTCAAATCATTAGCCCTGCCAGGACAGTTGGAATTCATTTCCAATGTGAAATGACAGTTCTGGGTGATATGATTTGGCAACCGGCACATAACTGTTTATCTTTAGAGAAATCAGTTTGATTAAGATTGTTACTGACCTCGACAGTTATATGGTGTTTCACAGGGATACCCCAATACAGCAGATGTATTTTAATGGACATCTGGACCCAGAAAGGACTTGACAAATCTGGAATGGATTGTTCATGTGAAGTCATGCTGGGATACTGAAGGAGTGAATTTGAATTGCTGATAATGAAAGCAACTTTGCATAGCTGTTTGGTCTCTAATTATTAGGAATATGTTGATGTGCCAATGCCTGTGTAATGTTGTGGAGGGTTTTACAACAGAAATTATGCAAAGGATAATTGAGAGCTGATGTTACATTTTCATTCAAAGTCAGTCATGCTTGAATTTATGTATTTGGAGTGTTTCCTATGAATAGCTTTTTATTTTCCATGCCATACACAAAGTTATTCTCCCTAGCTGGCTTTTTGTCTTGCACTTCCTTTAATTCAACAGTTTTTTCTGACTCTAACACATGATCAGATGTCTGAGAAACTCTTGGCTGGATTTTGATTAAATTCCGCTTGCAGATCAATGGTCACTAGAGTAGAGGGTGAATTTTAATTTGATGACCCCCTGACCCTTCCTGCGGCAACACCATCAAGTAAACTTTTCAATTTGTAGAACTGGATATTTAAAAATTCTAACAGAGTGCCATGCAAAGCTCCAAAAAAAGGTTAAAGCAATCTCAGGACCAGTTGTATTGTTTCCCCTCACAGCCAAAAACAGCACAGAGCATATGCATAGTCTGTCAGACAGGTAATAGTGTCTTAGGAAGACCACTGTATCAGCTTTGGCTTTCTCTATCTATATAGACCTGCCTGTAGACATACAGAATCTATACATAAGCTAGGATGATTCTTGAACGCCCTTCATTCTCTTTGAGCTCAGACGTCTGTTGACATTTTATTAATTTTATCACACTTTATACAATGGCAGCAAGACATCACAGCCACAGTTTGGTACAATTTAATGTCAGCATGACCTTACACATGTCTTAAACTATGCAGTGAAGATTACAGCTTTCTGTCTCCTTAGTAACCACGGAAACCTTTCACATATGGTTGGTCGTACTCCAGACAAACCTGTCTATGTGGTTAATGTTTAGAGTTTAGATATATTAGTCAACAGTGTGTGGGCTTCTTCCTTCCACCGGGCCCGGTGCGGTCTCTGTCTAGGTCTTTAGTGTGGTGGCCGACATGTCAAAATGTCTCTAACCTGCCTATCTGCTACTTCAATGTGTAGTGAAAGAGTCCTTTAGGAAGTCTCTTCCTCACTCTCCTCATCTCTGCTGTCCTCAGAAGTGATGCCAGGACAATAGAGAGAGAGGAGTGTACACGGCTTCACACCAGCTGTGACTTCCCAAAGTAACTCTCAGTCCAGATTTCTGCAATGTGCCCACTCTTTTGATTTCTTTGAGCCTACGCTTTCCTCTTTGCCTTCAGTGTCTTTTAATGATCTCCATGACACTCCATCAATCAGTCACACGCTGCATTGAATTGCTCTTGTGGGAGTCCTAATATTACAGACTTTATTGGCCATGTCTGTGAAACTCTCAGTAGAATTATGTTTGATATTGATTATTATGCATAAGTTAATGAATATCTGCCAAATCTTACTTTTTTGACTTGTCTTTAAAGAAGAAATGCATGTCTTTTTTATTTTTATGTGTGAAATTCATAATTTGAAAAATTATTGATTCGAAAATAATATTCTACAGTACAAGTAAGTCTGGGTCTCTGTGTTTCATTCAAGCTCGGCTCTGTGTGTGTGTGTGGAACGAGCCATTTTGTGTGCGAGAGAGAGAGAGCGCGCACCGTACCGGAGACTGTTGTTGTTAGCATCTGGTGCTAGCTAGCTACGCTAACGGATATAAGGAGCTTTTTCAACAACAAGGTGGAGGGAGAACTCTCGCCTGTCAGACTGAGGGGCTCAGATAACCTCAGCTCAGTGAGGTAAAGGATTCTCTCAGTGTTTAGATTACCCACTGAGATTAGTTATCTCAGTGGGTTTAATGTAAACAATTATTTCCGAGGCACACGTTTACTGTATATGATCATTATAGGTATACAAAAATAAGAGAATAAATGAAAAACAGTTATGAAATACTATGACAGTAAAACAAGAATACAGTTTAAAAGGGGAGTGATTTGTAAAATATCCATAAAGAAAAAGTAAATCTGTTTGCAGTTCTGTTTCATATGGGTGTTGAGTGATGTATCCATAGATCTCTTCATTTTGCTCTTAAAGTGCACCAGATTGATTCTTTTAACTTCAATATTTTAAAAACAAATTCCGGACCCCCCCTCGAGGATGTTAGGTCCACTCCCCACCTATAAAAATAGCACTTTACCCCTGCTTACACCTATATGCCGTGAGCTGATTATCGAGCCTTCATTGTAACAGTCGCGGGTACACTGTGTATTTGCGTGGGGAGTGTTGCAGTACAAAATTCAACTGTAGCGACCGGTACATTAATGGGAAAGCCTAAATGTTTGAGCACCCTCTATGAAACGTTAAGATACCCCAAAGCACCCCCAAAATAAAATCTCTGGCGCCGCCACTGAGCCTGCAGCCCCGTTTTGAAGAAATGTGCAGTACAAAACAGGCTCATTGCAGCCACTAATACTGTGATAAGACACACTTTGCCAAATATCAGCATTTTCTTTCTTTTCATATTTTTGTACAGATTGTAAAGTGGCAAAGTATTATAAGTTATTGTTCTAGCAAAGGGATTGCACAATTGTATTATGTATTTATTTGTTTGAGCACACAGATTTATGGAGCATTGTTTTATTATCACTGTTCTAGCAAAGTGATTTTTGGATTTTTTTTAAAGGAATGCTCACGTTCATATGGATGTATTTTAATAAATGTTAACTTGGCCCATTACGTGAGTATTTGTGTTGGGGGAGGGGTCCGACTTTTTTTTTTTTCTCCAAAGGGGGGCCTGGCAGAAAAAGTTTGAGAACCACTGGGCTAGAGTCACGGTAGCCACTGCTGCATACTTATCTGGGCTTAGTTTGTTTAAAAAGAGCTCCGAGTGAATACAAAGAAGATCTTGGTATAATCAGAGTGCAGAATGAAAATGGTCTCGCTCACTTGCTCTGCAGGCATCACAAGCTTGTAATGAGCATTGATTTTATCCCCAGTGTTTGTACACCGGTGTCTTTGCTTATGCATCTAAGGTACACTCAACGAATGCGTGCAAGCAGAGTTTGACTGATGTGTGCGATAATTTCCCAGTTGGCAAACATTTACATGCACGCTCCGTCATTTGTGGCCTATTTGGATTGGCAGAGGTGCAGTCGTGATTGGCTGGTTTCACTAAGGACTACGTGAGACAGATTTGTTTGACTGGGCACTCCAAAATACGGGAAGCATGATTAAAAACGACATCCCCTTCATTTCACCCCTTGTTGGCTTCAATGGTTTCGGCTCTACATCATTCATTTACTCACAGGTTTTTACTCTAGCTCTTTCCACCGTGGAGCTTTTTTACATGGCTGCAGAATAAAGATGGATAGAGGAGCAGTGGGTTTGGGAAAATAAGGTCACGCTGAGATACGTCTGGTAATATCCACCAAAGTAAAATAACTAAAAAGCCACATCATTCTAATAGTTTGGGGAAATTCAACTCTAAAAATAGAACTCACCCAAACCCTGGGCTTGTTTTCCTGCAGGCCTGGCTCTCTCTCAGACCAGGAAGCGAGGACATGGGCCAGAACACGGTGAAGCATCCAAAAGCCTCAGGATCATTATTCCATTTGAACATTTTATACATAAACATTCAAAGGCATGTTTTCTCCTGCGAATCCTGTTCTCTTGATTGGACAGTCTCCTCTGGAAGGCTCCTGGAATCTGATGGGAGAACCACAAGTACCCCAGTTATCTTTGGATCCCCCCAGCTTGTTTTACTAAGGACTCGGCCAAACGTTGCCTTTCCCCTGCTGATAAGACAGCTCCCATCATGCCTCACTCACACACACAGAGTGTTGGGAGAATACTGCTGGCTGCTTCTGATGATCTAAGATTACTCCTGCTTTTGAACTTTTAATCCAATAGAAATAGAGACTTTGCGTAATACCTAGAAAGAGTGAAAAGTCAGTGGGAAACAGAAAGAGAGGCCCTGTGTATGCGTGGTTGGTCCAAAGTTGAGAGAGTTATTATTATCTCTGCTGTAGGGAGGATAATTCCTACTACATCTCAAATAACTTTCTTGGTTATGAATATTTCCTTTTCCTTAATGTACACTAGACGTAGAGAAGGTAGTTATCCTTGTGATTTATTATTTTCTGTGACGCCAGAGGCTGTATGTTGTTAAGGTCTTCTCCGTCTCTCAAGGTTCATGGTTTGAGGTTTGGCTAATTGTCCTGCTCATTTTTTCATTTGCATATGACCTCATATGTCATTTTATATGTGTGGCTGAATAATTATAAACTCCTACTAGACAGACAAGTCTCTGTGTTCCAGCAAGATGACACTGATATGCTGCTATTAACTTAGAAATAAGAGTGGAACAGAAATTGCAATCTCTGCAGATTTCAAAATAGACTAATTTGCTTCAGGCATTTACTTACAGTGGTTAGAATGTATGCAAATGTGATTGTGTGGTTATTTATATTCCCCTGTTCCCCCACAAAAAGCCATACACTTAACTCAAAGAACATACTGTATTACTCTCAGGTTTTTAAACCATATATCCTCACCACTTTGCGCAGAACTGGAGCGCTGGGAGAAGGGTAATTATCAAAGCTCCAGATCCTCCTCATGCTAATTAATTTCATGGCATACCCATCACTCAATCCTCCCTTCTGAATTTGTTTTGAACAGAAAGCTCAGTAACTCGGCAGCCCACACTGTGCCACTGGACCTTGCTCAAGTTTTAACTTTTAAAACTGACTGAGAACCCTCATTTCAACTGTGTGTTAAGTTTAAACACACTAGTTCATTCTCCTGTGTATCATTATAGTTTTATAGAGTGAAAAGAGCTCCATCTCTCACCCCACAAAAAGTATTTTTCCTTTTTTTTTTTTTTCTCTTTCTTTCTTTTTGGTATCATAAATATAAATGTGGGCTTTTTACATGTGATTTTTTTTATGAACTGTATGTGGGTGTACTTTGTAAAAAAAAAGTTTTGGTCTAAAATCGAAAGCTACTTGGAGTTTGCTGAAATACCTCGTACATTCATTGCCTGCCACAAATGAGCCAGTCACAAGGGGGGAAATATTTTCCTACAATCCTGTTTGGAAATGTTTGCAGCATATCTGCTGGCTTTTGAATGTTTCTTTTCTAAGACCCATGGTATTACTACAGTGTTCCAGCTGACACTCATCACACAACTGTGAAGAAAACAAGCATATCGAGCTGTGGGATTGTTATAAATAACTTGTCCCCCTGCAAAATGATAAAATATTACAGTAAGCTGCAGCCTATGTGCGCTAAAAGATGGAGTAGCTTTCTTGTATTGCTCTTGGTTTCCCCTTTCCTCATGTGGTTTATTATTCTTCTCTTTGGCTTGCGTCTCTGCCAGCTTTACAACTCCCTCACTCCTACACACTACTCGCCCTCTGTTAGGAGTTGCAGTCAGAGTGTGGGGCATGCTCTGTGAGTCCCCCGCCTGCCATCTGCTCAGGAAAGAGATGGAGCCTGAATTACGGCTGCCAAACCTTCATCGCCTTGAATGAATGATTTCCATCTACTCACACTCAATGCCATTTAAAAAGACATCTCAGCTTTTGATGATAAGCATGGTTTGCCTTCTTTTTCTTGGCAATGTTCCTGATGAATACTCCTTTTTATGCAGAGAAGACTCCCCGCCACTGAGTGTTGGAGCCCCTCCACATGAATTTAGCTTTCTTCTTCCAATTATTGTTTCCTTAGAAAGATCTATTTATAAATGAAGGAAGAAAAGAGAATTCTAATCAACTTGTGAAGTTTAACCCTACTTTAATATCCTGCAAACTGCCATCCAGAGCCAACACTTGCAAACAATTACACTTCTGGTCCCTAGGGACATGATCTGATTGGTTTATTTGCTTTGCGCTGTCTTGGGAGATCCTGTAAGTGAGTCGGCTCCCCGGCTGATGGCTTGTGAGCTGCTTTAATAGCTCCACCGGTTCCAGCCCTATGTAGTTGTGCGGCATTATTAAAACCAGACCGCAAGTGGGACATTACATTAGGGTAAAATGTGAGGCATTGAAGCATACTGTGCGGTACTCCAATGTTACCCAGCCGTCCCTGTCACTGCCCTCTACAGACAGACGCCACTCCCGAAGCAGGCAGTTCTCCTGCTGGCAGCCATCCCAGACTGCAGAAGTCATCCTCCTTCATTCCCACATAGCCCCTTTCTGCCAAAGAGCATGTTTGGCTCACGCTCAGGCTCAGATAAACAACAAAGACCAGATCCAAAGATGCTTTCAAAAGGCACCTGGTATGGGGCTCTTGTTTCAGTTTGTAGATTACCACCACTCTTACATCCCTCTAATAGTATTTATATCTGATCTGCGGCAGCTTTAGGGTAGCATTATTAATGAGTACGGAAACTGCTGAGTTTATCCTGTAGGATATTCATCTTACAACTTAATGCATTTAAAGTTAAGGCATATTTTGAAATGTTTAACCAATAGCATGTTTTCTTCTCTCTAGGTGACGGCGACCGATGCAGACGGCGGCTCTTTTGGATCCATCACCTACTCCCTCGGCTCCGGCATGAACAGCGCCGCTCCCTCTCAGTTCACCATTGGCAAGGAGACTGGCCAGATCTGCACTAGTGCTGCACTCGACAGAGATCAAGGGCCGGCCAGCTACGACTTTGCTGTTACTGCAGTGGATGGGGTGAGCTTTTTTTTAAAATCACGCTTAATATGAATCCATTGAGCCACGAAGTAATCCTATAAACACAGCTGCCATGCTTCTCAGTCAGACAGGAGAGCAGAGACATGGCCAACTGTGCAGAAAAATAAAACTTTTGAGCAGCCAAGCAAAAAACAAATCTTGAATGGCTTTCCATGGCAGACTTCCTAAAAAATAATATATCCTGTTCTCATTCTGCCAAATAATACTTAGCAAATAAAAGGTTTAAAATGAAAGAAAATTACTTCGGCCATGTTAAAGCAATCAGATGGAGAAATGCCTCAACTGTCAGGCAGTAATATTTTAACAAGTTGGACTCCCGCCTCCCTCCTTTTTGCCACCTGGTCCAAATCAAAAGCCTGCACTGTATTTTCTGCAAATGAAAAGCCTATGAAACAGATTGTACGGTTGCAGCGGGCCCTCTCACCCTTCACGGGTCATGACATATTGCTCTTTCCCGAGGGAAACTATCAATCTGTATCCCTGCACAAACCTGCTGGGACTGTATTTTAGAGGCTACGGCTATACGTCCACATTTTAACAGGGTTTACTGCTGGTTTTCACTTTTACTGACTTTCACAAGTAATGCGGTCTACTTGCACCATTAATGTGGCCTAAATCCTGCTTTCAGGTGTGTTTCTTTCTGCTCATGATTTAATATGTCAAGGTTTTACAAAGGAGCTTTTTGTTTCCTCTGCAGGGTGGACTGAGCTCAGTAACCTACGTGAAGGTAGATCTGGTGGACATTAATGATAACAGACCTGCCTTCTACCCAGTCAGCTACGCTGTCAGCCTGAGCACACAGAGCGCCCCTGGGACATCTGTTGTCAGAGTGACGGCCTATGACCCTGACTCAGGCGAGAATGGAAAAATTACATACAAGACAGTACCTGGAGGGGCCTCCCCTTACTTTACTCTTAACAAAGACACAGGTGGGCACAATTCATTTCCCAGTTCCTTCCTGTATACTCTATTTTCAAAATATACAATATTAAAATAGCTGTATTATTATTGGTATTGTTTTGCATGGTTTATAATGTTATGTAATGTAAAGAGAAGCCTGTTTCAACATTGTCGACGGTCTTATTTTTGTAGGTGTGATCTCCCTGTCTCGGTCTGTCTATGGAAAGACCAACTCTGTCATTCCCATGGTGATCTCTGCTCAGGATGGTGGTGGTCTGGTTGCGAGAGTCAATGCCAGAGTCAACATTAGTGTAGTGGCGGGGCTGGTGGCTCCACCTGTGTTCGAACAGACTCAGTACTATTTTACTGTATCCGAGGACGTCTTGCGGGGGACGGTCGTCGGCTTTGTCCAGGCCAGCAGTAAGACAGGTAGAGTCTACAAGCACATTCTTCTTCTTTATTAATCACTCAAGTCAGTCAAATCAGTTTCTTTGCTCACTCACTCAGGAACCCCAGAAGCCTGACAACCCATATTGAAAAGTATAAATGTATCAGCAACACTAGACTGTGCTCTAATCAGTTTATTTTCTGCTCCCTGCACTTTTACATATAGGCACTTGGCCACTATACACACCTATCTCATCAATCAAAAAATCCATTTCACAACTTTGTTTATGTATTCACTTTCTGAGTTTTTTTTCTGAGCTCTATTACAGTCATGAAAATTGAAAAATTACAACGTTGGGGTATACTGTTACTTCAGTGCTTTTAGCTCAATCTCCAGGGCCATGGTGACATGTTTCTGGTTTTTGTCATCGTTCTCCCTTCCTAGGCACCTCTAGGGATATCTCCTATACCATCAGCTCTGGGGACCCTGCAGGCTACTTTACAGTGGATCCTGACACGGGGGCCTTAAGGACCAGTCTATCCTTGGATCATGAAGCCCAGTCATCTTTGGATTTGGAGGTGCAGGCCCGTAGTGGCAACCCCCCTGCCTTTGGCCAGACCCGTGTCCACATTACCATCGCTGACATCAACGATAACTCGCCTGTGTTTCTGCCCTCATCCTCTGAGTCTCTGCTGCTACCAGGGCATACGGAAATGGGCACAGTGGTGTATCGGGTCCAGGCTGAGGACAGAGACTCTGGAGTCAATGGACAACTCACCTTCGATCTTAACTCTCCAAGTGGAATCCAGAGGACCTTCAGCATAGAGCGCAGCAGTGGAGAGATCCGATTGGTAGGGAGCCTAAACTACGAGAGTACTCCTCGTTATGACCTCCAGGTGATTGCCAAGGATAGTGGAGTACCCCAGCTTAGCGCCACCTTCATGCTTGTGGTTCATGTCCAGGCAGAGAATGACCAGGGACCTGTGTTTGATACCCTCACCTACCGTGTAGAGCTCAAAGAAGGGACTCCCTTAAACACACGCTTCCTGCAGGTCAGGGCTCTGAACAGAGAAACCCCTGGCTCAGGTCACTTCAGTCCCCTGGCATATCACCTGCGTCCAGATGGAGATGCTGCCGGGTTTGGCATCGCTGCAGATAGTGGCTGGCTGTTTGTGAAAAGCGCCCTAGACAGAGAAGTCAAGGACATTTATCTTCTAACGGTGCTGGCCAGCCAAGGTCAAGGACAATTGAAGAAGACAGGTAGTGCCACAGTGCGGATAGCAGTGACTGATGAGAATGACAACTCTCCTCGGCTCACACAGGAGAGGGTCTTCATGGCTGTGAGAGAGAACCTGCCAGCAGGATCAGGCTTTGGTCATGTCACAGCCTCAGATAGAGACAGTGGCCCCAATGGACGCCTCAGCTACCGCTTCCTGCACCCTGATCGCTACTTTCAGATAAACTCCAACACAGGTAATAATATTCATCACAACAGCGTTAACTGCTGGTCTCTCAGATTGTGCGTTAGAATGGTGATTGCAAGAAAAAAAACCTGTGCATAAAACCTATAAACGTCATGTTTTAGAGAGAGATGCCTGTAAAACAGAGCTATGTCATGCTTTAATAAAACTGCTGTTGACAAAGCAGCTGATGATATAATTGTATGTATATATACACAGAATTCCATTGAATTATTTAATCAATGTTTAGTCAACTTACCAAGTCATCTCTAGAAGATGAAGGACTATAGCTGTCTCTTCCCCACTGTCATAAATTAGTAAAATGATGGTGACAACAGCAAAAAGCGTCGTGCTGGGCTCTAATTGGCCTGCTGAGGCTGTTAGTCTGTGGGTGGAGACTCAGAGTCTGATTTGAGATTAGTTTCTGGCTGATTTACGAGTCTACGGCATCTGCCATCCTTCAGAAATCTGTGTGCGCGCACATGTTTTTGTGCATCAGCACTGTGCATTTATATTACTTGTGTGTCTCTGATCAAAGTGTGCTGGCTCTGAAAGCTTTCATCATAACTCCAGTGCTCTGAATGTGTGCCTCGGCATAAAATCCCTCTCATCCAAGTCCTTCTCTCCCCAGGTGAGATCAGTACAAGGACCACTCTGGACAGAGAGCAGCAGTCTAGCTACCAGCTGGTGGTGGTGGTTCAAGACGGTGGTTCGCCCTCTCGCAGCGCCACAGGCACAGCCTTCATCACTGTGCTTGATGACAATGATAACAGCCCTGCTTTCACCCACAGCCAGTCAGGAAAAAGTCTCATCATACAGGTGATGGCACACAAGAACAGAAACACAGACGAGCAGAACAAATATTGTGTTATGGTCTTTAATGAAACGTATTCTGATTTTTAACTCATAGGTTGCAGAAGGTCAGTCCTCTGGGGTATTTCTCGGCTCGCTGCAGGCCAGAGACCCAGATGAAGGAGAGAACGGAACCATATTCTACTCTTTGTCAGGTACAGTACCTGCAAGAAATAAAGAGAGTACTCATCTGTGCAAAATCATATATGTGAATGTACCAAATGTTTGGGAAAAGAAAAGATGTCCTGATAATGTAGAAAGAGAATGATCCATATCAGGACACCTTTGATGCCCATCGGTCCCCCATGGCCAGGGTATTAGCATATTAGATTCTGATTAGTTGTTTATTCATTTTAAGCTATTATTTGTATACAAATAAAATATATATTTATTTTTCTTTATTTTAGTGTGTTTTTCTTTGTGTTAGTGTAAATCACATTGTAACTGTGGCTTTATGCTTACAAATGTGTGTTTTACTCCCCCAATGTCCGCATTGTCTTCGGTTTAAGTTTGGACTCCATTTCTCTCCCAGGTCCCAGAGCTGAGTGTTTCTCTTTGAACCCAAACTCTGGGGAGTTGCGTTCATCCTCCCCTCTGAGCCACTCTGAGCGGGCTGAGTACTCTCTGACGGTGACCGCTACTGACAGAGGACTGCCCCCTCGCAGCACCCCCTGCTCCCTCACCATTCAGGTCAGACTTTAGCTGGAGCTTGGCCAGCACAAACACCCTCACTACTCACCTATTTAATATCAAAGAATAGACTTGGGGCTCAGGATCCGTGTCTCTGGGCCCCTCACCAGCTGCAGACATATCAACCTCAATTCTGACAAGCGTCCCTCCCATCCCCTCCCATTTCTTCCCCTGTGACTTTTCAAAAGGGAAATTTCTATCTGAAATGGAAAAGTGGGTCTGAATCAAATACTCCCAGCTGGCTTGTGATGAGGGCCAGCTGTAGACTGCTATGATCAAGGTCGTACTCAATGACTTCAACACTTTTTTAATACAGTAGCCCCTTTTGTAATGAGCTGCAGGGCTATACACCCCCGTAAAACATAGTATTGAAGGTAATTAAGTTAATATTTAATATAGAACAGAAAATGGACACAATGGAAGGAACATAGACATATAGGTTCCAGGAAAATAGAGTTGCCATATAAACAGTTCAGTTTTCCTCCTTAACAAAAAAATAAAATGGAAGTCATAATTATAAATGAATTGGATTAAACAGTGCAGTGTTGTCCTTGCCCACTGACGCATCTCTGCATTTGCTTTAATCGTCTTTCAAGCTGATTTTCTAAATCCATAGATGATAGGAGGGGACTATACAAATGTATTTCTGGAACACTCCTTTTCCATTTAATGTGGAACCAATTTTCAGCTTGTCGTGAAAGGCTTCACAACAATCTCAGAATATTTTTTTGAGTGCCTACTTACAGTGGAAACTCTTCTGGAGGATGCTTAGTATCTAAATCACTCCTTCGGTTTACAAAACACTGTCAGTAATGCTGCTGCACATTTGATCAGCACAGCCACTCCTTCTTAATACCCCTTCACAGCTGCTTATGTTTTAGTAAAACAGTGTGTCATGTGTTTTACACAAAAGGGAGAAGTTAATAATGTCATAGTCTTTGAAGACACTTGAACTGCTCATCAAAGAAAATATAAAGCTATACAGTATACAGTACATGTCCAAGTGCCAAATTAAATCTGTCTCGCTATTTCCTCCCCTGATTGTGTTACTTTTATCATGTCATATTTTTCCTGGCAGCGACATGAGTATCAGATTAAGTGATTAAGGTTAGCGAGCGCGTTACTCAAGCCAACAAAACCTCTTGTAACCGTTCTCATTTGTTCCCAGTCATCAGATGCAGTAAAAACGATTCAACTGAGCAAAATCTGTTTTTGCTTTCCCAAAATCCATTAAAAACATGGAGTTAAAAAAAATGTTTTAACTTGAAGTGCCACTAGCAACATACATACAGTAGAGCATGAGATCCACTGTTGTGTTGATTTTTCTTCAGATACTCAAACAGTGTTCTTTGTTATTGCAGGTTCTCAGCACTAACAGACCTACTACTAAGACCAATTCATTCTCCATGTCCTTCAACTCTGTGGAGGAGGCCCAACCTGGATCAGTTATTGGCTCAGTCCGTATTCGTGAAAGTGAAGCCCCAGAGGTAGGGGAGCTGACCTACACATTGGTGGGGGGTACAGACCGAGATGGGACCTTTGTCGTAGATCGCTTAAATGGAGACGTGTACCTGGCTCGTCCTCTCGACTATGAACGAGACGCCCGCTACACTCTTCAGATCGAGGTGGATGACCTCTCTGAGGCCAATCCTAGCAGCACCCTGGTCCACCTGGACATTGAAGTTGAGGACAGCAATGACCACACCCCACATTTCCCTGAGGATCCCATTACCATCGTTATATCCGAGAACATGGAACCTGGCTCTTCCGTTTATACTTTTCAGGCCACGGATAAAGATGGCAGTGGGCCCAACAGCGAGCTGAAGTACTCCATTCTCCACCAGTGGCCAAACACCCCTGGTCTACTGCACCTTGACTCTGACACTGGGGTTCTCTCCTTGGGTCAGGTGTTGGACCATGAGGTCACCACTAACCTAATACTGGTTGTTAAGGCAACAGATTCAGCCCAGGATGCCAGCCAGAGGCGCTGGGGTAGTGTCACGGCAAGGTTGTATGTAACAGATGAGAATGACAATCCACCAGTGTTCAGATCGCCAACAGCTGTCAGTGTGATGGAGGACCAGCCGGTGGGCTTCGTGGTTCTGTATGTGATGGCCGGAGATGCAGACCAAGGGGAAAATGGCAGAGTGTCCTACAGCATCCAATCAGGCAACACCGGAGGAACATTCAGCCTCAACCCTAACACTGGTAAGTCCAGCCCAGTTCCATTGCAGGAAATAATGTGCCCATAAATTATACATCTGAGAAAGTGAAGATTTCATTCATTTATTTTTATTTTCAAGTTTCAAGGTGTATTCAGATAGAGTACATCACTAAGTAAAGTAAAGTTTCAACTTCTAGAATATTTGTTATTGTGCTATGTTTTAGCCACTGAAAGCATATTTCGCTCTTAGATATATAAAGGACATGTTAGCATCCAATAATAAACATTGATGTCCTCGCCAACAGCATATGACTGCAGTAAATTTGCAGGGTATTAGAAGGAGACGCTTTTTAATCTTGATTTTTTTAGTTGTTAACCTATTTTCCACCAAGCCACTCACTTTGTTCCTGTTTATTTGTTTGAAGTAAATGCTCAGCTTGTCCTTTTATCTTTATGTTTTCAGCACCTGTTGGAAATTCCAGTTCTTAAGAATTACTGTGTCTTGCAAATCCATTGTATTTGAAGTTGAAATATGTTCAACTTAAGCAGACAAGCGAATCTTCATCTTTTCATCTGTGTTTGGGTCTTTTCATGGACTTTTAAAGCATTTGTGCCACCTATAAATTTGACCTCGCATTGCGTGTGTACTCATCTTTTCAACCCCCGTCCACAATTACCAAACCTCCCCCAACATAAACACACACCAACTCCTGTAATACTCTGCTTACGTCTCAGTGCCGCTCAAATCTTGCTTCACCTTTCATGACTTATTTCCCTCAGTTGGATGCCAGACAGAGCAGCCTGCCAAATATTTAAAACACACACACACACACACACACACACACACACACACACACACACACACACACACACACACACACACACACACACACACACACACACACACACACACACACACACACACACACACACACACACACACACAGACACACACACACACACACACACACACACACACACACACACACACACACACAGACACACAGACACACACACACACACACACACACACACACACACACACACACACACACACACACACACACACACACACACACACACACAGACACACAGACACACAGACACACAGACACACGAAAGCACGCATAAGCACACACACCCATCATCTGTTATTGTGGATATATTCCCATGAAAGACCAAAGACCCTCCTGCCCGGGCTTCTGGGAACCATTAGAGAAGGGATCAGTTACGCGTGTTTATGTGTACACACGTGTGTGTGTGTGTGTGTGTGTGTGTGTGTGTGTGTGTGTGTGTGTGTGTGTGTGTGTGTGTGTGTGTGTGTGTGTGTGTGTGTGTGTGTGTGTGTGTGTGTGTGTGTGTGTGGCACGCACATATGAGTTTTGGTGCTTGCGTGAGACTCGGTCACTTAGTCAACGTTGACCTTGGGCTATTTGGTCCTGTGAGCTTTGTTGTGGTATTTGAGACACGTGTCAACATTGGCCCCGCCCTCCCCTTCATGTCGCCAACCGGGATGGCCCCTCGAGCAGATCAGGGATGGAAACATTCAGCGTCTGTCATGCATGCCACTTGTGCTTCAGCCCAGTATGTGCGCTCATCTTGAAGTGTTTTCATGCACACTGGTTATTTGTTAGAATACTGACAGTCTTAATCCTCTGGGCACCTGGTTTGCTCCTGTTTTGGGGTGAGTGACCAGAGACCTGGGACCATCTCTACACACTCCATTGCTTCAACTCACAGCTAACAGCTAACATAAAGAGCAACTGAGATATTATTAGCATAACACATAAAGTCACATAATCTCATCAGTCATTTTTACAAGGCAAGACATCATTTTCACTTTTAAAAGGAAGAAAGAGTGCTATGTTGAATATATTTTTGGCAAAATATGGCCCCATTCCAATATTAAGACATCAAATGTTGACAAATTACTTTTGCATAAAAGATAAGAACAATGTGTGTCATCTGAACAACCTCAGTTAACCCTCACATTGCAGTCCAAAGTGTTGGCACCACAAACTTCAAACAGGCTTAAAATGTTGGAATTGAAAACATCCAAAACAAAAAACGTTCCCAGTGTGTTTTTTGTCCTGCCCATGTGTTATCAGTGAACAGGGATATGGCAGGATCACAGGGGAGTCGTATTTGGTGAACATATTCCATCCTGTAACTCCTACCAGATTAAAGTCTTAGGGGCAAGTTATCTCAGCACTTGCAAGATACAAAGAAAAACATGCAAGAAAGTTAAAACCAAAACAGTCCTGGCCCTTTCTTTAACAGTTGTGGCTCATTTTAAAGCATGAAATTGAAATTGAATCAATGTAAGCGCTACCCTCTTAGGGCAGCATAATGAAAAGGCCAGGCTGCCCCTAATTTCTACGGAGCACGGCAGGCCTTGGTGTTGCGTGTCTAGAGCGTGTGTTTACTGCTTCGTTCTCGATGGCTGTGGCATTCTCCAATGGAAAATCTCGTAAACTGTGGCCAGACTGTTAGGCTGTTTCAGCAGTGGTGGTGGTAGCACTCAGGTAGGCTAAGCTGTGTGTGTGGAGGAGATTAGCTCTAAATTTGGCCCTCACACGGCAACTTTTCACACTAGCTTTTTAAATCACTTGACTACACACAACCATGGAAAGTGGCATGTTTTATTGCCTTTTGAAAGCATGCTTTCCTACCATAGTTGTCGTGTGTAACTGCCTCTATGAAACAGGCTATAATAAAGTACACCCACACACAGACAAACACACACACACACAGGAAATCTCTCCTCACATTTCAGCCTTGATTCATCTCTCTACAGGCTCTCTGTCTATTTTCAAACCTTTGGACCGTGAGGAGCAGGATGTCTTTAACCTCACCATAACCGCTGAGGATCATGGGATACCCCAGCACTCCTCCAGCCAGCTGCTGTGTGTCCACGTGATTGATGTTAACGATGAAGTGCCCTGGTTTGAGGAGAGCCAGTACGAGGCTCAGATCTCCGAGAACCAGCCACCAGGAACTAGTGTGTTGACAGTGTCCGCCTCTGATCTGGACCAAGGTGAGGCACACAATGTGCCCTGACGAAGTTACTGGTGCTTTAAACATGTTGGCCTACTTTTTAATCAAACATTATCCCAATTAGCACTGATTTGGTAGCACTAGGTTAAAACTTGATGGTTGGAAGTATAATGTTTTAGACATCTAGATTAAGTTACATGTAACCATTGATTTTTTATTTTAAATCACTTTATTTTGACAGATTTTAACTACAAATTAAAATATAATTATACAATTCAGATTATATATAGTTACTTGTAAACTACATGTCAAAAAATAAGGATTTAAAATTAAATTAAAAATGTTTTAAAACCAAGACAGGTAGATGTCTTTTCAGAACAAATGACCTAAATCATAATTTGTTTATATATGCGTGTTCTTTTTCTTCAATGTGCTGCTTCAGCAGTTAAGATGGGAATAAATGCCAGTAATTCTTCTCAGCCTTGATGTGCTGACTATGGGTTCACATTACACATTAACAGTTGTTTTTAATTGAGGACTCAGTAGTGTGGGGGTAGGAGTGCAAAATGTGTGCATTCCCTTTGACTTAGTCAGAAGCACATAAAACTGACGGATTATAAACTTTCTCTCCAAAAGTAATTAGAGAAGTAAACAGGTGAGGGTGCCAGACTACTTTCTGTTAGCCCTCAATCTGGCATCCAGACACCTGAGGGTGGTTAACAAGAGAGAAATCTAAATGCTTTCTATATGCATTTTTTTCTTATACATATTTACAAATAAAACCACATTGATTGCTTCTTGTATAATTTGTTTCTCATATCTATGTTCAAATTAAATCAAAGATACTTTGTGTTTATTTGTAGGAACCAATGGGCAGGTGATATATGGTAGTATCTCAGAGGATGGTTTCAGCATCCACCCAGTGACAGGTGTCATAACAACCACTAAGTCTCTGGACAGGGAGCTCCAGGAGTACTACACCGTGACAGGTACTCCTCTTACATACATACTATGAGAATATAAGAGTTATTTTAAGTGCATTTGTAATTTGCCATCACCTCAAATTGGCCATTAATCCTGTGATGTGTATGCGTTTACATTGTGACAGTTTTTGCAAAAGATGAAGGCCTTCCCCCCAACCATGCCAAAGCCACGGTGAAGATCAGAGTGCTTGATGAGAATGACAACGCCCCTTTCTTTGGACACCTTTACTACAGCATTAAGGTTCCTGAAAACCTGGAGGCATTGCCTCTGTTTACCTTAAAAGCCACTGACCAGGATGCAGGAGATAGTGGGGAGATTACTTACAAAATTAAAGGTGATCTAATAATTTGTTTTGTTGCACCACTCACATTGTAAATGACCAACTCAACCGTTCACCTTTTTATAGGATTTTATCATTTTGAACCTTTTAAAACCATTGGTTTTCTTTGCAGCTGGAGATTCATTGGGAGACTTTCGCTTGGACAGACAGTCAGGTGTGTTGTCCACGTCAAGGCCTCTGGATCGAGAGAACAGGGCTGGTTACACGCTAACAGTCACAGCTCAGGATGAGGGCCACCCTTCCCTCAGCAGCACTGCCACCGTGGAGGTTACCGTGATGGACATCAACGATCACAGCCCCCAGTTTCAGAGCAGCAGCTACACAGCAGATGTCTCAGAAGATGTTCACATTGGCTCACTGGTCCTGGAAGTCAAAGCCATTGATCTAGACCAGGGCCCCAACAGCCAGGTGCTTTACTACCTGAGCCGTGGCTCTAACAGCATGTTCATCATAGACCAAAACACTGGCCGCATTATCACAGCAGCACCCTTAGACAGAGAGAGGACCGCCTCTTACTCCTTTGAGGTGGTTGCCACTGACTCCTCGCCTGCCAACCCACGTAACTCCACTGTCCAGGTGACCGTCTACATTCAGGATGTGAACGACAATGCCCCCTTCTTCATTCAGGACCCACTTATTGTGAACATCTCTGCCAGTAGCGTGAACAGCCGCAGAGTGCTGGCCACCATGAGGGCGGAGGACAAGGACTTTGGGGCTAATGGCTCTGTGTTTTATCGCTTCGCCAACCCTGTGAGGGGCTTCACCATCAACTCACTGACAGGAGACATCCAGGCCACGGAGAAGCTGCAGATGCTGACCCACAGCCAGAGGACTTTGATAGTTCAAGCCATGGACCAGGGCAACCCATCTCAATCTTCCCTCGGGGTGGTTATTATTTATATCAGGGAGCAGAGCTACAGGGGGATCCGCTTCTCTCGCACGGCTCGAGACATCAGTCTGCAGGAGAACTCTGCTAAAGGTTTTATATATTAGATTTCAATATTTTTTTCAGATACATTTGAATGCATAGTTGCGATATTAAGTGGAAGTAAAATGTATTAACCAAATGTTTTTCTTTTACCTTGTAGGCACAGTAGTAACACAGACTCAGGCCCAGTACCCCGATGGCTCCCAAACGGGTATCAGCTACAGTATTTTCAGTGGAAACAGACTGCAGTCTTTTGGAATAAACGCTATAACTGGTAAGTGCAGAGAAGAGCATCCACTGTACAATGTGTATTGTTTCCAAATCTATAGGGTGACTCATTGTTATTTTTGTGGATTAGGTGAGATATGGGTGCAGAGATCTGACCAACTAGACTTTGAGGAGACCCCAAAACTCCGCCTTGTGGTGAAAGCCGAGACGGCATCCTCCAGCTCCTACATGGCTGTCAACCTCATCCTGCAGGACGTCAATGACAACTTGCCCCGCTTCCAACTCCAGAACTATGTAGCCTACATTAGAGAGGCGCAGGGCTACGATTTCCCCATTATTCAGGTGCAGTAGCCTGAATAGTAGACTTACAAATCCAATATTGCTCATTAGATCATGTTAAACTGAAACAGAAATATAGCTATATTTTAATTTCTAAAATGTGGCGGTTGTTTCCTCAGGTTGCTGCAGATGACCGGGACCAGGGTCAAAACGGTCAGGTGACATACTCTATCAGGTCATCATCCATGAGCGGATTGTTTAAGATAGACCCACTGACCGGCAGCGTCACCACCGCAGCCATAATGGACCGAGAGATCTGGACGCAAACCAAGTGAGTTTTGCTCTCCTATTTTTGTTTATCTGTTCCATCACATGCCCTGTCTCTGCCCTTGACACATCAAAGTTTAATCTTTGTTACTGTGATTATGTCCATTCCCTCTCAAATATTGTTATTACTGATGGTCTGTTACTACTACTGATGAAATGATTTGAGTTAAAGAAAGAGATGAGAAAAATTGGGATAAAATGCAAATAAGCTGAGCCTATTGAAGTCTTGCCCTGCAGATTGTAGTTTACAATCAGATTTTGAACATACTTTGTTTTTCAATCATTTTTTTATATTGGAAAAAAAGGATGATGAATTTCAGATTTGTTAGGTTTAAAAAAACAACAAGTGAGCTTTATGCTCATTCTGAAAAAAAAGATTCTGATCTTAGTGGGGAGTGAAACATTATACAACCACATTCATAAAAAGTTAAAAGTTCAGACACTGACATTCATTATGTGGCACCAGACTTGTTGTTACGGCAACAGACCGGGGAACCCCGCGGCTGGCTGGCTCTGCCACCCTCACTGTGATCATCATCGACCTCAACGACAACAGCCCCATGATTCCTCTGCATCGGGAGATCCGGGTGCCTGAGGGTAAGTCAGCTTCACAGTGGAAACTAGTCCAGTGATCTTATCATAAAGCCTCACTTCACACTCCCCGGAATCACACTCAGTGGGAAACAGTGAGAAAAGTCTGACCCTGTTACTAAAAAACTATTGCCAAGTTCCTCTGTTCATTTCCTGTCTATTTGATCATGGCTTTTCCAGAGCAGGATATTTCTTAACAAAGAAACATTTAGTTTTTTAACTATAAGCTACATTTCTTCTTCTCCTGCCTCCCCACCTTATTATCATACAGATGCGATGATTGGCTCAGTTATCACCCAAGTAACAGGGAATGACGTGGACTCAGGGCCAGCCCTCTCCTACACACTACACCTGGACGCAAACAGCCAAGGCCTGTTTGGGATTAATCGTTTCGGAGGAGCAGTGTCTCTGACTGGCCTTCTGGATTATGAGGAAAGGACGTGGTACACATTAACGGTCCGCTCATCTGACTCTAAACATCAAAGCGAAGCCAACATCACTGTGCTGGTGGATGATGTGAACGACAACGCCCCCACCTTTACTCAAGACTTGTATCAGGTACAGCCATCCTCACACACATCTTTACACCTGCACCAACTTATATTGACTGTTAGAATTTTTTTTTATTGTTTCTTAATAGCATCTGTAACGGTAATTTATACATTGTGTTTCTCATTAGGTGACTGTATCAGAGTACCTCCCAGCAGGCAGTGCAGTCATCACAGTAACAGCCACAGATCGTGACTCCGGGGAGAACGGGAAAATTACTTACAGAGTAATGTCATCAACTAGGGGCGTCTTCTACATCGACCCAAGCAACGGTAAGGTTACTGTGTGCACCATTATGATTTCTTATACGTCTTTTCTAACTAGACCTGCCCTGAAACACGTTTTTTCAAATGTTATCCCCTAAGGCTCTTTTCGGATGCAAATGTGGGGTTTGGAAATATTTCCAATAGGAATGCAAAATATTTAATCTTTTTGTTCATATAACGTCATTGAAGGTTACAATTTATTTGCCTCAAATGTTTTGTTTAAGATATAAATAAAAAAATGGTCTATAAAAGAGGACTTCAATCTTTTCTGTCTTTTATTCTCAGATCGATTACCCACAAATTATGTTCCAGTCAAAAGCATTTGCCCACATTTTTTGACTTATTTGTATGACGAATATATTTTTCTGTAATAGCAAATCATTATGTGTAATGAAAACATTTTTATTAGTTAAATGACCAACTCTAGAGGATTAAAATGAAAATGCTCTTTGAATGACCGTGTTTTTTTTAATCTTGCAGGTACCCTGTTTGTCAACCAAAAAACAGAGTTTGATTTTAAGAATCCCTCCATCTTGGTGGTTATTGAGGTGCGTGATCAGGGCACTCCATCGCTTTCATCCACTGCCACTGTCGAGGTCCAAGTTTCTGATGTCAACGACAACGCCCCCATCTTCCATCAGTCCGAGTACAGAGCCACTGTGAGTGAAGACGGGCTTCCTGGATCAACTGTGCTAACCTTGGAAGCTGTGGACGGAGACCTGTCCCGGGACAACTGTGGTTTTGATTTTGCCATTGCCAGTGGCAACTCGGGTAATACCTTCCAGATTGAGAGCAGCGTGCGTTTCTTGGAGGGACACGGCTTCCAGACAGTGGGCAGCCTGATCCTGGTGGAGGAGCTGGACTTTGAAGCGGTGCCAAGTTATAACCTGACTGTTGTTGTATCAGACCGTGGAGTCCCTCAGCGCAGCTCCAGCGTTCCTATCGTCATCAGCGTGACAGATACCAATGACAACCCTCCAGCTTTCAGCCGAGTGGAGTACAGTGTAGTGCTGAGTGAGGGTGCAGCAGCAGGGACAGAGATCTTGCATCTATCTGCCACAGATCCAGACTCTGCTCCCAATGGAGAGGTGCAATACTCCATAAGCTCAGGGGACGAGACAGACCTTTTCCAGGTGGACCAGTGGACCGGAGCCTTGAGGCTGCAGAGACAGCTGGACAGCGAAAGACAGTGGTCTTATGTGATTGTTGTGCAGGCCAGTGACATTCAAGGGCACTACGCTTTGGCCCCAGTTAGTATTGAGGTGAAGGACATTAACGATAACCGGCCCTTCTTTCCCCTCAAAACAATTACCGCCAGCATCAGGGAAAACCAACCCCAGAATGCCTTAGTCACCATGCTGCACGCTATCGACCATGACAGGGGGGTTTTTGGACAGTTGAGGTACTACATGTTAGATAACTCAAAAGAGGGAAAAGAGGCCTTCCTCATGAACCAAACATCAGGAGAAGTACGGACTCGCTCTACTTTTGACTTTGAGAAGGTAAACTCCTTCCATTTTGTGGCTGTTGCCATGGATGCTGGCAACTATTCTGCTACTGTAACAGTGCAGGTTTATGTTACAGGGGAGGATGAATATGATCCTGTTTTCACCTCCTCAGAGTTCTCATTTGAAGTGCCTGAGGGAGCCAAGAAAGGTCAAATCATTGGCAAAGTGCAAGCCAGAGATGAGGACGGGGGCGTAGATGGCATTGTTCTTTACTCATTTGAAGACATTTCGCCTTTTTTTGAAGTCAATAAATCCACAGGAGCAGTTTCCCTAAAGATGGACAGCTACAGTACACATAGGAGTCGCTCCAAAAGAGAGGTGCGTCTAGTGACACTGGATGTGACGGCTCACAGCCCTCTGGAGTCATCCCGCGTAGCAGTGGCCAAAGTTACTGTAGATGTGACCCATACATCATTCGGTCTCACCACTGACATGAATATGCTACTTATCAGCGTCATTGCAGTTTCACTTGGGACCATAGTCATACTAATAATAATTGCTGTGGCGCTCTTTTTTGTTAAATTGCGACGTAAGAAGAAGGATCAAAAAGCGCATGAGAGACCTGCACCGGGAACCATGATGCACAAGTTTGAGGAAACAAAGATAGCAGCAAATGAAATGATTTACCATCAGACCCTTCCTGCATACACGCCGGATCAGAGTGGCAGCAGTGGGGGTCCGTACACTCGTGGAGGATCACTGGATCCCTCTCACTCCAGTGGTCGTGGCTCTGCAGAGGCAGCTGAGGATGATGAGATCCGAATGATAAATGAATACCCTCGAGTGTCAAGTATATCATCCTCCATGCAGGAACGCATCTCTGCCCGGGGTCCCGACTCTGGAATCCAACAGGATGCTGACCAGCTGTCAGACGTGTCCTGTGAGCCGTCCATAGATTGGTTCAAGGGGAAGAAACTGGGCAGTCTGAATGGCACTCTGTTAGCTGGCCAAGTGCCAGTCTACAGGGATGAGGGGGGTGGGTATGTAGGTGTGGGAAGGGGACTCAACATCTCCCATCCTAAAGATTACACTTTCCCAGAGGATGGGAAGCCTCCTGTGGACGGCTCGCTGACTGCCATCGTGGCCAGTGACGAGGAGCTGAGGGGGAGCTATAACTGGGATTACCTGCTGAACTGGTGCCCCCAGTTCCAACCTTTAGCGAACGTTTTTACTGAGATAGCACGGTTAAAAGATGAGTCGGCTCCTCCAAATCCTCGCAGGTCATTTCACCACAAAGCAAAACCAGAATCAAGAATTGACCCCCCGCCTCTCATAACCTCTGTGGCCCACCCCGGGGCCAAAACTGTACCCCCCAAACCTGTTGTAGGGAGGACGTTTCCCAACTTGGCTTCTTTCCGAAGATCTCCCCTCAGCGCAGAGGGGTCCATCTCCTCAGTCGCCATGTCTCCAAGTTTCTCCCCCTCTCTATCCCCGCTGGCAGCCCGCTCCCCTGCAATCACACCCTTCAGTGTCTCACAGGGCCCCTCCGCATCAATGATCAGCACAACGGAACACCATTTAGAGCATATCGAGGAGGCAGAGCTGAGGATTTAAAATGAAAAGACAATTCAGGGTGAATGAAATGTCATTGCTGTCCCAGACTGTCCTTATGTTTGACCACAGGGGCTGCTAACCTGAACCATGTTAATGCTATTCTCAAGAGTACACAAGGTCACACTAAGACATCCAAATGAAGTTGTGGTGCTTACTGAAAAAAAACTGAACTACATGATTAACAGGCCAAAATGGACTATGCCTTTTTGTGTGGTTGTGTGAACGAAACTCCTCATTCTTCTGTTGATCAGTCTTAATTTGCACATTCTAATGGAGATTCATACATGATGTCAATATTTTGTACAAAAGCATTGTCTATATTTTTATATTTACATTTTGTTCTGACAAGGAATGGCATTAAACTGTCAAGGTTGCTAAAACCTCAGAATATATTTCTATATTTGTATATTTGTAGTTTGTACTGTATACTCGTTTGTACTGTAAGTTGGTTTTATCTCTTGACGTTCTTATCCTTGTGGTTTTAAATGAAGCTCTTCATCGATGCTTTATGAATTGGGATTTGTGTAACAGATGTAAATATTTATGGAGGAAGAGACATCATTGCTTGAACAAATGAAACATCAGTCAGAATAGACTATTGTGTGTTTGATGTCACATCAAAAGGTAATCATGAATGTGAAATGCTTAAAAAAAGGTGTCTTAGTTCTCGATGCACGTTCCTTCATTTCCTGCAATGGAAAATTAAACTTGACATCCAATGATCACATCCTTCAGGTGCCCTTGCTTTAATTTCTCACGGTGAGCTTTTCTGCCCTAATTTTGCATTGTAGATAAACCATGTGTGGGAGATCATTGAGCAGCTACGGGGTAAATGTAAGCAGCCATATCATTACAGAGAATGTAAGCCGGTGTGTCATGTGTCTACTCATCCAATGTCTCTCAGTAAAACATTAAAGAAACAATACTTAAACTCTAACTAAGTATTATCTTTACATTTCTGGCAGGTATTCTTATTTTTGTCCCCTTTTTTTGGACCACTTTTGTCCCCTCTTTTCAGTAGCGCTTTAAATAAATAATACAATATGGATTGAAAGTCAAACTTAAATATGATGAATGAAAAGAACATTTTTGATGAATGTTAAAACCCCACCAGAGAATGTTTCCTAGTTAATGATGAGAAATGTATGTCATGTATATTTTCAGACACTTTTTCACACAGATGCCTACGCCATGAATACGTTCATGATCATAATTGTATTTTTTGGCCGCCTTCGTAAAATGATGTGTAAATTACCATTAAAACTACATAGTGCCCTCAGTACCCTAAATGTGGATTCCTCCCTACTTATCATTATAACAGTATTTTGTTTGCCTAATCCCCAGTTTAAGACCCTTGCTAACATTATTTTAAGCACCACTAACATTCTTCAGTATTTCTTGATTCATTGTATAGGTAGACTGTGATGCTTAGTAAATTATTTACAAGGATGCTGTTTTGACCATGGCCAAATATACATGAACACTACCTAATTGATTGAAGGTACCTTGTTGTTTGTTTTGTTTTGTATAAAACAGTGTTACCCGACCACTTGTGTTTCATATTTGTCCAAACTGTGCGTATTATGGTGTCAGAGAAGAGAAATTCTTCTAAAAGTGCCTGATTAAAGTACTTATGTCAACTCACCGTCGTCCCTTTCACTGTCTCAGACATTTTCTCATATTTATTTAATTAATGAAAATGAGTCATATACTGTAATAATAGTTATTTGGTTCAGTTATTGCATATTATTATATTCAGATCTCTACAATCTTTCCCAGAAAATCCCAAAGATAACCAATAATTAAACTCAATATGACCTATAAACATCCATTACAAGTTTTCTACCATGAGCGTTTATAAGAAGTTTTACTCTGATATTTAGTTGATTTAGTCTCAACAGTATTTTCTGGTATCCTTAACTTAATCTAAATACAGTTAAAGTCACTTTCCCTGTAACCTCCGATAAATGTGGCCCACTCCCAGTACTTTCCTAATCTAAGGAAAATGTTTCTCAAATGAATAATAATTCACTTAATGATATCCATTAAATAAAAGCTCATGGGGCAAATATGATGTAACACAACCCCATAACATGTTATTGAAAGTGTTGGCTTTAAAGATTTCATAATTCTTACTGAAAGCAGCCATGAACAAATAAACTCTTCTCTTTTATACCGTTAATACTGTTGTTGAAGCTTTTCCAGCACAGATGAAGTGACAAAGAATAACAACACATTGGAAACTACACTAAAATCTTTACATAAAAATGTTGAGCCTTATTCCATTTCTCAAATTAACACCACATTAACACTGTGCCAGACTTATTTCCATCCTGTTCTTGTGTTATTAAGCCTAGTTATTTATTTTTTCAAAAGGTCTCATTTACATAATGATTTGCAGCTCAGTCGTCATTCATCGTGCAATACTGACCACACCAAATACCCAGTTAACTCTCAAACGTTTAGGCGTCGGATGTTCAGACAATAATTCTTAAACTATATCACTATATCAAACTATAGCATTTATCTTTGTTTTGCTACTTGAGAAATACCAGTGTTGCTGTTTCTACTAACTTCCCTCGATTTCTATTCCCTAGATAATCCTTAACACATAACAACAATTTGATTTACTGCAAAGTGGTGAAAGCTCTACAGTCAGAGATTAATATTATTCTAATGTTTTAATTTTGTACGCGAAACATTACTGGCTCTTATAACATACAGTGATATAATCAAGACACCACAAATCACTCGTTTTACCCCAATTAACTTTTCATCAAACAGCCAAAAGTTCAAAGTGTGCAATAATCTCAACTGGAAATGCATTTGCCAGAACTCTTTGAACTTTTCCACATATTAAAATTAATGCACATCAACAATGTTACCAAATAGTGTTATTTTTAAGTACGCAACCCCACCTGTCATGGGAACTCATTGCATCACTCTGATACTGCCTGAGGCAGGACAATAATCTGTCCGCCGGATGAAACTGGGCTGAAACTGGACCGGCGCTGTTTGCCTGACTCCAACTGGTTATGGAGCTGAAACCTAAACACTGTGGTATTCTGAGCAATTACAAACACACACACGCACTGAGGTGAATTCATGTGTGTGTTTTTTTTTGCCCTTGCACTGGAAACATGGGCGGAGCTGGCTGAATGGGACAGCCGGTTGATGATACACTCAGTTTAGCAGACTATGAGATGAATGCTACAATGACCCAAGCTGAGCACCTTGGATCAGAGGCCAGTGTATACACAACAGAACTCAGATGATATGAGTAAGAGGGCAAAAGCCAAGTCATTACTCAAAGCTCAAATTAAAGGCTCTCAATAACCCATCTGAAATCTATAATTTTCCCGTCATCACAAAGTGGATACTCAGTCTGCTCTGTTAACACTAACAGTCAATCTTCAGTGCCAAGATGCCCTTTCCCTTTACTGACACACGTTCTCAACCTGTGTGTCTGGTGTAGAGTTGTCAATGCTGCCATGCTTACAGTATATGATAGCAACTGAAAACCCTTGATCTTGCGGCTCTTTCAGCAATCTAACTTGATATCTACTTTGATTACTTAATACTTAAATATATGAATTTGTTAACCTGGATATTGTTCTTATATTTTGTTATATTATGACTAAAGGTCATGATGTCATTGTACTTGTGATGTCTTATCACTAAGTGAGCCAAACGACACTACTGGATCCTCTTTATTAAATTGTTTTAAGTCAATAAAAACCGAATGAAAATGTTGAAACTAGCAAACCATTTATTGTGATTGCTAAAACGTCTGTAGCATGCAAACAAGTTTTGTTTCTTTTTATACAATTACCATTATTCTCTCTTTTCACTTTGGTTTAAAAAATGTCTAACGTTTTCTCAGTATATGTCAATAACATCCCAGGCTGACAAAAATAAATAATAACAACAAACATAATTTCCCTTTAAATCTCTGAAAGTTCACTGAGTTGTATTCTTTTTCAGTGTGGTCATTAGGCTACCTGTGTTCATGCTGTCCATGCATAAAGCTGCTTTTTCACAGAGGAAGAATAAAGCCTTTAAAAGTTGGTTTTCAGATTGATCAGTTCAACACTTTCATCAATGAAAATGTTGTACAACTAATTTCATGCATTTTAAAAGGGTTTTCCAATGTAAGCGGTGTATTGCCCTACTGATTAAATTGTTGTGTGAGTGAGTTATCCGTTAGCATCGTGCTCTCTACTGACAACCATACCTGTGAAGTATTTTTTTCTTGCCTTGAGAATCAGTTGTTACTTATTTCAGTTAAATTATGCAAGGTAAAAGCTGTATAAATTGGATGAATACGCACATTCCTCTATAATTCTTACCACATTGATAAGAATCTGATAATTTAATTGTTCTGTTTCCTCAAGCTAGTTTTAAAGATGTGTGTATAAAACAAAAGGAATGAATCTCTGAGAGAATATGTAATGATTTTACAAGATATTGGCCAAAACATTTATAAGTTAACAAAAGCGCAACACGTCAGAGCTTTATATTACCCTAAAAGATGGCAATCTTTGAGGCAACATTATGTAGAGTAAAGTTTGTCTCTTTTCAGAAATTGCTTGTCATAGAAAGATTGCCGTCTTGGTTTAGGAAAAGAATTGGAAGACATTTAAAGTTTGTAAATTGATTGTTGAAAATGTATACAGTATGCTAAGCAAAGTGTCTTTTGTTTAATAAACCTACCACCATACTGCTAATAAAGGCATCACAATCATTTTGTCCTTTCAGTGATATGAGAAAAAAAGATTCCTCTATTTGTATTTGAAGTGTTAGCCACACTGAAGGTCATACCATTAGCATAATTACTGGATTTTAGTTGTCTGACTGACATCATGTACAATAGTGAACTCATACTTAAACCTACATGTGTACAGTGTTGAGAAAAATCCTAAAGAAATGGAGCTGTTCATTTAAAACTGCAGTGGGGCATGATGTGGACCCCAGTGTCACATGTCGTCAGAGAGGCGGGGAGTTTCATGTAGCTTGCCCACCTGACAATAAAAGTGGCCAAAAGATTAACCCTTACTCAGATGTTCCAGAGAACTCTCATGCTCTTTAGTAGAGGAGGGCTTACACAGCCCTGAAGGCCTGATGAATATAACGACTGGAGGTTAAATGGTTTTAACATGGCTTCTGCAGAAGAGCTTGTGCCATGGGTCCTTCTCACTGTCTTATGTTCAAAAGCACTTTCTATAATGATGCTACCAAAAACGGCAGACTTTCAAAGGTAGTTGACCATTGCAAGATACTGTGTCCTTTTCTTAATCGAGGCAATGATCTCATCTTGATGACATATGTGACAGATAGAAAGATGAATACCAGCTGCAGGGATCAGTTGATTGTGAAGTGGATCACAGGGTAGGACTTGGGCTCATGGGGAATGGGAATCTTAGCATTGGGTCGTGAGCTGCTTTGTCTGCAGGCCCTTTGGTAAGGATCAGACTCCGTCCAGTTAAAATGAGGCCAGACCAGAGAGAGGGATCTCTGCTCATTCTTGGATTACCCATAAACCTCTCATACCTGCAGCTTGCACGGAAGTCTCCGCTCCTTGTTCGCTCAGCAGAGGGCCAGGCTCCAGGGATGCTCCAACCTCAGCTTACCACAATCCTTTCTCCAAACACTCCAGAGGGACTTTTCCCCCCCCCCACCGATTCCTCTTGTCTCTTACGAATTCTGTTTTTCCCCTGCTCTCTCTTCAAGGTCTTGCCAGGCTACTTGCGTGACTAGAGGGAGTGGAAAAAAAAAGGTTTCAAAACCCATTGGCACACGAACCCCAAATCTATTTTTGGAGAGCGTTCTTTTTTTTCTTTCAAAGCAAAAAAGCCACAGGGAGAAATAGGCAATACTGGGGTGAAGGGGGTCTGTTTCTCATTTGGCCAGGCCTGCCTCCTGTCCTGCCCCGCCAGCGTCAGAACCACAGCACTATGGGGAAAGAGGGTGGCTCAGACTAGGGAGGAGAAGTGTTTTTCCTGCAAAACCGCGTCCAAAACTGTGGACCCTCATCTTAGTCTTCGTCACTAAGCAACTGGCTTAACCTGCTTCCCATTACAGGCCATCTGCTTGTGTTTCAGGCTTTACTTTGTTTTGATTTGTTTCGCCCCTTTGTAACGTTTGTCTTTAAATTCACCATGATTAAATTACTCTATTTAAATGTGTTCTCCTTTGTTAATTAATTTTCATCAGGCATTGTTTGGTAGGCCTGCTGCAGAAGCATACTGCAACGCATCCCATGGCTTATTTCCACTCTGCCTCTGTGATTTGTTGCAGTTATTGTGTACAGCGGGGTGTGGAGGGGACAGGCCATGAGATAGGAAGTCAATACATTTCGTATTAGGCGTTTATTGTTTGACAAATGGGAAAACAATAATCTTCACTTTTTTAAGGAGCTTTATATTTACGATTTAGGAATACAGCAAACATGCATTGTGTGGATTTAACTGGACTCGGTGCTTTGATGTAACCATAAAGACACATTTCCTTGGACCAATTGTTGTGCAGAATAATGATGTTGAATAGCAACACAATTATCAACCGCATGATGATTGCCCTGTAAAAGAATTCCCCCCTTCATTTATTTGACAGGAACACAATTAACATAATAGCATAGTTTTACAATGTGCATCTGGTATCCTCTTGAATTGTTGTTCATGTGAAGTTCATTTTTCCTTTGTTTTGTTAAGAGGAAGCACAACATGACAATGGTACTAAATTAAATGATGATGATATAACTGTTTAAGACTTTTGTGTAGGGCCATTTAGGCTGACAACTAATTCAAGTTTATAATGACAACATTTGTAATTACTCCAATTTGGGCAAAAGATGCAACAGTTTGTCAGGCTGACAGGCCAAAACATTATGGCATGAATGAAAATGGAGAGCTTTGTGGTTTTTACAGTAATGACTCACAGCAGTGCTGCCGCGCCGATGACGAAGTGTTTCCCATCCCTGACTGTGTTGGGAAATGTGTTGTAGAAACTAAAGAAACCCACTGTGCCCTCTACTGATTCTGTCACAACCTCTTTTCCTATTTTCATATACTGCACAGCAACACTGTAAAAGTCTTAATAACTTTAAAAACGGAATCTCTTTGACTATCCAAGCCTAGTACCATCAATCATTGTTACTTGAAAGGTCTCCAAATTGTGATTGCAACTAATTGAAACCTGAAAAATTCCAGACTTTGTCTTCTGACCCATAACTTGTTGTAATGTATGAGCGTGCTCAGAACAAGAAGGAAAACATAATTGATGTAAGTATTGATTTAAATGACATTTTCTCTGGCTCCATGTTGAGGCCAAACAGGTCTGCCTGTTTAGATTGATTTCCTGAATATCAGTAAATAAACTACTCCTTTATCACATTGCTGCAAAATTATTTGTCTTGACATCGTTTAAGTTGTTTGTATCACAACAACATGGCCGTAGTACTTGAGTCTAATCTCTATAACCCAACCGAGGAGAGCAGAGGATTAGCATTAGAAAGACACTATTACCTATAGTGTCAGATTGATTGACTGAATTCAAACACATTGTCTTGCACAGGACTTAATTTGCCCTGGACTAACTCTTTACTTTGCATGCCTTTGGTTTTAAGACTTGACTTGGACACAACAAAAGCTGTGAGGGCTTTTTCCAAGAAAATAAACAATAGGTTTGTTATTGGATAGAGCTAAAGCTTAATGTCAAAAATAATGTATCTTCACTTCGCTTCTCTTTTCCTTTCTATTATTTCTTTCTTAAGGACAAAACCAGCTTTCAATAAATCGTTGGGAAGATATTAAGCAGCAGTGTCATTGCTTGAGTTATTATGATCTATCTAAGCCAAAGCAAAAACAATTCAGACCTAATAAAAAAAACGTATTTTTCATAAAATCTTTTACCCCACAACATTTCTAGAACAAATTGATTAATTGTCCCATTTTTAGCTTGAGAACATACCATGTTGATCTAACCTTATTAGTGACAGATGGGATTATTTTCTTTAGTTCATTATCTCTATGGGAATCTGGCTCTGTTTTGGGCAAAGCCATTTGAGTCAGATTGATTGACTGAATTCAAACACATTTCAGCTCTTTTGCTTTTAATGCATCATAGAAACATGGAGAGAAACACATGTTGGTACATTTCTGCAATAAAATAGCCCCAGGCAGTTTCAGAGGAAAACATTAAGTGTATTGAAACTCAAAGATTTTCCTATTTAGTGATCCACCAACGGATTCTCCTGAAAAGTACACAGGTGCTGAGGGAGCAAGATTAGAAAGCATCCAGGGGGGAAGTCGCCTCACGGAGGCACTTAAACATACTTCGTTGACATATTTTGTCTGATAAAACAACACTAAAGTCCAACTGATGTAACTGAGGAACGCTGCCCTCATCACCTGCTTTAACAGACATCTTTACCTTCCAGAACTATCCATCTAAGAGACATAAATCTGGGACTATGATAACATGCGATGACAGGCATAAGTAAGAAGAACAGAAGAAGGCATGAGCCTTTTTCCTCGCTCTTCTTACTAAACTACCATAAATTACTCTGCACATGTTTTACTTTGGAAGGTATGAATGTATTCAACTTTATGTAGTATTATTAACAATAACAAATCAAATTGAGTAAAGTGGGTTTAAACAAGAAGATGCTTAAAATCCTCACAACCTTTAAATTGTGTCTTTTATTTAACAACAGACATCTTCAATTTACGGTTGTAAACAAGCCTGCTGCCACTAGACTCCCATTGTTATCCAGCTAAAACCTTTTCCTGTTCAAATGTGCCTGGTTTCCAGTATCAGAAATGTTTGATATGATACATGACTATTAAAAAAACCAGCACAAATATTCCATAATAACAATTATAGTCAGCTTTTTTTCTGTTGTTGTGTTGTTTGTTGTTGTCTTAATGAGTGAAGCATTTTTGGCTTATCACTTTTTAAACAGATTGGAAGTTATAGATAATAGAAACAAATGGACTGGTGCCAGTAAAAAGGGTTAGTCATTTTCATGAGTTCCCATGCCCAGTTCCTCTAACAAACAAGGCTGAACATTTTCAACGCCACCACCTGATTAAGAACACAAATAAATATCTAATCCCTGGTGCTAATTAACCTCCTGACATGCAAATACACCAACGCCTGAAAGTGACTTCCAGGCAATTTGGATTTAAAATCCACGAGCAGACAGATTAACAGATTTCTGGAACTTTGTTTAAACCCATTGCCTTTCAGGGTCTGGCTTTAGAATAATTGTGTTCCTGCTTTGTTTTGATGGCATGGAGCACAGTAAAGCATGCAGTGTTTGTGTTTTCTTTGAGCCGGAGGGATTCCAGCACATCCGACCAGACATGACTATAGCAGCCAGCCTTGAGGTTTTAACATTAGACTGACATACTAAACCTGATCAGTCAATGCATACTTTCTCTCATTTGCATATAATACTTGGCTGTAGGAAAAGGATGGGGTACAATAATAAAGTTGCATCCAAATGGGCAAAAATAATTTATGAGGATCCCTGATGATGTTTATATCAAATACACACTCTCTCTAGCGCTTTGACGATTTATTATGGCTCACACGGTGAATCGAGAACATATGGCAATGCTTAGCTGCCAAGTGAAACTGACGCTTTTTTAAAGCAGTTGTTTCTTTATCCTCTGGTCTAGAAGAGCTTTGTTGGTTTTTATTTTAATCAAGAACTGAGCTGCTTGGATGCCAGGTGAATGCATGTACTGCAATTAACAGGCAAACACCCTAAGGGCAGGCCCTGAAAATGAGAGTTATCAATGTAACCACATTACTATGAATTCTGCATGATGATAATTTAGAATGAAACAAGAACCACTGCTCTATGAGCTCACTCATCCAACTTTATCCAATATGAGCCTTCATGTTTACACAATACAAATGAAGCTTCTAATGTAAGCAGGTAGCCTGCTATCATTGTTACTGAACGGTCAACCTCACAATGATATTGCTCTTTTGGAATCCCTTCTGTATCTACAAAGTACATATGTATTTGAACCATGTCATAACAGCTTTGAATGCCACAGAGTTCTTTTTTTAAATGGTTTTATTTCACTTTGCATTTTATTTTAGTTGCAACTGCCAACATGTGTCAAATGATTCAATAGGCGCTTTCACACCGGAGTACTTTTCCCGTTTAGTTCCGATAGTTCCTGGGATTTTGCGTTCGGACCAAACAGAGAACTTAGTTCATGACAAGTTTTACCCCCTTTTTAGTGCCTGCTAGAGAGGTGGTACTTTCATGGGAGAAAAAAGTTCCAATTTCTGAGTGGCTGGGAGAATTGCAAACCACGCCCCGTAAAACTCAGAAAAGTTTTTTGAAGCCCCCATTGTATTTGCTGGCATTAGCCATTGTATTTGCCGGCCACGCACCAAAGGAGAGAGAATAACTTATGGCAACACAAAAAAAACATTGGAGCGGTGGAGTGATGAGGAGGTGTCGGCGTTCTGGCGATTTAGTCGGAAGGCAGCTTCTACTGAAGCCAGTCCCCAACTCCGGGGACTTCCGGCCGGGGACTTCGGGTGGCAGTATACGCCGTGAAGTTGTTTGCGGCCTGCCAGTAAACCCAAAGCAGACGTCAGCGGCTTAATTTCTCTTCAATTTCCCTCAGGGAACTTATTCCTGTGTGAACGCGATCGGCTCTTAGTTACTAAGCATAGATATATAAACACTAGATGGCTCAACGATGTCGCCAGCGTAGCTCACCGGGGGCCATCTTGCCACAGTCAACAACTACTGCTACAGCTGTTGTAAGGTGAGTGATCTGCACAAAAATACTCTTAACTCGCTGAAATCTTGACTGATTTACAAACGGTTTGGTTTATTATTAACGCATGGCTATGATACAGGAGACAAGACATGTTGAAAAAAAAAGTTCATGATTATAATTATATGCAGTATCATAACTACATTTTTGATGTTTATAACAAACCAAACCGTTTGAAAATGTGTTGAAAATTGAGCAAGCTACGGTCATTTCAATAGTGCACCATAGACATAATATTATGAATGAGCGAGCTGCCTGTGGCAAGATGGCCGCCCTGTGGCAACGTCGGTCTCCATTGGTCAGCAGCGCGGGGGAGTCATCTAGTGTTTATATATGGTACTAAGTGCTGGGAAATAAGTACGGCAAAGTACTTGGTGTGAAAGCGGCTATTGGGTTTTACACTTGGGTCCTTTTTGGCTGCATGTTTTCCATTTATTTTCTTGTTTCTGTCATGATTAACAAATCTTAATAGACCTTTAAAAGTGGAAATGTTGGCATGTCAAAGAAGAAAGGCACAGGTGTAATTAATAACATAAAATAAGACTGCAATCCATTTAGGTGAGCTAATTCCAGGGTCAGGGTATTGTGCAAGTCTGAATTAAATGACATGAAGAAGCTCTAGCAGAATATAAATAAAGCTATAAAACAACATAACCAGAACTGAACGAATATTTCTTTTATCGTCAACATTACCTTTCATTTCATGCTAGAAACATGTTTGTACTTCCGTTTGCACAGTCAGTCTGGCAAAATAAAAAATGATGGATGCTCAGAACCTTAACTTAACAGTAAACAAAGTTATTGTTTCCTTAAAATCAGAATTTGAAAGTATTCTGCTTGTTAAGTGCTTTTCTTTCCTTTTCGTATACGTGTACATCATGGCAACTTAAAAAAACCAAAATAACACTGTTGTGTCTGGATTCTTAGGTGCCATTCTAAATCCCTGCTCTGGGTTCGTCCAGTCCAGTAAGAGGACTTCTGTTGTAAATCAGCGCTCTACACAACGACAGTGTGGTGAGAGCGGTGGGAGCCAAGTAGTTTGAACTTCACTTCTCCAGCCGGGCGTCTGGACCGAGCCCAGCTACTGAGAGAACTCTGAAAGGAGCGGTCTACTTCAAGTGGAAAGTATTTTAGCCTACAGCCCCATCTGCTTTCACTTTGATTCCCCATCTAAACAGATAGTCACTACAGCGTGTGGATGATTATGTTTTTTGCACTGAAATTCACTTTAAAAATATTGCTGTTATGGAGTTTTTCTCTCGTCATCATACTCACTACTCAGGGTCAGCATTAATCTTGGGCTGGCACACTCAGCATCAAATAAAAGTTATGGCTCATAATTGCAAAGCTTTTTTATTGCTTATAAGAAGATATTACGTTTGAAATTTTTATCTCAGACAAGAATGTCATTGATATCCTCAGAAAATGCCTGCTTGGTCTTTGTGTCCCCTAAATCAACTTTATAGAAATAGAGTTGCCAGAATAATAAAAAAGAATTGAAGTTTAATATCACCCATACTGCCTATACACATGAAGTTAAACATTTTCCATTATTCCAAATGTGTGTCTTTTATGCTGTTGTCAGGATTCGGGAAAAGGTAGGACAAAAAAGATAAAAGGTCAAGGAACAAAAGGCGAGCTTTATTTTATAAAGCTGATGACTGAAAAAACATGTCATAATATAAACAGGTAGCACGAGGTATAGCATCAAAACAAAAACCGACCGTGACCAACATGGAGGGAGACAGGAAAGACAATGAACCGACATGGAGCACAGGGGAAGACAAGACTAAATACAAAGAAGGGTAATCACAGGACAAGACACAGCTGGGCAGGGGAGGCAGAAACACAAGGACAACAGGTGAACATACATACATAAATGGAACCCTAACCCTCTGCAGCAAGGAGTTACAAAGAACAAATTATAAAAAAGAACCAGGTCTAGTGATAATAGGTGGATCTTGTTGGTCGACTATAATAATAATAATAATAATGAATTTTATTTATATAGCGCTTGTCATTTCCTTTTTTATTTTGTACCTCTTACCTCTTGTCTTTCATTTCAGGCCCTGTTTCTTCCTCCCCTTGTGTGTTTTTCCCGCAATCATCAGTGTCTGCCCCGCCCCTGATTGTTTCCACCTGTTCCCACTCACCTCATGTTTTAAATTGTCCTGTCTCTCCCCTGTCCTCTGTCAGTTCGTCTTGTTTGTTTCCCCGAATGGTCGTGCCAAGCCTCGGCTAAGAAAGGATCGCTTTTACTCATGTCAGGTTTTGTTGTTTTGTTTATTTTGTAGGCTTGAGTTTCTTTCTTAAGTTCTCTTTTGTCATGCATAGTTTTTTCCTCCTTGTGAGCGCTTTTTGTTAATTCCAGTACCTACTCTGTTAAAAGGAATTTCCTGGTCTTTGAAATAAAAGATACATTGCTGATACATTCAAGACTTTGTCTCTGGGTCGTGCATTTGGGTCCATCAGTTTGTGTCAAGGTCCTGACATAAGGAAATATTTCCAAAAACTGCTGTGTACTTTAGGGAATAGTGGAATGTCTCTCTGGTCTGCTCCTTAACCCTTAGAAATCAATGGGTTCAAAAGCTCACACATTTTTCACCCCTAAAATACATTTTCAAACTGCCAACAGTCAACTCAGTTTTCCAGTTGCTGTTAGGATTTCATGTTGCAGACTACGTGTGGGATGGCTGCTACCTACATACAGTATGTAAAGGCTAGGTCAGGTTTGATTACCATGATGTCTATTTGGCAAGTATATAAAGGAGTCCAGTGTATTGTTATTGTTCCGCCCAAGTCCCACATGCTGCAAGATACAGATGAAAGGCATATTTAGGCATCGTAACGTAATGAAACCATACATAATGTAATGAAATGTCCTCTTAATTAAAACAGGAATTAAGATTTGATGGTGGTAGTCAACTTAAATATCTACATCCCATATCTTTGCTGAGCTGCAAATGACTGAACAGGAGGTCAGTGTGAAGGGTCTGACTAAACTTTGATCATGAAAAATACTGCAGTACGCATAGTCAGCTTTTTCTGGCCATCATAAGATTAATATTGAGATTTATCATTATTCTGTAGGTTTCAATGGAAGAATGTTCAGAAGAAAATCCAATCCAATTCATTCGTTTTCTCTATATGCTGGTGTGTTATTTCTCAATTTTTTTTGCAGAGCAAGCTTTCCCTCTCAGTTGGTTTAGGAGTGCAATGGCCTCAGGAATACATGCACCACCCAATAAACACCATTTCAAAGTACCCTGCAATGCAGTGTACACTAGGGCTGCTAGATTATGGCAAAAATCATAATCTCGATTATTTGGGTCAATAATTGATATCACCATTATCAAAAACGATTATCCATTTACTTTGAAAACATCAATTTATTGAAGAAAAAAATGTGAACAGTATGTTTTCAACAGTTGATTACCCTGAACTTTAAGTATAATTCAACTGAAAAAAAAAAAGAAGAAATTAAGATTAAAATACAATTAATTGAGCAGCCCTAGTGTACACTCATTCCTACCTCTGCTTCTATACTTTGTACTCTCTGTAATTTTTTGTTAAACTTTTGATCAGTCCATTAATGTTTAGTGTGGAGGACGATCAATTCAAAATATATTTTTTAGGACTTGAATATGTTTCCTGTTACTTTCAAAGTAGTCCTGGATTCATAAAAAATACAATGTGAAAAGGTAAATCAATCATTGCAACATTAATGAAGTATAAGCGCTTTGAGCACCAGGAAAAGCAGTTTACAAATGTAATGTATTATTATTATTATTATTATTATTAATAATATTATTATAAGCTACACTGATCAGGGATTTGGGCTGTGCAGAGTAAGAGTTGAACTTAGTTGTTAATTAAGGTCCTCGGTGTTTCTGTCTTGATTGCATTGATGAGAAAGTGGTGCTCGATTTGCAAGTCTGGTTTAACACTTCAAAGAGTATCCTTTAGTATCCACAGAGTGGGAAGGGAATCATGATTCTTCCCTTAAAGCCTGTGGAAAAAAAATCTAATAGACTCTTCCTTTGCCAAGGATTTGACTGTTTCCAAAGAATAGCAACCTCTTTTTGACACCAATTCCATCATGGCCTTGTCAAAAACTTTTAATCGAAACTGAACAAACCACAAGGATCCTAATGTTTCTAAATTGGTAAGTTGCATTAAACAGTTCTTTGGAAATACACTTTAAGAAATGTAGACATACTGTGGTGCATCACTTGACGATACCACAAGAAGAGATATGCTGAACGTGTTATTTCTTTCCAAGACTCTTTACATTTTCTCTAAGAGTCACAACTCATCAGTTTTAAATGCTAATGTTTTTAATATATTACAACAGAACATGAACCCAATGCCTCTTCAGCCATACCAAAGGCCACACCAGGTGCTAGCTTGGTCAGCAAGATCAATTTGGTTATTAAGTCCTTGCTCAAGGATGTACAGAGCACCCACAGATCAAATTATAATTACAAAGACAGGAGGGTGTTGGAAGCCAGAAACAAAAAAGAAAAGTAAATCAATTGTTTCATTTGTGACATGATTTTTGTCCTTGCCAAAAGTGCTGTGCTGGTAGAATCAAGAAAAAAACAATCAAACTTTCTTATTCAACTGTCTATCCTGCACACGGGCAGTTCAGAATGTAGAGTACAAAGCAGAGCTGCAAGGAAGTTTCACATATTTATTTTGCTATTCATGGTAACTAAAGGTTACTAAACACAATTTTCAATATAACAGCTTTATTGACCCACTGTGTATTTTGAAATGTACATTATTTCCAAATCAGGCTTCATATTCCTAACTTTAAACATATTTACATATCACTTTGAACACTGCAAGACACCAGTCAGTATGTACTGTACCAAAGTGCAGAAGCACGGCAAAAGTAAGACTTTAGCTGTTTATGCTTTGCAGATAGAGGTCTCTAGTTTAGCATTTAACTGAAACAGGCACATCTGTGAAGCAGCTTGTACATAAATGAGTGACAGAGTTAGTGTGCGGTGTGTATTGGTACCAGGTTAAATGGACTCAGGGGTCTAGGCTGATGGTGACAGAGGGTGAAAACAGTTTTTAATCAACACACATTGCTCAGCTCCACATCTGCTTTATCGCATCCTGCCTGTTGCTGTGATTTAGAGTGCCACATGCCTGCAGGTGCTGTTCCACTTACTGCATGCAAGAGGAATCATGTCCTTTGGGATTAAGAATAGAAAAGAATAACAGTGGTCAGAAATACTACTGTGCAGAACGGTGTTCTTTATGTGATACTTTCAGTATTTATTTTTAAATATATGCAATAAAAGCTTAGTTGATGGTTTGGTGTAAACTCAGTCTGCAAAAACCTATTGCAAGTCTAGAGCATGGCAATCAGTCATGGAAGACAAAGATACCTTAAACATATTTAAGCTTTTGACCTTCAATAAGTTTAAACATATCGTAATCATTTGTTATAGCCTTTACATTTTGTTTAGTGTCTATTTAAACAACAGTTGTAAACAAATACATTTAAACGGCAATAAAGTACATGGGTTAATCATATTTTTGACAGATAATATAACAGGCTTATTCTTATCCTCTGAAATCACTTGCAATAGGCATGCCATGCATTCTGCTCTGGAAGCGGAGCAGACGTATTCAGGAGGTTCTGAACACATCTCCCTGGCAGATATCCCGAATGTAGTTTAAAGCCCCACAGATGAGAGCTGACCTGATATGCTAATGCTCCAGATATTGTTTGATGTTGAAAAACTCTTGTCAGTGTGACACAGCTTAAGTAAAATACATGAATACGCAAACATGAATAGGGTTGCCCATATTTAGAATAAAAACAGATAGATGTTTTTCAAAGCTTTTACCAGGAGTCACAACTTCCTCGAAAAGCCTCTGGTGAGGTGCTGGAAGTGAGACTCTAGCCAAAAGTCAAACTTATTTAACCCTTGTGTTGTGTTCAAAAGCTGTTACCGTGCATGGTGTTCGTGGGTCAGTTCTGACCCATGACTTATCTCAGTCCCAAACACTCAAAAATAGTGACTATATAACTTATTATGCATTCATTGTCTGGCAGTAGCTCAGTCGGTAGGGGCTTGGTCTGTGAGCCGTAAGGTTGCCGGTTCAAGTCCCTAACTAGACCGAAATATGGAGTGTGGACTGCTACTTGGAGAGGTCCCAGTTCACCTCCTGGGCCCTGCTGTAGTGCCCTTGAGCAAGGCACCGGCCAACCCCCTTCCCCCCCACTCCCATTGCTCCCCGGGCGCTGTACAATAGCTGCCCACTGCTCCTACTACTAGACTCCTGGTTCTAGGATGGGTTAAATGCAGAGAACACATGTCACTGTGTGTGCTGTGTGCTCTGTATGTGTGACCATTAAAGAGGGTTTCATCCCTCCGATTCTATTCTATAACCGTACAATCCTGCTGTTATTTTTATTTTATGGCCCCAAACAACCTTACACCACATAATTAAGTAAAACATGTGATTCAATTCACTCATTATATCTCTTATAGTGAAGACAGTGGATCGTTCCGTTATCTGACTATAATAGACTAATATTAGAATACAATCTCCCCAAAAAAAAGTTTTAAATTATTCTTACAGTGGATGAAGGGGGTGGGGGTGGGGTGTCTAAAGTCAAAGATTTGCTAACAAGACACAGGTGATGGGGGAGCAATTAGACACAGGTGAGGGAAGGAGCAAACACAGGGCACCAGGTGAACACAATCGGATAATCAGCAGGAGGGAACAAAGAGACGACCGGAAACAACAGACAAGATGAGGGGTGAACACTTATATAATTAATGTCATTTAATAAATAGCAGTAACGGCGTCTCGTCGTTACATTCCCCCCCTTTTCTCCTAAAGCGCACAGTACCCGGGATAGACAGTCTTGGCTTCCTTCAAGTCCTTGAGTTTCTAGAATGGACATAATAGATCCCTCCCCTGAGGCTATGGACACACTAGATCCCTCCCTTGAGGCCATGGACCCAATATATCCCTCCCCTTATCACGGCGACGGCACCCAGCTCTGTCCTCCGACTCCTCCTTCAATTCTGTTACCCGGGCCTGCACTCCCTCCAAACTCGAGGTGCACGTTCCTCCTGCTTGTCTCTCGTATCCTCCTGCTTGTCTCGCGTCTCCCGCTGTTTGTGTCTCTCGTCTCCTCCGGCTTGTCTCGCGTCTCCTGCTGCTTGTCTCTCGTCTCCTGCTGCTTGTGTCTCGTCTCCTTTCCTCTCGTCAATTTTACCTCCTCACTTGGTCGAATCCCACTTCTGACACCAATTGTGAGACTGACCGTTGAGCGGCCTAGACCAAGCAAGGAGGCAGAGGCAGAACGTCCAAAAATATAACCCGGTGTGGGCATTTATTAAAACATTCCACACAGCCTCAATCCTGCTGCTGCTGTTTCACGTGAGCCCAGCCTGCAGCCACCAGGATCTCACACACCCTACCACTCTCAAGACACAGCACCTAAATACACACACAGACTAACAAGATACAGGTGATGGGGGAGCAACTAGACACAGGTGAGGGGACGAGCAAACACAGGGCACCAGGTGAACACAATCGGATAATCAGCAGGAGGGAACACAGAGACGACCGGAAACAACAGACAAGATGAGGGGTGAACACTTATATAATTAATGCCATTTAATAAATAGCAGTAACGGCGTCTCGTCGTTACAAGCAAAAAACAAAAATGTGCTATATAAATAAAACTTGATTAGATTTGTTGTCTAAATGGAGATCGGCTAAGCTAACGCAATATATGCGACATAAATAAACCAGCGACTGTATTCGCCATGACACAGACAGTCTGTGGTTTGTACTTGTTTAACTTTTGTCTAGTTTCTGAACAGATATGAGGAGCTGTGAGCTCTGAGGGCTAACAGCTAACGGCTGATGTTGTTTTTCTGGGGTGCTCATTGAAGATGACGTCACGGCTCCGCCAGCAGTGCGTTACTATAGTTACTGCCCCAGCTCCTAAACTGTAATGGAAGCGCAGCATTAAAGTGAGCCGGGCCTAACAAGGCCTAACAAAACCGTACTAAGTCGAGCGAGGCCTGCGGTGGAAATGCGCCATTAGAGAGGGTACCTGTTTGTTTTGTTCATTCTAGCTTGACAGCAAGAGTTAGTGATTAGTGATTAGTTCCTCTGTAAATCTTATGGTAAATAAAGTGTGGAGTTCCATACTAGACACGCCGCCTCCGACTCCCATTCATCAGCTCTACAAGTTCTACACATTAATATCTGAGGTATATCCATCATTTAATGGTAAGCTATTGAAATTGTGATTCCATAGATGTGTCTCCCATCACCCAAAACCCCTGACTATTCTCTCAACTCAGTATTTACATTTTTTCATTCAAAGAAAATCAGTAATATCTTTAAAAACTACAAGTCCTTTTCTATAAGCTGTGCACCGTTATGGTGTAAATATAATCTATCTACCAATTGGATCAAATATAAAAGTCAACCAAATTACTATTGATACAGCGAGGAGACGTATTTTGTGAAGAGAAATTGAAGATGCTGTTTAATTGCTGATATATTTATGATCCACGTCACGTATTCAGTTTCGGTGGCATTTCTTCCAGTTTGTCCAAAGGTCTTCTAATCAGGGCTCTATAAATAAAGAACTACGGCAGATGTGTAATATTTAATGCAGCCGAACCGTGTATTGCAATGCCGTTATGTGATGACTTTCAAAGAAAAAAGCAAGCACACTCAGAATAAAGTATCATTTTCTTTTAAAATGTTTTGGGGATTTCACATCGCATAAACACCATATCCCAACCTGCATTGCGGCTAAAACATCCAATCACCAAGCTTCAACGATAGCTGAGGAATATGGGTAGATCGATGTTTGAGCCTGTCAAAATCTCTGAAAAAATAAATGTGTCTCTCAGAATCGAAAGGGAAAAATCTATGGGAAAAACACAAAAGCAGTGTACACAATTTTAAAAAATGAATGTAGTGTAATTAACAAGGATAAACTGATGTGTTTTAGTGGATGAGTACGGCGGATATCACTGTGAAATAATTTGACAGTGAGGGGAATACGGTTTTATTATGAAAACTTCGAGACCGGAAATGCTGTTTTCACCCCGTGAGGGTTGACGCTAACTTTACATAGGGGGAGAAAGACATACATATTCTCCTGGCGAGACCTCAAATAATCTTCATAATATCTATCAAACTATAGATCCTACACATCCACTGGACGTGGATTCTAAAAGTACAATATACACTTCTCGCTAGAAATCAAATCAAAAAGCATTTTAATGGCCAAACTATTCTGCAATTTAGGATTTTCCAGAGAGGGTTATTTGTGAATATACGACCCTCAATTGCCGCAAATTGTTGTTTCTTACACGACCACTTGAGGTGCTAAACTTTAAAACGTGGCTATAGGTCATAATAAGCTGCTGAACAATCGACCTATTTGGTCGTATGAGTTGGAGGACTTGTTGTTTCAATCATACTCTATCACACACATAACTATTCTTATGCACACACCCTATCATCATTCTGTTTTATTCACATACCTATAGTCACATTTTGTAGCATTTTGCCATTACCATCATACTCAAATGCTGGAAATAAAATCTCCAAAAATAAAAAGTTCTTCCAACAACCATTTAGTCAGTAAAACATGTGGTCCACAAATAGCCCTACTTTGCACTGATTTGCAACCATTTATTTTTCCTCTTTTACACAGTAGTTGAATTACTTTGAGACACCCACATTTCATTGCATTTCCATAGAGTTTTTCCACACTTGAAGACACTGCATGATGACTTAGTGAACAAGAGCACAAAGCAGCAGCCTGAACAAATATGAATTTAAGAGGAAGAGTGTGGTTAACCAGAAGTCTTCTGGTTCATCAGCTGTTATGCTACAATACAAGTTTTAAATGTTTGCTCTATCTTTAGGAACCAGCACAGATAATATGTTTGACAGAGAAATAATTAAAGAACTCTTATTGTCATACAAAGTTGTTTTTTAGTAACCATACTTTGTCTTTAATTAGTTGGCTATTTGCAGTTGAAATAATTGACAGTTTGCAGAGGGATCTTCTGTAAAATTGCTTCATAGCTCAGAATCCTACCCTATCCTAATGTAACAATATTATAGCTGGTCATCTTTATAATATGTATTTAAAAGGAATTGTTTTTGACTGAGTTGCATTTGTATTGTATAAGTATATACAGTTATATTTAAGATGGAATTCTTATCTCTTCACATGGCAGTCCTTATTCGGGGTTTGAGAAAATGCCTGCTACTAAAATGAATGAGACTGCTAAATTGGAGACCTGCATCACAGAAAATTGCATGACAAAGTAAAGTGAGTAAACAGTATAAAGAAACTAAACAACTGCCCTTTCATGCGTATCCTGACCGCAGCCTCTCTGTGCCAACCAAAGGTAGCGTTCATGAAAACCCAATTAACTGCTTTAACACTTCAGTGAAAATGCCAACAAGCGCTTGTGGGATTTACGATTCTTAAATTGGCCCCTCATTTTATTTGCGGCCTCTGACTGGTTGTCCCTCTGATTATGCAGGTGACTTTAAGTGGAAACATCAGGACAATAGAATAGCATGTATTATCTGGGGGCATGGCTCTCACGCCATATAACCAAAGGTCGTTGTTCTCACCACCAACAAGGTGGTTTGTATCAAAGAGAAATCTACCTTGAAAATAAATTCAAAAAAACGTGTTATCGCATTATCACACGAACAAAATAATGGTCTTTGTTTTCTGAATTTCTTTTCAATTGATATCATGTTACTTTTCTCTATTTGTTTGCAAGGTGATATAATCTTGACAGCTTTGTATTTATACCTAATTGAAACCTCAAAAACGTAGACGATAGCAGGGAAGAAAAATGGAACAAAGAGTCCGTCAATCAAAATGTATCTTTTCATTAGAAGTGTGATCTACCATCTCAACCATGCATTATTTCCCACAGAAAAATATCTGTACTGTTCATTAGTTATTGAATAAAGGGAAAGCCTATAAATATGCATTGTTGTTCTCAAAGATGTGTTGTCTTCTCAGAGATTCTATGATTGATATTCACAGCATCCAAGGATCTATTATGAAGATGAATGGCTGTTTCTCTGAGAGCATTGATTGAATTACTAACTGGGAAAAAGTTTGACAGACTTTTTGAAAAGCATTAAAGACGCTTTAAAAAAAGTACTTCCATATGCCTTGTTATGTGAAACTTGAGCGCTGTTTGTAATTCCCATGGAGTAAAGATGCAGGCAGCACTGTTTAGCCCGGTTTTTCTGGATTCCTCTGTCTCACTCGGTACTCCTTGTTGCTGCTGCAGAGCACAGGGAACTGTGTGGAGAATATCTGACCTCCCAACATCTGGAAGATAGCTTAATGATCATTAAAAACAAGATATCCTAAATGAAAGGGGGCAGGGTACACTGCGGTTTAGGTCTCCATCTATTTACATGCACTGGATTTGTGACATGCAAAGCAGATACTCAGAAGACCTTTAACATTTAATTTGATCTTGTTCTAAATGTATAGGCAAAACAAAACTGACATTCTCCTGTGTGAGGGTCTGGTGTCTTAACATTTATATTCAAAGTTAAAATTAGAGAGAGCTTAAGAACAAGTATTAACCAACACAGCTGCACCTTAAAACATAAATCTGTTAACTGCCATGAAGCTAAGTTGATGTGATGTTTATCACATTAACATTCTGAAACATGAGAGAAGTTGTGATTAAAGCCTTCTTTAATAAGCCTAAAATACCTAATTGCAGCTTGCAATCTCGTGCAATGCTAGTAATTAACCGCAGCACATAGTTTCCTTCACTTACACTCCAAAAGACAAAAACAACTGGTTTTAAAATTCTACTAACAGCAACAGCAGGCTGTTTGTGGACCATGAATAATGTGCAGGTCAAAGTTACCGGAGCTAAAGGATATTGAGTTAGTCACTCTCTTCAAATGGTAAGTCAAAACAGATACAATTATTCACTGACCAAAATGTCACTAAAGTAGCAACAGCAACAGCCTCATTACCTTTACAATTTCTGTGACCTCAGTTCCTGTCCTCGATAAATGAAGGCATTGATTGACACAACTTGTATATTATGCCCCCAAGCACATTACTGTCTTGGGTTTGAATGTTGATAGGAACAACTTAAGCCTTGTTTTTATGCTTTCTAAGTTTGCCATTATAAAAAACACGATTCTAAACCTTAGGATCTCCATATTGTGTTTATTGGATGATTGACAATGAATGTCCTTGTTCAGCATAGTATTATATGCATTTTAAAAAGAGGAACAAAAGCAGAACACATATCATGCCTGTCAATTAATCTTTTACATGTTGATTACGGGCAAACACATGACCTAAAATCACCCCTTGCTATCACATTGTCTTTGAACTTGTTGATGCAATAATCAAATTGAGTCATATGTGGATGATCAAAAATCCTGACAAAGGAAGAAGACAGGGTTGATTAAGAAAAAGCAAGCACGGGAAAATGTTTTCTCCAAATGACACGTTTGGAAAATATGTGCACTTGCAGGAAATCATCACATCAGGGGCCATTTACTGTAATAAATGTGGGTGGGTGAGGGGCTGGTTCCCTGTTCAAACCTGGAGTAATCACAAAAGCACTTCTACATTCGGAGACCATGTGCATTTCCCTTGCATCCCTGATTTAAACAAATGAGGCAAATAATTGAAAGTGTGGTCAGTTTACTATGGTGAGGTCTATCTCCAGGCCTTTCACATCTCACAACAGACGACTGTATTTATACAATTCGATTTCGAGAGATATTGCAATCAATGTAACAGGCAGAACGAAACAACCTGCCTTATAATGACTAATAATCACAACATTAAAGGGGCCAACACCTGGAGTTACTAATGCAGAGCTCAGTGTATGTTTGACAAGTAAGATTTTCTTTTCACTAGTCAGTGAGCTGTTAGTGACATCTTCCGGAGCAGCAGATCACTGCAGTTCAGGGATAAAGCTACGTCAGCACCGCGCTACGTGGAAGATGGAGCGGGGGAGGAAGCTTGACGGTGATGCTACATTCAAGGTATTACCCTTCAAAATAATAGCATACATTCACATTATAGGCTTCCAGTCTCTCATGTATTTAATAAAACGAACTCAAGAGTGAAGATCCTATGTTTTACTTGAATTGCATTGATTTTAAACCCCTGCCATCTGACTTGCAATAGAATAAAAATCACATAGTATTTTATTTCGAAGTGCTACTAAAGCTGTTAGCTGGATGGATGCAGGGATTTTCTGGCTGAATTACATGAAAGCAGGCAGATAACGTGAACGTTGCAGGAAAAACAATGGATAACAATGGATGGATTTAGCATTGCATTATAGCTAATACAACAACGGTGCTTTCCCGTTGAACATTTTGTTTTTCAAGTTTGCTTTAAGTGTGAATAACGGCTTTTTTCTCCTCGGAAGGCTTGACTTCAGGTTTTCGACTGGTGAGGAAGCTAGCTGTCAACTACTATAGCCACTTCAGCGCCGCCACATTAGCATCAATGTAAGCAAGAACAACAAGATACTTTATGTCAATGTGGACTTGAACGCTGCAGACAGTAGGCATGTTGTAAAACTGCAAACATAATATTATCTTTAAGTGTCACTGTGTGCTGTCTTGCAGAGATTAAAATATGGCAGACAGTATCATGAGCAAGGCTGCAACCATGGAGATCCCCATTAACAGCAATGGAGACACAGGGACTCTGCCAGAGGATGACAGCCTTGAGCAGGTCAGTCACATTTTCTCTCAAATAGCTGACAATGGTTTTTAAATAAATCAGTTTTTTTGTGTTTTTTGCTCAGATTGTTTGTTTCTCGGACCCTTTTCAGGCGATACACATGACTACTGCTGTTTAGGCCAGCTGTTACACATCAAACAGGCCTGCAAGATGTTTATAGGATCTGTAATGTTATACAACTGTCCCCATCAATACCTACATATGAGAAATATGGGTTTACAGCATGGATAGTGAGCACAAGGATGACATTTATTTATGAGCTTCAGCTTGCATGAAAATCAATTCACAACTGTAATGTCAGATATAATGTCACATTCTTGTACAGGGATGAGAAAGCTGCAGTATCAGTTGTCCTATGAATAATATGTCTGTGTGAGGACAGTAGGGTCACCATACTGAATAATGAAAAGAGCATATAAGCTATTTCTGTGTGGTGACTGTGCAGGTTGACTCACTGTCAGTTGACAAAGTATGACTAATTAATTGACTTAATCGACAGATACATAACACTGATTTTCTCCTTAAAGAAACTTGCAAAAGTAAAGCTTTAAACCGTGTTTTATCTGGATGTGTTTATAATTGTTTGTGAATGAGTCATTTAGCATGAACATTTTTAAAGCTAAAGAAAATAGATCTCAGTGGACAAAGGCCAGAACATACAGTTAGTCCACTAAGAGTGGAGTAGCCTTGGGCAAATAGCTTATTTTTCATTTGCACACAAATTCCTAATTTGCACTATTCTTTTTTCATAGTATTATTATTCTTTATTTGGAATATATCATTATCAGAATCAGAAATTCTTTATTTGTCCCGCAATGGGGACATTTACATTGTTACAACAGCAGATAGTGCAGATAGAGTGAGGCAAAAGTGCTAAGTATGAACACATTATTAATAACACAATAAGTAACAAACAAAATGTTGGTATTGAGGTTATATTGCACTTGCATGTATATTGTTAGTGCAATATAACCTCCTGCAATGTCACGTTATAGTAACGTATAGTGCATACTTAGTACTGTATTGTACAACTACTGAGTTTTTCATGATACATTATTTGTAAGTTGATAATGTCCAAAGATATAGTCACAGTTTCTAAACCATTACATTTGATAATATGTATTGCATTCTTAATCATATCAATTAACAATATTTTGTGGTGACCGCATCAGGACTTGCAGCAGGTGATGGTGTCTGGACCCAACCTGAATGAAACCAGCATTGTCTCAGGAGGTTATGGAGGACCTGCAGGGGGCATCATTCCTACCAGCAGCATCAAAGGTACTGTTCGGAAAAAAACTGCCATCCTTTACAGGTTTCACTTTGTTGCATATTCTTACGAACATGGTTTGCTCTCCGAAGATATCATTGATTTATCCACATCTACAGGCTGCACAGACTGTCATGCGCTGAGCAGGAGATTGTCAAAGCTGCAAACCTTAAGTCTCCTAAAGTGGTCGATACCTGACCCCCCTTTTCTCTCTTGTATTTTGATGTTTCACAAGAGTCTGACCTCTAGGCTCCAGGTTCACATTATAAACATCCATATCCCATAGGGCCAGCAGTACGCTTCAACCCTGAGTATGTGGACAGAAGAAGAGCCCCTGCTCCGGGACCAGGTGGCTGTGTATTCTGACAACCCTTTTTTGTTTTCTAAATTAACCTATATATGTTGATCGGTTTGGCTCTGTATAAGAGGTTTTGATATTGCTTGACTGAGGATGTTATATGAAAACTTGCTTGTGCCTCTTCAACTCACAGCTTCAGAAACAGAAAGTGTTTTGGCAGCTTCCAGGATTATAGGTGCACTAACCTGATACAGGGCTGTCACTTTAAATGTTGCATTGTTGTCTAATACGACTGTCCTCTTTTTCCTGTAAAATGTACTTTGGATGACAGTTTTTCATTGTTTGGTAGTTACCTCTCATCCCATGAAGTCCATTTTCATCTGTGAATAAACCCTTTCCTTCTGCATGAGAAACCGGCATGGTAGATTATTTCAAAATCCCTTTAACTCCAATGTATTATGTATCCTCCATCACGGAGCTTTACATTTTCTTTCAGTCTGCAAACTCTGTTGTTCGGCCGCATGCCAAACCTCTTTTTCACACATATTGCCCTTCATGCCATCTTTTCATTCTCACTCTTTATCATCCCCATGCTCATTACAGACATTCGCATGAAATCCAGGGGTGTTGGCTTGCCAAACAGCCAATCTGCAGCAAGTCGACTTTCCCAATACACAGACCAGCATCCAGGTATCACCAGGCTCATCACCATGTCCACACTGTTCTCACTCATTGTCATAGTCCATGCTTTTCATTTATCCCCCCGCCTTTTAAACTTTGATGACATGCATTAGAGTCTTCATACATTTTTGTTGTGTCTGTTAGGGTCGTCGAACAATAATACTGGTAATTCAACCGAAGAACTTTCTCGTGGTGTGGCAGTGGAGAAATTGGACAGTGTGAAGAAATGGGGCATAAATACATACAAGGTATTGTGTACTGTGTGTAGATTATTTTCTTTAAAAAGTTTCCCAAGCTGAAAAAGATATATGCTTGCACTATTTATCATTCTTTGCAGAACCAACATACATTTGAGAATGTAAGAGAGGTTTAAAATACATTATCTGAACATTGTAGATATCCTTTGGTCCCAAGCTTAACCGTGTTGTTAATATATATATCAGTTTTATTATGCAATAATAAATACTAAATTCTTTGATAATGGATTGACCTAATCCATTATCAAAGTATTTAGTGCTTTGGATTTACAAAACAAGACATCTCAATCACCTTGGATTTTGAGAACCTGGATTAAACATTGTTCACTATTTTCTGAATTTAGGATTAATAATTGAATCTATAAATGATCAAGATTAATCTATATTTAAAAATAATTGTAAATTGCAGCACTAGACCACCTTTTACATGTGTTTTTCAGTCATAATGACTTTGTACTACCTTCAAAGGTAGGGTAGAATGGAGAAACCAGCTCGAGTGCGCTAGAATTTGAAAGTACGCAGCCGAAAAAAATCTGCACCTTCCTTCAGACTTCCTTACAGAGCCCCTCCTCCAACACACACACGAACGCACACATGACCAATGAGGGCACCAGATAAGTTTGTGCACGAGATGGAAGGCTGACAGGCAGGCAGGCCATCCAGTTATTTTAGCCGGGCCGGCTAAAATAATTGGTTGTGCTTTTTACAGTACCACGGCTTCCACAGATTAAATGTTTTCATGTATTTATTGTTAAAGCATTTCATGGAATATAACAAAAAGTGTTTCTGAAGTGAATTAACTATACTACCTTTAATTTAATCTGCTTTTCTTTATGCATTTCCTCTTTGTAGTGTACAAAGCAGATGTTCTCAGAGAGGTTTGGCAGAGGTTCAAGAACAGTAGACCTGGAACTGGAAGCTCAGATTGACGTCTTGAGAGACACCAAGAGCAAGTATGAAACCATCCTAAAACTGACCACTGCACTCACCACTCATTTCCAAAGCATGGTGGAGACACAACAGGCGCTGGGAGACACCTTCTCCGACCTCAGCCAGAAGTCCCCAGAGTTGCAGGTACTGTTCAGTATTGCAAAAGCTCCCAGTGTGATGTGAGAGGGAACTGAAGTTGACAGGTCAAATTGTGTTTCTCTGCAGGACGAGTTTGGGTATAATGCAGAAACACAAAAACTGCTGTGCAGAAATGGCGAGTCTCTCCTCAGTGCAATCAGCTTTTTTGTGTCCAGTATCGACACACTGGTCAACAAAACAATGGAGGATACTCTGCTGACCATTAAACTGTATGAGAATGCAAGGTAACAAAACCTGATAGGTGAAGAATATGATCTGAATACCTTTGTGGTTATCACCTGGAGAATGAGAGCCTGACAGCCTGAACTGGTTTTTTTCCGTGCAGACTTGAGTTTGATGCCTATCGTTCTGATATGGAGGAGCTGAGTATGGGCCCCAGGGATGCAGCTGCCATGGTCCGCATAGAGATGGCTCAACATGATTACCAGATCCAAAGAGACAAATATGAAAGGCTGCGTAGTGATGTCACCATCAAGCTCAAATTCCTGGACGAAAACAAGGTTTGTGGTTTAAAGTCATTTCAAATGTCTGTCTACTAAAAGAGTAGCTTAATACCTCCGGAAATCTGTTATTGTTATATCTGATCTCCACTGGATTAACGTCTCAAATGTCTGCAGTGATGTGTAGGTAAAGTATTCAGGAACCTATGACATCACTGTTGGGAGTGTCTGCAACATTTATGACCTCACCCAACCCCAACCACCAGTGATGCTGGGTGTGGTAAGAGCTGAAACAGGCTTAAAACTGTCAACCAGTGAAACTCCTCTCTTCAGTCCGGTGTTAGGTTACCTCTTTAAAAAGACTCACAATTACCTGTCATTCTGAATGTAGAATAAAATCAGTAGTTTGGTTAATCAAAACTAGTATGCACTACAGCAGTGGTTTAAGGTTGAGTTGCCCCACTCAATCTCTGCCCATATGCATCTATTGACGCAGAACTGAGCAACCAGAGGAAGCAGGCAGGCTTCTTCGTGCACAGACATGAGCATAATTATGCTGTTGATAATTACAATAAAAAGCAAATGTCTTAGTTTTGTCAAAATCGAAACTGAGACATTGTTTAAAATCTGAGACACTGTTTAAAATCAAACACTAATGTCTGATAGTTTTCATCAACTAAGTAAGAAAGAATTACATCAACATTTGTTTGTATTTGAAGCTTGGGAATAAATAGAGGAATAATATGTGCAAGTTGCTTTCTGGTTGATTCCCTAGAATCTAAATAAACCGCTTGTAAATGTTATCTTAACAGATGTCCATGGCATGTACTCTTCCTCTAGAATTTAGAAACTGTGTTAGTAATGGCAACATTTCCCTCTTCTTTTTTCTTTAGGTTAAGGTTATGCACAAGCAGCTGCTTCTCTTCCACAATGCTATCTCAGCCTACTTTGCTGGCAACCAGGAGAAATTGGAACAAACTCTAATACAGTTCAATGTAAAGTTAAAGCCCCCGGGAACAGACAAGCCATCCTGGCTGGAGGAGCAGTAGACTGGGCTGGTTGAGGTGTACAGTGACAGCTGACGGCTGGTCAGGGAGGATCTTGACATTGGGGTTAGATGGGCAAGAATTAAATGCATAAATGAGTATGTTATAGGATCATTTGTGTTCAGTGATACAGCAAATGTAAGATTTTCTTTTGTAATGTTTTTAAGTATCACATATTACATAGACAGTACAACTATTTTAGTTGTACTTTGATTTTTTTGTTAAGTCACAAATTACTTTTTGTTTTCTTATCCTTTAGGTAGCACAATCATTTATCACTTTTTTTATGTATGTAAAGTATAGTCTACTATTGTGGAAATACTCCTTGGCAGTTTTGCACATGCATTATGTTTTGTTTTTGTATTATGTCAAAAGCGTTATCTTATATATATATATATATATATATATTCAGAGTATATCACATTGGAGGAACTCCACAAATCAGATAAGCTGGTGGGATGATATAAAAAATATTATGATATATTCTATGCATGACTGAACCCTATCTTTTCAAATTTAGTTTCACAAATTTAAATCAGAGCCACCAGGATAATGCATAATTTTCAAAGTTATCCCACCACGCTTCTAATAACACCTTGTGGTTTACCTCCCTGAATGGTCAATTTGCATAAAAGGGAAAAATATAAATACAGAGTGATTAAAGTGATTTTCTTTAACCTACAGTAATATATAATCCATAGCTATTTTGATATCCTAAATTTTGGGTAAGAGATGTGAATTCAGCACAGTATCTGTCATGTTTACTCCAATGTTTATATATGGAAACAAGCCTCAATAGATGTTACACTAAGTAACTCTGCATGAATCCATACATTAGATGCTTCAATCAATACAACTTCTGAACAATCAATATGTCCTTGCAATCCAAGGTGCAATTTAAAAAAAAAAGAGCCTTCAACACTCATTCTGGAAGTCTCAAATCCTAAAATTCATTTCAGTGTCTCTTAAAGGACCGAATGTATCCGTACATTTCTTATTCTGTGTTATTTATTTACCAATTGTTTTGTGACACAACATTGTATGGTACGTGCATTTATTTTCAATTCTAGTCAGATGATTGTCTTTCTCTTGTTCTGCATTTCCAATAAAATCTGCTGGATGTTTTGTTTCACTTAACTGTGCCGTCGACACAGATCCTTCAATTTTATGTGGGAAGCTCTTAAAGATGATGTACAGAAAGCTCACAATATGTTATTGTATGGCAACATTAATGATGTACTCACTAATACAACCTGATATATCTTTATCATGCTTTTCATAATTTATTAATACATTTAAAAACTTCAGTTTCTAAGCCATAATGATACCCATCAGATCCCTTGTATGCATTTACTGTATTCGACTGCTGTCCCGGCTAGCAGATAACGTTATCACAACTTTGGCTAACGTTACCTACAGGTTCTAATAATGTTTTAAAGAAAACATTTTAATCTGATAATCAAAGAACCTTTTCAGGATGTTTATCATTTTTAAATAATGTTCATATAAGGTTTAAGGTTAACTAAGGCATAACATTTTAACTGCAACATTCAGAGGATGTTTTGAGGATGTTATTAAGGCCTGAGATCACGGTGTTTTTTATAAATTGTTCCTTTAATGTGATATGTTAACAAAGGTGGAACGTTTTGCCTGCAACATTCTAAAGATGTTTTTTGGACGTTGTTGAGGTAACACATTACAGATGTTCTTTTATAAGACATACCTCAATGTTACATGATTACAAAAGAAGAACATTTTCAAAGCAACATTCAGAAAATGTTTTAAGGATGTTATGAGGCCTGAGATGACAGAAAGTGTTTTATAAAATGTTCCTTTTAATGTGATATGTTAACAAAGGCGGACCGTTTTGCCTACAACATTCTGAGGATGTTTTTTTGTTTGGCCTGAGGTGACAGAACGTTTTTTATAGGTTTTCAGGAGGTTATTCATTTTTTATATAACGTTCCTGTGATGCGAAATATTAACACGGTCATCGACAACGTCAGATTTATTTGTAGAGCGCTTTAAAAAATAAACCAGGTTTGTGCCAAAGTGCTTTACAACAAACAGAATTGAGCAGGAGTTGTCATAAAATACAAGTTGTTTGTTTGAAAAGGATGTTTTAAAAAATGTGATGTCACCACATTTTCCTTTTGAAAAAAACAGACAAGCATGTAATTCATGATAAGCTGTAATCAGATATTGCATGTTTGCGGTGCATGTGTGAGTTCCCAGCTAGACATTTTTGGTTCTAAAAACATTCTGAGAATGTTACCATTCATTGCTCTAGGAATGTTTTCAGCAGGAAGTTTTATTTTGGTTCCCAGAATGTTCTTCTGAAAGGTAGGTTAACGTTCTCTAAAAATATTTTTTTAAATGTTAGGTGATAACCTTCTTAAGATGTTTTTGATAACATTGTTAGAACATTATGCCCTACTACTCTTAAAATGTTTTGTTTTGTTGTTTATGCACATGTCTCTCTATTGTCATATTGATAGAATAACACATAGAAAACCAAATAGGTTTGTTTTTATCATGACAAAAGCCACTTTTAGTCGCCAGGAGTATCGCCGATTAACGTTGGTACTCTCCTCCGGCAGCCAAGTTGGTGCATTTGCATAATGGCTGTATGAGCGTATTGAGACAATGAATAGGACGTATAAAAACGAATTTGCATGCCAATATTCACTCACATGCACTTATAATCACACTAAGGTATGTAGGCCCACAGTATTCATATGTGTAAAATATCAGAAAATAATCACGCTTTTTTTCTGGCTATAAAGGTTGTGTCTCTTATGTAGGTTCTAACTGTTGGATAAGCTATCTGGCTGTGTGTGGTTTGTGAGGGCTTCGTATAAACAGTGTCCACTGTTTATGCATAGTGGATGGAAATCGTAATTGCACCCTTTAGATTTGAAACCGATAGACATATAGACGAACGATAGTTAGTACCGGAGTACCGCCAGAGGCGGTGCTTTAAGCACTAGATATGTCCATCGCGCGCATGCGCAGGTGGAGTACCAATACCAACAAAGTCACCTGTGACCCCACGTGACACCGAGCTATATCTGCCGGTGTCGTCAGAGGATCTGTTCCCAGAATCTTTTCGTGAGAACACAAGGATTGACAGGATACTCTGGCGGTCATCTGGGATTCACAGAACCATAGTTAAAGTCGTAACTATCATTCTATTTCATCCCTACTGACCACCAGAGGTGGTGTTTTAAGCACTGGATGACTTATACCAATAATGTCATGAAGAATCCAAGCTAACTGGAAGTAGCGGAGCTCGGCCATAGGACCAGGCCCCAAAGGATGGGGAGTGGCGACATTAATCCGATAAAACCTGGAGAATGTGCCAGACGACGCCACGGCGCAGATTGTCTCCAGGGGCACGGTCACCCCTCTCAGGGCAGCCCAAGATGTTGAGATGCTCCTTGTAGAGTGGCATCTCACCCCTGATGGCAGGGGGCGGCCACTGGCCCCATAGGCATGTGAGATGGTATCGAAAACCCAGTGGGACAGCCGCTGTTTAGAGAGAGCACAACCTTTTTTAGTGCCGCCATGGCAAACAAAGAGCTGCTCCGACTGCCGTATACAGGCAGTAGCATCAATATACGCCGTTAGGGGACGCACAGGGCACAGCAACTCAGACGTGTCGCTCTACTGTAAAATGTCAAAGCGTGCCAGCTGGATAGGCTGATTGAAGTAGGTTTGTGGAAGCACCTTGGGCGCCAGATTTGGCCAGAGGGCAACACCTGAGCCATCGGAGTTCCACCTCAGGCATGTATCGCTCACAGAGAGGGCATGTAACTCCCCAACTCGCTTCCCTGAGGTTATGGCAAGCAGAAATGCTACCTTCATGGACAGCCACTTAAGCCCCACCTGGGCCAGGAGCTCGAAAGGAGGAGATGACAGGGCATCCAGCACCAGGGGCAGGTCCCAAGCCGGAGCCCTCGGGGTGCTAGGGGGACGCTGCCATAAAGCCCCTCTCAGGAAGAGGGACACCAACCTGTGGCACCCCACCATGGCGCCGTCGACTCCAACATGTCGGGCAGAAATAGCAGCCACATAAACCCTCAAAGTGGAGGGAGAATGTCCACTATCTAGAAGGGACTGCAGAAACTCCAAAATGGTGGCCACAGAGCAATGCCCCGGATTCTCGACCTTACCTACACACCAGTGGGAGAACAGCTTCCATTTGCACTCATACTGCGCTCGAGTGGATGTTGCTCTGGCATTCAGGATAGTTTCCCCGACAGATGCCGTAAAATCACTCAAAAGTGGGTTGGGCCAACCCCAGAGCTGAAGACGATGAGGGTCGGGATGCCAGACCTGACCCCTGAGCTGTGACAGAAGGTCCTTCCTGTCGGGGAGACGCCACGGTGGGCCGCAGCAGAGGCTGCGCAGCAGTGGGAACCAAACCCTTCCCGAACAGAGGGGGGCAACCAGAAGTAGCCTGTGCCCCTGTGTAAGGACCCTCTGAAGCGTCTGCAAAATCAGGGGCAGTGGCGGGAAGGCATATAGGAGACTGTCTGGCCAATCGTGCGCCAAAGAGCTGCTGCCACGACCCTCGTGAACACCCTTGGAGAGAGGGAGAGACCAAAGGGAAGCACCCGGAACTGAAAGTGTCGGAAGAAAACTTCCGGTGGTGAGCTGGGCCTCCTCCTCCACCTCGTCATTGAAGAGGTTAGCCAAAGCCGCTAGCGACATGGCATCCTCAAGCAGAGGTGCTGCAACTGAAGGAGGGCCATTCGGCAAGCTAGTAGCCCCCACATCGGCCCCTGGCTGAAGGGCCAAGAGGAGCGACTTCATCTGCTCCATGTCGGCATCTAGCCGATCCACCTTAGAAGACAGCTTGTTTCTAGCCCTCTTATTGGGGGGTGCACCCATAGCCATCGCTCCACCAAGCCGCCGGGAACATCAGACTGAGCTTGAGGAAGTTGTGAGTAGGAGAGGTGTCCGTTGGCTGCTATCAGACGCTCCACCTCTGCGACTCTATCCACTCTAGCGCCCAAGGCATGAAGCTACAGTTCATGCAGGCGCTTTGTGTGAGACACCCCCTTAAATGCTCGAGGCCAAGGCAAGAGGTGCAGCGCCATGGCCGTCGGCTACATGAATGGGCCCTTATGTAGGTAGCCAGATGCAACGTAACCGGGAGTGAGAGCACAGCCCTCACCAGTTACCTGCTGAACGGAAAGAGTAGCCTGAAGCACTGCTACTAATCAAAGAACACACAGAGGGATGCAAATATAAATGTCCTACACCCACGTTACCAGCAGTGGGAGCGGGAGCGAGAGCACTGCCTTCCCCAGCTGAGTTAAATAATGAAGTTCAACAGAACATGCAAGATGTTAACCAAGCGGCTGCTGCTAACAATCAAGGCAATACTTTACCGGGAGCAGGCGCGAGCGAGCTTTCTTCAGCGGCAAGTCCAAGTCAAATAACACAAATGCTAAGGCCAGATAATTGGCTTCTGAAGAAAAAAACAGCAGTGCTTATCCCAAGTGTCAGCCAAATCGGCTGCACACTAGCACGACATAGTTAGGCTGAGCCACGCTACTGCTAACTAAATTGAACGACAAAACGCAGCTATAGCTGGAAAGTCAAAATGCTAATGATAGCTCGGCAATCAGATGCAAAAAAGTACAAAAGAGCACAACAAGGGCAACTTATGGGAGCGGGAGCGGGAATGCTGTCCTCACCATAAAGTCTAAGCCAAATAATAAACAAGACAGCAATCAGGACAACTTATGCTGGGAGCGGTAGCGGGGACACTGCCATCACCAACAAAGTTGACACAAACCTGTCCATCGAAGTTTTGCGCAGCCGGCCACAGTCTCTGGAGGACGAGTAAGCAACCCGCGAAGCTGCACGCAGCCAGCTGTATGCAGAGAATCCCTTAGTTCAAACCGAACGCTGTAGGCTACAACATGTAGCCACGGTACTCGCGCAGCGAGAAGATGAAAGGCACAGATCCTCTGACGACACCGGCAGATATAACCTTTGTTGGTATTGGTACTCGACCTGCACATGCGCACGATGGACATATCCAGTGCATAAAGCACCGCCTCTGGCGTCAGTAGGGATGAAATAGAACGGACCGACTGTCACTGCCCGTCCCTGAAACCCCTGTTAGTGTTTGTATGTGTTTGTTTCTACTGTCTGCCTGCTGGTCTGCTCTACACAGCTGGGAGCCATCTCCAATCAACCACACCTGCAACCTGCTCATCAGCCACACTACTAAGCCTGCAGCCTGTACTCATTCCCTGCCAGATTGTTGCCGTGAACGGTTTGTTGCATGCCGCTCTAGCTTTTTGCCAGCAGTTTTTTTGAAAACTTTGCCTGCTTTTGCCTCACACTCATTTTTGTGTCTCTCCCAGGAGGAATCCAAGGCCTGCCACACTCCCAAATCCAGCCATGCCTCTCTACCATGGAACAACTGTTTCTCACTGCCGCTATAACCAACCTCCACTCCTAGCTCCCCTTTTCTAATAAACAAATGTTATGCTCACCAACTGATTATGGGTCCCCCCCAGTACATGTGACACCGACAGTGACTTGTACTAGCTGCTGGTCGCAGCTTTAAAAAAAAGAAGGACTTCTGATCAATCAGAACGATAAAGCACGTTATCCTGGCAACATAAAATCTAACTTGCAGCTTAAAGCGTCTTAAGAATGGTAGGGCATAATGTTATAACAATGTTATAAAAACATTTAAAAAAGGTTATTACCAAGCATTTTAAGAATATGTTTGGACAACGTTATCCTAGCTTTCAGAAGAACATTCTGGGAACCAAAATAAAACTTCCGGCTGAAAACGTTTTAAGAATAGTAGGGTATAATGTTTTAACAATGTTATCAAAAACATCTTAAGAAGGTTATCACCAAACATTTTAAGAATGTTTTTAGAGAGCGTTATCCTACCTTTCAGAAGAACATTCTTGGAACCAAACTAAAACTTCCCGCTGAACACATTCCTAGAACAATGAATGGTAATATTCTCAGAATGTTTTTAGAACCAAAAATGTCTAGCTGGGGTGGGCCTTCAGCTTCAATTTCAGTCGTTGTATTCACTCAATTATCATGCGTGGTTCCATTAATGTCATAGATGACATTACCACAAATCGGAATTCTGAAAATGTCTGAAACCACATATGTTCTAGGCTGGGTATACACGTTTCAGTATCTCTCGGAATACTGAACAATAAGCATTTTAGTCAGATTTAGGCTTATGCTGTGCAGTAGGTGCACTGTAGCCAACGTTGACTTAAGGGATGTTGATTAAGAATTGTGTTGACTCATGCCTTTTATAAGAACAGTAGTTTAATCAAGCAGCTGTGTTCATTGTGTACACTAGGTGTGTGCAATTGGTATAATTTCCACATGGCATTACAAACAAGTTATTATGATCATTTCATTTTCCAGCTTCTCTCCCAATGAACATGACATAACACAGGAAAGCCCTATATAACTGGTTATGATGTACCGTCTATAAGTGTTTGAGTTCTCAGCTTATAAGGCACACATTTGGTCTTATTATTAAAAGTCATGAATTTATTAATTTTTGTTACCCTGTAAAGTATGCCGCCAAGAATATTAACAAGCCCAGACACTTATTGGTAAAATCCACTTTGCATTCAAGACTCTTTTACAAGGAAGATTAAAATTACATTACCCATGAAGAAAAATGTGCGGTGGCTTTGGTTATAGCCTATGTTGTGTTGTGTTTGCGGTCAAATTTGACCGGTCCTGTTTTAACACAAAAAACATTAATCATCACCAAATGTCATTTAACACCCTTTCAAACTATAAATATTGTATCAGACTACTGGTATACATGAAAAACTGCAGTAAATATACAAAGAATAGACACTGAACATGTATTGCGTGTGCCTGGTGTGATCCATGTGGGGGGATGGGCACATAAGGGGGGGAACACATCTAGTGTGTGTATGTGTGTGTGTGTGTGTGTGTGTGTGTGTGTGTGTGTGTGTGTGTGTGGGTGTGTGTGTGTGTGTGTGTGTGTGTGTGTGTGTGTGTGTGTGCGCGCGCGTGCGTGCGTGCGTGTTTGATCTGATCCGGTTGGTTACTAATTCCTTTTCTTTATGGTGGACCATGGGTGTTACAAAGTTGACTAACTCATCCAAAATTCAATGAAAGTGGTGATCAGCTATTTTATATGTTCAAATGTCTGCCGTGAAGGATATCATAAAGCCTTAATGCAATCAAATATAAAACAAAAAAGTTATGATTGATGAAAGTAGTAAAACGGTCAGATTTGCCCCCAAACACAACAGGAGGGTTAACACACGTTTTGAACCTGCCTGCATTTCATCCAGACCGTTATTTGTACATAAAAATAACATGACAACACTCATTAAAAGTCACTTTTTAGAATGTCTACAATTGGATACAAAATCCATTCCTTTCCTTTCGGTGTGCCTATTTCAGATGAGGAATCCAGTTGAAACAGTGTATTGAGTTTCTCTCAGAAAGCTGAGAACCACCTCATTAGCACACAAATGCATCTGGGTATTACAGCTATCATTCTAAGGGATAATCATTTCTGGAACTGGAGTTAAAGTGGTCATAGCTATTTGACTATACTAAAGGCCAGCCTAATCACAACCCCACATTCCATCACTAAAGTTTAATGTTTAACCAAAGTATGTTGTTTGGGTAATTTCTTATTGAATATTCATTCACTTCAATAAGAAATTACACTATGGCTCTAAAACAGAGTGATTGTGTGTTCTTAGCATTAAAAAAAAGTCTTACTGCTACATGAATAAGCCTTGTTGGTCTTCTACTAACACCCTGAAGAAATCAATATTCCGTCTCAATCAATGAGGACGTTGATCACTGTGGAAGAGTCTTTTAGGCAGACTGCTCACATAAGTTCCTGACAGCTAGACAGAAAACAGAGTTGCCTCAAACTCCAGCCAACAAGCCAAATTACCTTCAGTATAATTCCCAGAGTTCCTCCTACGGGAAGGTGCGGGCTGCCATGGACACAGTGAGTTACCTGGGCGTGTCGAGTGCACGCAGACTGGAGTTTCGACACTTCTCTCGCGCTAGCCAGGTTGTTGTCACTCTACTTTTGATGGTGAAGTTTTAACAAGAACACGGAGGACTAACACAAAGAAAGCGATACAAATGAGGATAATGGGGCAGCAGCTGATCCAAGAGCAAACGTAAGTTGCCTTTTTACCTCCTGATTATGTTAGTAGCCTATTATTAAGAAATATTCTAATGGATTTTTTGGATAGATAATGTTAGCTGCACTCAGAAAAAAAACCGGGCCTTTTTTTTATTTAGGATAACGTATGGCTTTATTCCCATGCCAATTAAACATCTAAAGCTCACTCAACTGGACTAAATTTAACATACAATTAACAATAGTTGTTTATTTACCTCCTAAAGTGTTACTAATAACTCCATACAAATGTGACTATTGTGATAGATTTGGAGTAACAGCTACATTATCATTTCAAAGTATATAATAATGCTTTTCATATGTTTTGCCAACCAAGCACAATGGTCATTTAGTTTATATTCTGATTCTGATTCTGATTCTGATATACTTTGGAGAAGAACATGCTTTATCCCTGGCATATTTCTGTTGTTTACAGCCATAGTGACTGCATGTGAGACTTCTAGTTAATATGTCCCTATCCTATTATGTTTCTTTCACTGTAAATGCATCATCATAATTGACAACAATTTCGACAAGTCCCTGCAGCACATTGGCTGCAGAATAATTTCTATAGAGACAGTCACTCAGTAATTAATTGTTTCCTGTACATTTATTATAGGCTCTAATCTCGCCTATATGTGTGACTCAGATCATGACTGCACCCCAAACCGACTGAGAGATCCTTGACCAAAGATGCAACCAGGAGGTCCACCCGCTCCACCACCACCACCGCCACCACCACCACCACCACCACCACCACCACCGCCTCCACCTCCACCTCCTCCACCTCCAGCCTTTGGCCTCCCCCCATCACTACATGGCTTTGGCCTTAATGCCAAGGGAGCACACCGGCGCTCCAGGATGCGCAATTTTAACTGGGAAACCCTCCCCAAACACAGTGTGGAAGGAAAACACAACATCTGGACAGCAGATAAGACTGATGGGGAATATGAGCTGGACACTGAACACATGGAGGAGCTGTTCAGCCGCAAGCAGGACCAGCAACAAGTCAAGGCCCTGAACCGCCAGAGCCTGAGGGGCCAGCCAAATTCTGCCTCAGGAGGGGTAATGGTGAGTTCTCCAAACACAGAAAACAGGGGGTACATTTGGATGAATCAGTTGCCCCCAAGAGTTTAAAGCTATAGATTGAAATGTTTGCTATTTTTTGCTCAGTGTAATTCTGAGGTATGGAGACAACTTCATTGACCTGGATTTATTTTTTGTTTTCTTTGCATGCAGTTTAGAGCTAAAACATAAAACCAGTACAGTGCACTCTCCATTTTATGTCGATGTCCTCTGCTAAGCTTCTTCTCCATGCGACAGGAATTGGAACATAGTGAAATTTTTGACACTTCACTTTTTAAAATCTTCTCCTTTTAAGAGTACAAAAACAAAGTATTTATAGATTGAATTGCAAAAGAGTATTAAGTAATATAATGTGTTGTGTGTTTTGATGTGGAATCACTCAATACAAGGGTGGAGTCTCACCATTCTTCATATCTGTTTGCTAAAGGAAGGTATAAATGTTTCATCCAACAGCTCTATTCTGTTTAGTAACCTCGTGCTCTGTGTTTGAGCTTCTGGAAATAATATGTATTGCCATTCAGTTAAAGTCTTAAACCAAAACATATCTATTTATAACCTCTATTTACGTTTTAGAACAAACATGGCTGTTAGTCTGACAAAGTAGATTAAAATATGTTACTAAACCTTAACTTTGACCTTTGTCCCATTATTCAAGAGAGACACTGAGAATATGTATCACTAATGCAAAATTGTATATTTGCTCTGATTGTTCAATACAATCAACTCAAATAATCCTTAACCTTTGGAATCAACTATCTGTTTAGAAAACTAAGGGTATCTGTGATAAAAAAAAGAAGACTTTGCTCAAGCCAATAGTGAAATATCTTAGCGACTGACAAGCTGATTTATCCAGGTTTTTGTCTGTATCCATTCCCAGGTTTCCATCCTCTGCTCCAAGAGAAGCATGAACATTGGAATTTTCCTGAAGCAATTCAAGCGGTGAGTCAGTGTTACTACTCATAAGGTGTGATGGGATTTTGCACAAAAAACTTGTCATGTCCCAATGTTCAACAACACAGGATGAGGCATAGAGAGTCTGCAACATACTCACAAACCTTACACATTCTGACATGTCCTGACAGGCCTGATCTAGACTGTTCTACAGCTCCAACAGGTTACCTCCCGGGTAAGCTGCAGATCAATTACTCGGAGGTATTATGAATGTATTGCCTAAGGTTATTTGGCATACGCAACAAATCCAGCAGGAAGTGGAAACAATACCATAAAACCTTTAATGATGCACTCAAACCTTTGTCAGCCAATTCAAAATCAAGTCATCTAACTTTAGTACTACTGTCTACTAATATTGCGCCAAACATTTCCATATCCTTTTTATTTTTCTCTGTTACAAATATGTTTCTTGTAAAAGCATATTCCATCATTCCTATGTCCTATGCAGCACATGTTTTTGTGAGGGTTGACATCATGAGGTTTGCTATTCAGCAAAGCTATTTGAGCATGTAGGAGCTTGTTGAAGTCAGCAGCAAAACAGCAGCAAAGTGTGTTATAAACTTAGACACATGCACTTCTCATAATAAGTCCTAACCATAAACAAACTATCATAATTTCTGAGTCTGAACCTTATGTGTCTTTCCATCTTACTCCACAGGACTGTAAAAGACATGATTGAAGAAATTAAATCAGGAAGTAGTCTCACTTTTGGTCCTGGAAAACTGAAGGAGCTCTGCAAGCTGCTTCCAGATGAAGGGGAGGTACTTGTGACAGCTGCTTTTACTTTTGTCATGTTTGTAATGCGTTTTGTTGATTTAACAACTTTGTAGCTGTTAGAAAACAAGCTGGTTTTAAGTTTTGTGCTTGCCTGGTTTTTGCAGAAGAAGCAGCTGGTCGGTTTTAAAGGTGACCCCTCTGCTCTCCCTGACGCAGATCTGCTAATGCTAATGCTAGTCAAGATTCCCAGGTGAGCTACCTGCATGTCATCCCATGTATTGCGTGTTAAATTTCAATAGTACTTCACTTATGATGGAAACCTTGTGTCTGTAGCTATGAAGAGCGTCTCAGCAGCTTGGTGCTCAAAGAGGAACTTTTCCCCCTCATGGATGAAATGAAAAACTTCATCAGCACTTTGACAGCAGCTGGAAATGGTATCATTGTCTTCCTGGATCTTTTATAAATAAGGCTGATATCAGATTTTAGACAGAAAGAGCTGTAATCCCATTTAGACATCACTATGTGTGTCTTCTTTTAGAGCTCTTGGAGTCGGAACACCTCCATTCCGTCATTCGCCTGGTGCTGAAGACTGGAAATTACATGAATGCTGTGAGTGTATAATAAAGTGCAGTCTTTCATGTCTTTTGTTTTTGTTTGTGCATCTATAATTGATTTGTTTATTCACAGGGTGGCTATGCAGGCAGTGCCATTGGATTCAGAATGGCTTCTTTGTTGAAGTTAGCAGACACTAAAGCAAACAAACCAGGAATGAATCTTATGCATTATGTAGTGATAGTAAGTTCCAAAGTACTTTAATTTGTTTGCAATGTAGAGTCAGTTTTACTAATCTGGTGATATTTTTGTTAAATTTGATCCATGTTTGATCCATGTTTTTATATTAAACACAGCAAGCCCAGAAGTCAGACGGGGACCTGCTTAATTTTGCAGACCAACTCACACACATTGAAGCTGCATCAAGGTAAACAATCTTACCAACAGACGTTCAGCATTTTCAACCCTTTTTTTATTTTCTGTATCATCAGAGTGTATATATATATTTTTTTATCTTAGACTGAATAAAGGTGAAATAGAAGCAGAGTATGAAAAACAGGTAAAAAAAGTGCAAGATGCCAAAACGGACACCCTGAAGCAAGAAGACCTAAAAGCTCAGATGGATGATTTTCTAAAGGTGAGGAAGCCTTGTTGAGGAATGTGGCCAGGTTTGTCGAAGTTCAGTGGTGATAGCATGTTCTAATGTTTTTATATTTATCATTTAGGGGGCTGAGGTCTGCTTAGCTGAAATGGAGACCGACCTTCAGGAACTACAGTCAGTGAGTGACTCTGTGGCGGACTACTTCTGTGAAAACCCAGAGAAGTTCAAACTAGAGGAGTGTTGCTCCATTTTCCACTCCTTTTGTGAGAAATTCATGCGGGCCATGCAGGTAAGCCTGTGTATTGGCATGTTTTCTTTAGCTGAATTATAAAAAAAAAATCTGCTTGATTATTAACTTTGTAATTATCTGCAGGAAAATAAGGCTCGAGAGGGGGCAGAGGTGAAGCGGCGACACAGAGAAAGATTGCAGAATGCTGTCAAACGAAGGTCAACAGCTACCTGCTCCACTAGAGACAAAGAAATGGAAGGAATTCAATTGCAATCTGTCCTACAAAACTTTCTCACCAGTCGTGTCTCTCGGAGGAGACTCGGAAGACCCTCATCTGCTTATGGAAGCCCGACGAGCAGCAGTCCTAACGATGGGAGTCTATCTGAAATTAACCCTCAGGCAAACCTCCCCACTGGAATTCAAAAAAGAATAGGCTCTGTTAAAGCTACGGACATGCACAGAAAAGAGTGGAGTTCAGCAGTTGAACTCTCAGAGAACCCTCCACAAAAGAAAACTCAAACCAATAGCGAGGACAACAAGGCAAAAGGCGACATTTCTAATGAACAAGAGGTGAACACTTTGAGTAAAGAGGACTCCAGAGGTCTCACACAGCCAGCCAGCAGGACCACCAGCGTTTCCTCCTCAGGCAGACTTTTCTCCACCACCACTGATGACAGTGAGGAAGACCTACAGGATAATAACGAAGAGGAGGCCCAAAGATTGCGGGACGCATCTAAAAAGGTTTTGCGCTTTCAGAAAAGCCGTAGCAGTGTCTCATCCGATTCTTTTGAAAATCTGAAATCTCCTGGTCCAAAAGGCACATTGACTCGTCAATGCACCTTTGATGAAGACACAGAGAGGTATCCTGGAGACCCCACCAATGAGGATTTAGTTAGACTTTTGCTAAATCCTCAGTCTTTCACAAAATGTGACCTTGGCCGACGCCATACTCTACCTTCTAAAGTTCCTAAAACTGAGGAAGAGGAAGCTAAACTGTGTCCCAAGCCACCAGTAAGATCTCCTTCTGCTGCAAGAGAAAAAGGGACACTGCCGGCAGAAGGGTCTGAACAAAATCCTTCAAATCAAGTGTTTGACTTTCCCAATTCATCTCAGAGCTTTAAGAACTCTGGTTCTAAAGACCAGCATTCTCCGTCAGCAGAAAAGAAAAGCAAGCTAAATGTTTCTGTAACCCATGTTCCAGATGCTGGACATGAGGAGCAAATCAAAGTGGACAAATCAATGGAGCCGTCAGGGAACCCCTTGCAGAGAAATAGTGAAACCCCCACTAACAGTGCATGGACAAAGACTGAAAACTCTGGACTATTTTTTGGCTTTTTAAAACGCCTTGGAGATATGAGCAAACTGCAGACTAGCAAAGAAACTGTCCATAAGGGCAATGATTCTAGTGTATAGGCATTGAGATGTATCAAACGTAAGGTCAGGAAAACACAAGTAGCTTTAGTGTAACTTTAATGACCTCATCATGGTGATTGTGTTATATTTAATGTTAATGTTGTGAATCGATAATGAGGTCTTTAAAGGGACTGAGAGATGTTTCTATGAAAGTGGTGGGAGTAGAGGATGTTTTTGTTGAGGAAAGGCGATTGGCATGTTGTACCACTAGATGGCAGAAAGTGACAGTAACATGGGACATTGTTGCTAAGGAAATAAGGGTGTTGTTGATTTCCAGGCAATCTGTACATTGTAACAAAAGAATGATGGGCACACTGTAAACCATTTCCCTATTTTGTATCAATAATATGAACATTAGATTGACAGTAAGGTGTTGTCCTTATCAGTTGGATAAATGGGAGAATATTTAAAGTGTGTGTGTGTGTGTGTGTGTGTCCTTTGTCTGGATTACAATGTAAAACCTTGCAGTATGTATTGAGAAAGCTCGTGGACGTTTAGTGAGGGAGCATAAAGAAATGTGACTGTTTGTAAAATCTTGGCTTGATTCTTATTTTTGATATTTTGATACATTACTTATTGTACTGTATGCTTGAATTTAATACTGTTTTTCAGTTTTGCAATCATTCAATTATTTGCTTTTTGCTTCTTTTTTTTTCCTTCTCTGTTGCTGTCACATAATCAAATCAAAAATGCAGTTGAGGATGCTTTCAGGGTCATTCACAATTTAACCATTGTTTTGAGCTGAAATGGGTCAGTGTTACATAGGCAACCTGTATGTATGCAGAGCTGTACCATGGACTGTCAGTGGCAAAGTGAAGGGTGCTGATCTCAAATGAACTTGAGAACAGATTACTGTGGTTGAAGGGCCAACACCCGGTTGCTTATTATGAAGGAAGGGAATCAGCCTTGCTTCATTTACCGCTGTGCACTGCTTGTGGCAAAGCCAGGCTATGACCCCAATATCTGGAGCAGATACAGAGGGGTCGGTGAGGCCACAGCCTGGGCCAATACATCTAGGATTACAAAATGTAAGTTCAACTGTGTCCAGCTGTCTGACTGAAGTGTACCAATGAGGTAATTACATCTCTTTGCACGTTTTTGTTATAATCTAAACAGCAACTGGAGTGATCTGAATGTGTTCTGTATTTATTTGCAATTTAATATATTTTATTTGACTGATATGGATAGCCATCAAAATTTCCGAGAATCATTGGTGTTGTCACTGAATCGTGACTTGTTACAGTGTTGTTTTGTAATTGTACCTCTAATCATTTAGAGTGTCAAATAAATATGTATGAATACCTGTTTTAGTGTATAAGAGAATCACTCAATTGTAAAGCAATATACTTCCCACACATTTGACATTTATAGTCACAGCTCTACAATATCTTTGATATGTAAATTGATAAGTCCGACAAGTTAATGGGCAGTCACTTTAGGCTCATCTTATGTCTTTCCATTACAACCTCATATGACATGCTGGATTTGTGTACTCAGTATAAGAATATAAAGCATTTTCCCACTCAACAATTAATTAGCCATGTATCACCTTGCCGTGTAGGGCCTGATCAAATATTATGGAGCAACCATCACTTTGATTATTTGTGTTCTTACATAATTGTTTTTATCCACCCACTGACAAGCTGTCTATGATTTGATTGTATTATACAATCTATGTATCTGGTTAGTGAAGGAACTGGCAGTAATAAATATTTCCAGTCAGCCATAAAGATTTAATTTTTTAAAAGGAGAGCCTATTGAATACAAACAATAACAATGTATTGTATAATAATATTCTAATTATTTATCTTATTATAAACAGATGTGTGAATAACATTAAATTCTGCCGTCTTCAGTATGTTACAAACCATGCTATTAGCTATTTTGACGGTATGAGTGTTGGCAGTGAGGTTTCTATGGTGTGGTTTGTGTGACCTGCTCACTGCTGGTGCTGCCAGACTGCAACAGCCATCTTGACTACATGGAAGCAGTTTCCATGGCAACTCCACATTGCAGAATAAAACCCAGAGATGACTGTGTTTGCCTCTCAAACCAAGCCCCACCCCCAACAAACTCCCCACCGCCTGCACCACAACAGCAGTCTCACACAGTGCACCCACATTACAACACATTGCCATATTCTTTTCAATTATCCACTTCTCTCTATAGTCCTTCTCATTAATTTTCACTTAGAGCGTCTATTTACCCCTCCCCCACTGCCCTACAAATACACCTTTAGAGTGAAACATCCATTGCTATGTTCTCTAAAAAACACTTTAGGTGAACATCTCAATTTCTCCTGAGTACACCCAGTCCATATTATCACATGTGTCTATGGACTCATCAGGGGCCCTGATCCCCCCCCCCCCCCCCCCCCCCCCCCCAACCCCCTGCTGATACCACCAGAATAACTGTCCTCCACAGCAGAACAAACAGGACTCCCACTGCCTTGAATTTAGCAATTGACCTATTATGGGTAAAACAATACAAGAAACTAGTGCCTCCTAAGGCAAGATCCTAGAAATTATAAGATAAATACTGTAAAACTGTTGACCAAAAGCCAGTTTCAGGATTGTTGCCTGATCATTTAATTGAACATTATATTCCTTGTGTCTTTGTACTCTAACACCTCTTTGCACCCTATGAATTTATAGCTTAAAGGAAATAAACCGCATCCTTTGTCCTTTTATGGGAACTGGGCGGTACCTAAAGAGGCCACACCCCTTTGCACCAGACAGACTGGATCCCTCAGTCAATTCCCGAGATTTCATTTCTTTTTGCATATTCCCTACCCCCTCCGTATGCTATTGGGTTCTTGGACTCCTCCCATCAGCCATCCAACCAATGCTGCATGTCAGCCCCTCCCCTGATCTCCTCCCTTCCCTTATCCTCTTCCTTACTATCCCCTTCTTCTCCCAGACAGACCCTGCCCTTTCCTTTCTGTCGCCCGGTCTGTGGATTTTGTTGTAGGTTCTGGGACTGCTGACAATGGGAAGCCTTCTCCACGGCCTGCAATGCTGACACCCCTCTCCCTCCTGCTGCGTATCATTGTGAGTACAATCTAGCTTATTTTTATCATGTCGCATTTATGCTTTCTCATCTTGTTTGTGCCGTGAGTCCTAAATAATACAAAGACTGGGATGAGATCAGATAAATAATTGATTACTGCATCTCATCCTGCTTCACATATCAAATGTTGTGATAGGATATTTGCTACACCCATCTGTCATCCAAAAGGAACATCATTGTGTTTCAGCCTCGTTTTGAGCAACTGTTGCACTAAAACACTCCTCTGCTGTAATTCTTTATGCTTCCTCCACCAGCCCACACACACTTCTCCATTTTAGCTCCCAGGCAGCCCGGTTAGGAGCAGGTGGGCATCTGTGCTGCAGTCTGGGCTGGGCTCTCACACATACATGCTCTTTTGTTTGGAGGATTAGTGAGCTGTCGTTAGTTTTCTGATCTGAATATATATGGGCTGTGTCGCTTGGGCAGCTAATGTGAGCCACATGTGTCAGCAGCGTATTGTTTGCTTATGTCATTCTGTGAGTCCTTGTACTGCAGCAACAGCCGATGCATCATTTTCACACCTCTGGCCAGGACTGGTCAGATGCTCCAGTGGTTTCTTATTGATTGGTCTTTTGTTCTGGGATATCTTTGTTTGTAAATCGATCTCCAAAAGTCGCATGCTAGATGAGTGCCGCTGCTGAATGCTGGTTTCCTGCACTGGGTCACAGGGAGGCTGCACACGGCCTTGGATGCTGTGCCTCAGGGAAGATGCTTAGCAGGGTTACTTCAGGGTTTCACACAGTTTGTATAAATAGTCTTGGAGATTATGTACAGATTTGTTTAGGTAAACAGGTCTTGCAGCATGTGTTACACACAAAGGTGCTATGTTGAACGCAGCTGAATACTTTGAATTGTTTCATGACATCTTCCTACAACACTATTGTGCCATTGTAAGGAAGATAGTTTAAATCTTGGCTAAGATGGAACTATATGCAGCTTTGTATATAGGCATGTGGTTGTAATGAAGATGTTGCTGAACCCTACTTGTTCTCAACAAAAGTTTGGAGTGCACCCAGGCAAAAGAGAAGGCAGCTTAATAAAGTTAATCTCCAGTTAAATAAATGTATTGCCTGAACTGGGTTTTTTTTTTTCCCCTTTGCGCTGATTTAATTTATTAGGGTTATCCTTTACATCTGTCTTTTTCTTAAAATAAAGATGGGTAAAGGTCAGACAATTGCTGTTCACAAAAGCATCCTATGGTACATTTGGTCATTTTTACATCTATTTATTTTTTTAATTACTTCCTGACCCATTTTCAGACTAGGAACTACATATTTATATTGACTTCAACCGATTGTATTCTGCTCATTATACTGTATGTATTGTAGGTCTCACTAAAGATTGATCAAAGCCAATTGTTAGACTGTAATTGTCCTTCCCTTTAAGATGGATTTTCCAGAGCCACATTTTTAGACTTGGCTATTTTACAAGTCAGCACTTTGACTGGTTGGGGGCATATTTTTTAAGTAATGTACGTGAGGTCTCAAAAGTATAACATAACCTCATAAAAAATGTTATCGCATCAAAGATGATATAACATGCATAATGAATATTAGATGGGAGTACATTTACAGTCCAAGCCATCCATCAGTCGATTTTAGGATTAAAGCTTCACCATCATTGCACAAGGACGTACAGGGTTGATTCTTGTTTTATTTGTATATTGTTTCTATTGTACTTAAATACCATCCTTATTTTGAATGAACAATGTAGACAAAACATCTTAAAACCCACATGATGCAGTGCTTCCGGCCAAGACAAAATAAAACAATTTTTTAAAGGTGTAACCTGTCAAACATGTGACAGACAACCCTTTATTAATTATAGCTTGACTATTGAGTTATATGAAGTAAACTAAACACAACACAAATCTCTGCTGTTGCTCAGACCATTCAGCACTGTTGCAGTACGTTTATTAAAAAAAAAACATTTGTGTTGCTCAACCAGTTCATCATTCATAATGAACATCCATTTGTCATTGGCAATTATTTTTAGAACACAATGACTTCTGGGAATCAAATCACAGAGCAAACCAATGGCAGTGTATTCAGACAGGATAACATGTTAAATACTGTACATCCTGTTTCTACCTCGCTAGTCCTTACTGCAGGTGGATAAGGGTTGGATGCAGGGGCATGTGCACTGATGGACCTTTTTATAAACACCTGCAGTGCAAGTTGTGCCTACAGACTCCCTGCCTGCATGCTGCAATGCCTTCTGCAACTCTTTGTAAAAGTGGGAGGGACACAAATGTCTCCTGACTCCCTTTTTGTGTCAGTGTTGATTAAAAGCGCTGCTAAATAATGTGCTTGACATGATGTGGTCACTTTCTCTCATTAGGTGTCAAATCACATCAATCTAATTTCTGCAGACAAAGGTACATAATAGACCTCTTCAATGCTAGTCTTTTGAAGTAAAGTAACCAATTGCGCCATTGGCATAGTTTTGTTATTATTTACTTGTTGTAATGCACGCACTTAGTCAGCAATGTTTGGCCAGACTTTTGTCATATTTTAAGATATATCCCTATGCACCCAGACTGAGTCATACAATTTAAATGCAAACACTGGGCCCAGTTGTGGATTAGATGAGCTCCATCAATAGAAAATTAACATGAAACAGCAGTTGCCCAAGTAGTTGTGTCTTATACATGAAGTCCACAGATGTTTCCTTTCATCATGTGATCCCAATATCCACTCTTGACAGAGACTGATGCATTGAGACAGATGAAGTGTAAGGGGGGCTTGTTAGTTTTGAGTAGCAGGTTTTTTGTGTTGAATAATGATTGATGACTCATCATATATAGAGCCAGGCACCTTCACTGGCCCCCAAACAGCCCCTTAACACCCAAAACACAGAAAGGTACATTCAGAAATGGTATTCTACAGAGAATTTGTCCTCAGGTGTGTCTCAGCCTTGTTGCTCTAAAGGCAAAAGGGTTATTTGGATACAAATGGGAAAATGAGTCACGCTTGACTGAATTTGATTTGATCAGGATTCGTTTTCATTTGTTTATTACTTTGCTGCCTATGGGAAACATAAAAAGAAGCCACATTTGTAATGCTTTTTAGAGATGCAGTTAATGAATAGTAAATATTTCCCTCTTCTTCTCTCAGTGAACACTATTTCTTTGTTAGTATCTACATAGTTTTAAAAAATGTCATCAATTCTAATCAGTAATCAGGAGTTTATTCAAAATGAGATCTCTGCTCTTTCTGCTCAGGCCGTGTATAGGCAGGAACAATTAATGCATGATGACACATGCGCAGCGACACAACAGATGTGGATGGAAACATAAACTTAAGTCTATATTTAAACCAAATCTTGACAGCACCTCGTCCAGGGCCAACACTTCCTACTTCAGGTCACTAGACTTTAGCCCCTGTTTACCGGGACAGCACACAGCTGACTGCTGAAAGAAATGGTTGGAAAAGTCTTTAGTCTGAAGCTCTCTCTGCTGTGACACATAGCATATATCACAGCATTACTAAAACGATTTCCAAACAATGGTGCAGATAATCTAACACTGGTTCATACAAAATTGTAAACTGAAACATGAACTTAAACACTGAATGCAGTCTGAAGAAAAGGTGCTCACGTCTTACTCAAACATGGGAAAAGGAAGGGAAGGGGAAAACACTTTGTATAGCACTTGAAGTGCAAACATCCTGAGTAGTCACAGTTTCGTTCCTCAGGTTTCAGTGGAATCCTATCACAATTATATAACTGTAGTAGACATGCAATGGACAGGGTAAAAACAGTTATTGGAAAGACATCGGATTATTTTGTTTAACTTTGCATGCATTTGCTGTATTCTGATATGTAGAGATACCAGACAATCAAACTCAGTACACTATTTTGTTCTATTAGCCACCTCTTCAAGATCTATGCCAATGAGATATCTATCACCACCCCAGTACAACTTAGTGAATGGAATTTTTTATTTGTAGTGGTCAAAGCACAGAACAAAATCAATATGGCATCTTATTTATCGAACCATGTTCAAGCAGAAAAATAATACAAAGTTGTTTGTTCCAAAGCGTTTCCACCTTGAACTATTCTCTACCAAAATGTTTGAAAACAAATAGTGAATATTATCCTGTGGATTATTTATTTCCATGAACTGTACTCTAAATGAAAATACATGATCAATTATTCATAGATTATGTTCTCCATCACACTGTGGGAGTGACCTGATTTGACAAAGGGTACATATTCTCTACAGATTCTTATATAATAGGTCTCATAAATAATTAAAAGAAAAAACTATTGGTAAAATAATTGTTACATCATTGTCATTTGGGTTGAGTCTGGTTGGGAATTACTCATTCCGTCCAATAGTCGCAAGGCAAAAAAATGTCTCTTTATTTTAATTGTAATAATTAGCAGAGAAATTGGCATCTCTAAGTTCATTACACACAACTACAAAGTTAAGCAGCATTTTATGGGATAGGTAAAGAGCAAGGCATGGCAACCTTCCCTCAAGCTGACTATGCTAAGAGAAATGTTTTCTCTGATTGTAAGCTCATGCTGCCCGAAATCCAATTAAACCGTTCGTACTAGATGGGCCTGCCTTCAGGTGAAAGCCGTTTCGCACTTCACCTGGTGGAATCACTTCTTATAGTCTCGTCTATAGACATGCATTGCCAGTCCCTGCTTCACTGGTGGTATAACAGCAGTGGGTAGTGTATTAGTTTGTGTAAGGTGTTTGCTTAAAGCCTTCAGATTTTAATTGACTTGCCCAAAGTCTGTGAGACACAGTAATCCAGATGGCAGACGGGTCCTGACCCTACAGGAGGACATTAAGCCAATTACCTTAATGCAGGGTGAGAGTGGCAAGCTTTGCAGTCAAACAGATGATTGTAAGAACAACAGTGATATTTGGTGGATGTTTTCACAGGCGTCATGTTCCAATGTGACGGACACAGTACAGAGGAAAAACACAGTTGGAAGACTGACCTCGTCTGTATGAAGTGCTGATCATGCAGTTCCTGTGACAGAGCTTTGAAGAGGATGCAGTCACATGATTGCTTCAAACATTCCAGTATACTGCAGATTTAGGTCTCTGGTCTACTGGCAGTGTTACTGTATGTCTCACATTTTTATCAGAGCTATTTTTAATCTAGCTGTCTACTGCCGTTTTATATTTAACAGTTTAAGAAGGATTTGACTGTACTATACATAAGTATGATATGCTAGGCTACACTATGTTATAGAACATATGTATGACATGTGTTAAGTTCTATATCCAAACAATCTGCAATCAGAAATTATTTGAAGTATGTTCTTTTGTCTTTTTCTGTTTATAATTCAATACTTTTTTGCTCCTATGATCCAGCTCTCCTTTAAGCACAAGCTAGACCCTGAGCTACTGTAAGGGAGAGACTGTTTTAAAGAAAGGTCCTTTTTTCAGCCAAGAGGGGCTGCTGGAAGGCAGGGAGGAAGCAAGAGGGAGGGCGGGGGGCTGTTGCAATACTAAATGCTAAAGGCTAGCCAGCCTAAAAGGGAGGAGCCTGAGGGCTTTGGTTCCTCAAGCTTCCTCCTGATGTCACCGTTCAGCTGCTGCAATTCAGAGTCCATGTGAAGGAAAGGCAGTGCAGGGAGGGGAGGGCTCTTAAAGGGGAGACAAGAGGAGGGGGAGGCAGAGCGGGTCGGGGATGGGCTGGCTGTTTGGACACTGAAAGGGCTTGACGGAGCTCCTCAGTCTATAGGCCATGTCGTCACTTGGCAAGAGCAACAATGCCTTAAACAATCCCCAGCTGCAAGACGTCTGTGGCTGAAATCAGGCCCTCTGATGCTATGAGTGCATTTATGTGGTTTGGAGAGAAGAGAAAATGAGAGGACAATAGAGAGAGGGAACATAGATGAAGGGAGGGGAATAGGGCTGAGCTGTGAGCAGATCTGGAATGCCATTGTTGGAGCTTGCCGCTCTGAGTTGCAGCGAGGGACAGCTGCCTCTGAGGCTTGCTCATGTGAGGCAGGCAGCCCAGTTCACTGTGGATTTTAGCCCCTTCTCCGACAGGTGGGGCCTGAACCTAGCGAGCTAAGAGTCAAGGGAAGGAACTAGTAGGAATTTAAGGAGTGGCGTTTCAAAGCTTCCTCTTCTTACTCTCAAAGAAAAGGGCCCTAGCTATTTTTGTCAGAGGTCTCAAAAGGCAGAGTGGAGAGTTTTAGCTAGCTGATGTGCAGGCCTGACAGTTAGCCTGATCCCAGGTCAGATTTAGAGAGAAGCCACTGTATGTAGATAAAACCTAAAGGAGAAATTACAAACTCTGGAAAAATGAATGAAAGATGAGGTGAGGTTTTACAGTACATAGAGCTGGTTAATGAGTTTATATTGCCTTCTAATAAAAGGTTTGGGTTTCATGACTTAGCAATAATGACTTGGATCATGGCTACTAACTGCGATATTCACGCCAAATCAATAGTAAGTCTTTCTCAGCTAAGTGGATATATGTTTTTGTTATGCATCTTTTAGATGTTTGATGTCCTTTTTGTGTTTTGGATGGCATTACATAGGGTGTCCTTATTCTTGTGAACATATGTTTGTTTGCTTGAATCCTTTATCAGATACATAAAACAAAATAATCTATATAATTTAATAAAGATAATGTAGCTCAAGTTGTTGATTGGATTCCTGTCTTGCTGACATTGATTATTTATTATTGATTAGTGCTACAAAGTCATGGATATAATCTATTTATGGTCAATATTAAGCTTTCTGCAGTATTTTTGGTTTCAAAACAATGACTTGCTTTTGTCCTCAGTTGTTACAGTAATTCAGCACAGCAGAGCTCCTCATCCCACAGATGATGCACAGACTTCCTTACACTTTTATTTAGGTACCCCTCTTTTAAAACCCATCCATTTGTAATCGAATCTAGTAGTAGAAGTAGATCGCCTCTGATTGCATTCTCAAGGTTGTTGGAGGATATTGCATGGCAGACATGGCAACAAGAGCGGCATCCGAAAGTAAGTGAAATTGACAAAGAGCGAGTGGATATTGACAAAGAGCGAGTAGATACTGATAGGCTCTCTCTACAATGTTGTGTCTCAGTTTCCTGTTAAAAAGATGTCGTAGAAGACATAAGATCTCTGAGGGGAAAACATTGTAACAGCGAGCTTAATATATACCAATTTTGTAAAGAGAAATTGATCAAAAGTATTTGTACTGTTACAATAACCACAATTTAAAATCTTTACCAGACCAATGCATGACATATTGTGGATCACATTACATGAATACAGGATGATGCTATTTTGTAAAGAAAATGTATCAATCACATGACTGTTTTTGATGTTAATGTAATCCTTTATGTGTTTATGTACAACATGTCATTGGCACACTGAGATAATCTGAGCTTGACCCAGTGATACAATTTCATGTAACAGCAACAACCATCTGAGAGCAAGCAGGCATACACTCATAACCCAGAATTGAACAAAACAGAAGACACAGTGTATGGTAAAATAATGCTAGGAATTATACTAGATACATTTCAGCCTTCATCATATTTATAAATACACGTATACTACGCTTTTAAGACCACTGCAAACGCAGACATGTTGGTTCCTAGACTGCATAGTTGTTCTGCCCCGTGGTGTTACAACACATAAATGGTTTTTCTCCACTGCATTAGCTTGTAAGGGTTTGCATTTATAGAGTCAAACAACCTCTGGCTATGCGGGTGTTTGTGAAAAAAGAAGCTCATCCTACTGACACAGTTTAATAAGTGAGGGAAAGCATAAAATACTAGCAGATACAGTGCAGGATTTAGATGAGGTTTTTTATTAACAGCATTACTGTATGACTCATCTCTTCCTTTGCTCCCGCTGAGGGTAAGCAAACACGCCCTCCTCACCCTGTTTGAGCATTTCCTTAAGGCTTTCTTGACCTTTCCCCTGTTTTTCTCTCCCTGTGTGTGCAGGTTAAGTGGTCCCTGATCACCCTTTGAATGTCTGTAACCATGGCCAAGCGTGAGACCGGCAGCACCAGCCCTGTGGTCCGGCAGATAGACAAGCAGTTCCTGGTCTGCAGCATCTGTTTGGACCATTATCACAACCCAAAGGTCCTGCCCTGCCTGCACACCTTCTGCGAGAAGTAAGCTTAAACCAGTCAATCAAACTTTATTGGTACAACACATTTCATACAAAACAGCTCAAAGGTCTTTACAGGTGACTGACAAACTAATACTGTAATATGAATATGACATTAGAAAGATACAGTAAAACAATTGGTAACTAATAAAAAGCTCCATTTAAATTTGAGATGGATTTCAACTTTTTTAGGACAGGATGAACTACGACGGATTTTTTCAATTAAGATAAATACATTTGTTATGAAAATGATTACATAAAAACGAGTGCATCATATTATTTTTGGTATTATTTTTGTCTGCAGTAAGTTATACAACGGTAATGCATTAAAAGGAAGATTTAAGAAATTGTATGTATAATGGATAACATGTATAATGGCCCAAAATCACACCACTTATGCCAGCTTTTCTCCCATCATGGCTTCTGCTTGATGTAAGACACTAACCACTCTGAGCTGGCAGACAGTATTTTTGGCAAGAAGCAGTTATTTCCACACATGGGACCGATAGTACAGTTATTAAAATCTTCATCTTCCTCTGCGTAGATGTCTACAGAACTACATCCCTCCCCAGTCTTTGACGCTGTCCTGTCCAGTGTGCAGACAGACCTCTATCTTGCCAGAGAAGGGTGTGGCAGCCCTGCAGAACAACTTCTTCATCACAAACCTAATGGAAGTGTTACAACGAGACCCAGAGTGCAGCCGACCTGAGGCCTGTAATGTCCTTGAGTCGGCCAGTGCAGCTACAGCCTGTCAGCCCCTCTCCTGCCCCAACCACGAGGGCAAGGTAAGCTAAAGCAAAAGGGCCAACGGTATTCAATAATCAGTCAGATCTATTAACATAAAAAATGTCTTATGTAAGCAAATATGATGGTTGGTGTTTCATGCTCCACTGCACCATCTGCAGGTGATGGAGTTTTACTGCGAGTCATGTGAAACAGCCATGTGTCTGGAGTGCACAGAAGGGGAACATCGGGAACATGTTACAGTTCCTCTGAGGGATGTGCTGGAACAGCATAAGTCAGCGCTAAAGAATCAGCTGGACGCTGTGCGCAACAGGTACGATTTTCATTCCAATGAATTATGTGATTGCATTTGGTAGATCTCGATAGTAATGGAAAATATGAAGCATGCTAATTTGAAATGTTATCTTTCTTCTGGCAGACTACCTCAGCTGACGGCTGCCATTGACCTTGTAAGTGTGATCTCCAAGCAGCTTACTGAGCGGAAAAATGAGGCAGTGACTGAAATCAGTAACACTTTTGACGAGCTGGAGAAGGCCTTACACCAACGCAAGACTGCCCTCATTACAGAGGTGGAAAACATCTGCAGCACCAAGCAGAAGGTCTGAGGTCTTTCTGATGATTCTTTTTTTTGTAAACATCACATTTTAGTACAATCGCAACTGACTATCTCCCTGTGTCTCTTTGGACACTTCCAGGTGCTTCAAGCCCAGCTGACCTCTTTGCTTCAGGGCAAAGAGAACATCCAGAGCAGCTGCAACTTCACAGAGCAGGCCCTGAGCCATGGCAGCGCCACGGAGGTCCTGCTGGTCCAGAAGCAGATGGGTGAGCGGGTCAGTGCCCTGGCGAGACACACCTTTCCTGAGCATCCTCACGAGAATGGACATCTGGAGTGCCAGGTAGAGACGGATGGACTGAAGCGCTCCATTCAGAACCTGGGAGTCCTGATCACCACGGGGACTGTAGGCCACACGAGTGTCGCCACCGGGGAAGGCCTGCGACATGCACTGGTCGGCCAGCACACTTCTGTCACAGTCACCACTAAAGACAAGGATGCAGAACTAGTGAAGACTGGTAATGCCGCTCTGAGGGCGGAGATCATCTCTGCAGATGGAGCGTGCACTGAAGCGGAGGTGACGGACAACAAGAACGGCACCTACGAGGTTGGATACACCATCCGCTCAGAGGGAGAGTTCACCTTCTCTTTGCTGCTGTACGAACAGCCTGTGAGGGGGAGTCCGTACCGTCTGCGTGCCGTCAAGCCGTCCGATGTCCTGCAGTCACCAGACGATGTGAAGAGAAGAGTGAAGTCCCCGAGCGGGGGAGGGGGTCATGTTCGACAGAAGGCTGTGCGCAGACCCTCCAGCATGTACAGCACCACCAAGAAAAAGGAAAACCCAATAGAGGATGAGCTGATCTACAGAGTGGGTGGGTGATGAAACTGGCTGGATATTAATTATGAGTACTGTCGACTTAACTGTGGGATGTTTTCCTCTAGAGCACACCGAGTTATATATCTTGATAATTGATGTACCTGATGATGCAGTATTTCATTTAAGACCTCTTTTGTAGCAACATAATTGTTGTCTTATGTTGTCTTTCACACCAAACAAAAACGGAATATTTCTACGAAGTATTGTTAGCAAATTACAGCAGAATTAAGCCTGGTGTATTTTTGATATGACAGGAACAAGAGGGCGAGATAAAGGAGAATTTACCAACCTACAAGGCATCTCTACCGCCAGCAATGGACGGATTGTGGTGGCAGACAGCAACAACCAGTGTATACAGGTCAGTGTCGGAAAAAAATGGAATGAATCTTTTTTTTTTCATATCGTTGCATCGATTAACTTAATCTTGTGTCTTATCTGTCGGAGAGAAATAATTGTTTATTTTATTTTTATTACCATGTATCTTAAACCTGTTAAAATGTTATATTTTGCTGCATATACCTGTAAAGTTCTTAACACCTAATCTGAGGGGAATTTCTTGTTCATTTTTAACTTGTGATGTATGCCATTTTGTAAAGCACTTTGAGCTGCATGTGTCGTATGAAAAGTGCTATATAAATAAAGCTTTATTATTATTAAATTGTTCAGGCTTTGGAGTAATAGAAAATTCTCTTTTACTAGGTATTCTCAAATGATGGCCAGTTCAAGATGAGGTTTGGGGTCAGAGGTCGTTCACCGGGGCAGCTTCAGCGCCCCACAGGGGTCACAGTGGACGTGAACGGTGACATAATTGTGGCTGATTACGACAACAGATGGATTAGCATCTTCTCCTCAGATGGAAAGTTCAAGGTAAATGGTCTCAGACAAGAAGAACTGCACACACTTCACACACACTTCACAACTGTTTCCCTGGATGACTCAAGTTTCCCTCCTGTGGCTCTCGCAGAGCAAAATCGGGGCTGGGAGATTGATGGGACCGAAGGGCGTGGCTGTGGATAAGAACGGACATATCATCACGGTTGATAATAAGGCCTGCTGTGTCTTCATATTTCAATCAAATGGGAAGCTGGTGACAAAGTTCGGAGCCAGAGGAACATCAGACCGACACTTTGCAGGTACTGTCTAAATGTATTAAAAAATGGTATTATCATTGAATCGATCTTCTTGCAGGAAGAAAAGATGTACGCCAAATGATGCTCTGGGCATGTGGTTGGGCCAGAATTACAGATTTCCTTCTTGCTTTATACTCTAAAGCAGGGGTGTCCAAACTACGGCCCGGGGGCCAAATGCGGCCCGCGGACCATTTTGAATCGGCCCTCAGCAAATTCAAAAAGTATAATGAAATACGGCCCACAAAGGAAACTTCTTAAATATATATGTTCAAATATATTACACAGTATTCATGTGTTAAGAAGCCCAATTTTCAAATAAATTCAGTCTATTAAAGTTGGAAACATGTTCTAACAAATCTAAGTTGATAAGAAAAAAGCCCAATAACTTATTTCCATAACACGCTTGAAATAAACTCTTCATATTTCCTCTTATGATAATCACTCTGAGGCTTCTGTTTTAAGGAATGAGCTGCTAACAAAATAAATGAAACCCCATGGAGAGCTGTGTGCGTTTTTTTTCTTAGAGCATTTCGAAGTATCACTAATAAATTACCTACATTGGATTGACTTTTCCAACTTATAACGTATGAGGCAATAAACCTCACTTCGCCTGAGTGGCCCAGCCCTTCGTATATTTGTCTGTATGTGGCCCTCCGTGAAAAAAGTTTGGACACCCCTGCTCTAAAGGAATGTCGATTTGAAGAATTTATTAAGATATCAGCATGTTTTTTTATCCTCCTTTTATTTTTAGACTTAATCTAATGTTAGCATGTATAGCTGCTTGTTTAATTATTTTGTTTAATAACTATAGCCATTGTCCCACAGGTATTGATTCTTTATATTGCATAGATTATCTTATACTGTTAACATGCACCTGATCATCACGGTACAAGGCAGAGCTGCAACGAGGCAAAAGTTCATAATGCACACTAAAGCATGGAAATAATGTGAAGATTTTCTCCCTGTCTTTTGCTTTTCACTATAATGCTGGGGAGAAAAATCACGTCTTGATTTGCTTGCATTACTGAAGTTCCTCCATTTGTACTGCTTCAGTTGTTGACAGCAGTATTTCATTTGGAAATCACCTGTTCTTTCAATTTAATTTCTCACTCTGACTTTTTTCTTTCCTTTTAGAAAAAAGTGGTGCAAACATTGCACTGGAACAAAAGCTTAGTAAATCTGGCCCTGTTTTCAGTAAGTAATGAAGTCACTGTGAATGTAAACTATTCTATGTTCTTTGTACGTGTTTACGCTCTGTGGTTTCTCACGTGTTGTCCCACGTCATCTGTGTGTCCTGTGTGTCCTGTAGTCCAAAAATAGTGGGGAACATCCTGTTGTATAGCAGTGGAGGACTCATCGTTTTTGTCTTTACCTCTCGTTCTTCTCTGCTGCTTTCAGGTCCTCACTTTGTGGCTGTGAATAACAAAAATGAAATTGTGGTAACAGACTTTCACAACCATTCAGTCAAGGTAAGGCTTGTTTCAAGTATTTACGTATATTAAAATGACTATTTGAATCAAGTTTACTTCCAAAGGAAAACAGCAAACCTTTTCCTGAGTTCACATCACTTGTGCTGTGTTGTTTTCTATTATTTGTCCCTTTTTTTCTTTTGTACATATTTGTACAATCTTTGACACATTTTGTACAATCTTTGACACATTCCTTCCTGTGTAATTTCTCCTGCAGGTTTACAATGCAGATGGGGAGTTCCTGTTTAAATTTGGCTCCCATGGGGAGGGGAATGGACAGTTTAATGCTCCAACGGGCGTGGCTGTGGATGCCAATGGAAATATCATCGTGGCTGATTGGGGCAACAGTCGGATCCAGGTTAGTTTAAGGAAAAACCTTTTCTCATTTACGTCAGAGACCGACTTTGTAAGTATATAACTAACCTTTTCCTCTGTGCTGTGTAACCAACCAGGTGTTTGACAGCTCAGGGTCCTTCCTGTCCTACATCAACACGACAGCGGACCCTCTTTATGGCCCCCAGGGCTTGTCCCTCACCTCTGATGGTCATGTGGCAGTGGCAGACTCTGGGAACCACTGCTTCAAGGTCTACCGCTACCTACAGTAGAAACCTGACACCGCCATCTTCACCACAGCAAGCACTGACAACGACACAACCAATGTATTCCACAGGGTGCAATGACCTTTCCAATGCAGCCTTTTGATGTGCACATCAGCTGTTCTCCTGGATATAATTAAGTGTCTGAGTTTACTCTCCTTTTGATGTGTATTGAAGGTTGTTTTTGGATAATGTAGCATCCTTGGGACAAGTAATGGACATAAAGCTATAAACAGATTTAGAGAACTTTCAAAAGCTTTTTTTTGTCTTGTACGCTGTTGATGGTATTATTACACGATACTTTATTTGAGACCGGGCAGGGTAGGATATAGAGTGAAGTATTACATGAGCCATAATTTGTTCAATTGCATGACCTTTTATTTTATCTTAATACCTAGCCAACAACACAGTGTACACATCGGTTGCTTTTCTCATAAACTAGTTAATGCTTACTGTAAAATTAAAACAGCGCTACGCTTCTCCAGTAAGGAAATATATAAAATGTTTTATTTACTGACTACTCACATAAAGATATCTCCACCATCCGTGCATTGATTTGCTGTATGTAATGTATATACATAAATGTATATTGTGTATATTAGATCACTCCGTATGTATGTGCTATGATTTTGAAATACGCAGCCTTTTGGTTATACAGAGAACAGCAGTCAAGGATTCTAAACGTGTTTATGGCAGCTGTTAAAAAAGTGTGCTTTCCGAACATACCCAGCACATGCTTAAATGAAGTGTCATATTTATTGCTAATGTAAGCAGCACAATATTTGTTTTTGTTAATCTCTATTGTTTTAAAAGGGGGAAAAAAACTAAATGGGGAAAAAAAAAGGCTATTTATTTTATTTTATACACTAGCTCAGCATTTAAAAATTATTTTTCTATATTGATGTGATTTTTTTTCTTCTTTAGAGCTTCACACTTTCTGTAAAAAAGGACATTTCATCTTTCATCTTAAATCAGGAGTCAGTATCTCCACATATTTGGAACATTTTGATCGTGTTATTGCACACGAGCGTCTCTCTTTTCAAAACTACAAAACCATGTTTGATTTCTAAGTTTCCCTTTCTTAAATATGGGCTAATAGATATTGTTTTGCCTTTTATTTATTAAAGTCCTAACGGTTACAAACCAGAAATGAAACACATATCTCAGGAAATCCATCCGAATTAGATTAGCATGCCAATGGAAAAACGTCAATACTATAATTTATTTCTTTATTGTTGATCAGCTTTAAAGAGAGACATTGGCAGCTTTGAGATAAAACTGTTATTCTGTGCACATATACTTTGGATCCAAGACCACAACAATGAATGGGATGGAATATGAACCCCGTTTTACAGTGGGCTTTCACATAGGAACCAGTTACAACTAGGAATGATAGTTTATTAGATGGCATTTGCCAGCAAACTCATCCACGCTTTAGAAAACACTCTCCTATTATACTGCTATCTAAGAAAACGCTTTTACATCTGAGTTTCTGCCTGCACTAGCCATGATTTTCAAGTAGAAACCTGTACCAGTAGAGCTGTTGGTGCTCTTGCTCCCCCTAGTGTTCATTCTGTGTAATGTCATGAGAAAATCTGGTGCCACAGCAGAATAGAGACCATGGTGCAGGAAAAAAATGCAACTTCCTGGTCTGAAATAATTACCCACAGCACTGTGCTAAACACTCACACACCAACATTCACAATCCCAAGTGTCGAGACTTTCAGACCTACAGGATGTGACCTGATTTCACCTTATGAGACAACCAGGAAGCTGCTGTTTTCCGTGCACCTGATCTGTTGTTTGACTTGTTGCCAATCAGAAGCCCAGACATCTTTCAAGAGTCGAAGGCTCCACCTTTTCAGATGTTTCTGAAGCATTTTACCCTATGCTGTGTCACACCAATACAAACTGTTGTGTTTTCTTTATGAATATGCACTGGTAATAAAAGCACATGGTTTACTGACTCGTTGTATGACTGATGTTATGCTTGACTAGATTTGGATGTTTCCAAATGTGCTTGTAAAACTAAAATGAAATAGCTTAAGTAAGCACAATTTAAAATGTTATTTTAAATTCTAAAAATAACATCAATTGCACTTCAAATTGAATGCATTATTCAAGGATGTAGCTAAAAACGAATTTCATCCCCCGGCACGTAAACAATATAACATAATATAAACATTCTAAACAATACTGTCTGTTATGTAGATAGTAACATGATGCAGATGATATTTACAGAACAGTTGCAGTTGTTTGATTAAGTAATAATTGTTGAAAAGGTCATATTGATTATTGCATTTCTGATTGTTCTTTACCTTTTTGCCACCATGGAAATAATACAGATCTAGGTACATCATGATATGGTGTGGGATTTCCATTTTGGGGGGTTTAAGGTATAGATATATTTATAGATTTCGATACAGCCTTTTCTTTTTACAATGTTTTAAGGAAAAGCTTTGCATCTATTACAAACAAATGGGATAATTGTTCAAAGAAGCTTCAAGCTAAAACATGTGTTTAATCAAAAAACAAAACTTCTTGAAAAATTACTTTATTTGCAGACCATGCTGTGCTTCTGGTCTATGTTACAAATACTTACATCACATACAGTATGCATTTGTTTTAACAGTAACCATTCCCAATACATCCAAATGGTATATTTATAGGTAATACATAAGTATATACATACATACATGTGCATACAAAAACTCAGGACGCACTCAAAGCATTAGAGTGGAATAAAAGAACCGCAGTACATTGATACAGTGTCAAACCTAGATACGCAAGCAAATGTAAAATGTGCACTGAAAAGAATCATACTTGGGGTAAACATTTCATGAAGGTATGATTTCACAGGTTGCATAGAATTGTATTCAATTTCAAAATAAAATTGCAAATAAACTTGACATTTATAGAGTAGTGATTAGAGTCTATCAAGGATATACAGTAGTATGAGGTAATCAGGTGTTATGGCAATCCTGTGCCTGCATCTGGGAAACTAAAATGTATACATAACCTGTATATGTTTATTGTACATTGAAATCTGAATTACATTACAATTAGAATTTGAGAATAATAGGTTCAAACTAAATCATAAAGGGAGAGGTAAGGATATTATGATTTGTTTCTGCACTAAATGACAAGCACACAAAAATAAATAGATACATTTCAAAGTGATTGATAGGGGGGAGGACAGCAGTTCTGAATGTATGATGATGAGTCAAGGTAAAACAATGAATTCCCTTTACTGTAAGTATATTGACTAATTGTGTTGTTGTGTAAATTGATTTTAAAATGTAATAGTTTAGAGTGAAAATGGTTCCTGTTGGAGAAAGTGGATCTGGAACCGCTATTATAGTTCACTGTACATTGCAGACCAGCTGTCTTGAAAGTAAAATCATTACTACAGACTCTAACAGTTTTACTTTTCTTTTTTGATTTAATGCCAAGTGTCAATTATACGTTTTAAAGATAATACTAAATATTAGAGGGGAGTTAAAATGTGGCCATTGATAAATACTGTTGTTCAAGGGATACAGTGTAAAAAACACACTAATGGAAATACAGTAGATTAGACACATTTGCAACAACTCCATTCAAATCAGCATTTTGACTTATTTTTACAATATAAAAACAAAACAAAATGAAATGCATGCTAAATCATGAACACAACAAACAAATGTGAAACATTGTTTTTCACTTTGATGTCTTACTGATCATCACACAGGACAAATCATAACGTACAACATAAAACCTCAAAATGATGTGATTTCTTAGGCACGCACTGAATCTAAGGACAAATCATTCTCTATAAGAACAGACAGGTTTAACCAGTGTAAGCAGACTGTGGACAGTGTCTCGATGCAGCAAATCAAACATACAAAGCCTGCTGTTAACAACTGCATTATCTGTTATATCCACCGTCTCGTGACCTGCTCAGTAAAACACCAATTGCCATCCAAGTTAAGAGGCATCTTCTGTAGCACCTTTGGAAACGTAAAAACACCTTTTTGGGATCAAGTGGCATAAAAAAGCAAATCAATAAGTGAGTGCTGAAAACACCATTAGAACCTTAAAACAGCCGCTAACAAAGTCCGTCTCTAAGTGAGTGTTCCAAGAATTTCCCAGTTGTGGAAGTGATGGAGTATTTCAAGTAGATTTTTGAATAGAATCAAAGCTCTTGTATTTTGTGTTGCTTCACACACAATCTTCAATCTTTTATCTAAATGTGAGGCACTTGCAAAAGAAAAATATTAACGGTAACTCTCTATCATCAGTCTGTTAGACCTCTGAGCTGTCACTGATGGCTTGTGTCATCATGGGCTCTGCGCTGCTGGACTTCTTGGGTACATCTTTCTTCACTCGCTTGGACCGCACCAGTAGCACCACAACGATAATGATGAGCACCGTGAGGAGCAGCCCCACAAAGACCCCAATGATCAACACTAGTCCGTCATCACTGTTGTCCTTCTGGTTGAGTTCACGCGGGATGATCCCTTTGGTGAAGATCTCTCTCTCTGGGCTCGTCCTCTGCTGGCTGCTGCGATCCAGCGCGATGTGGAGGATGTTGGTGCCGCGGTTGTTACTCTGACCAATGTCTTCTATTACGTCTGGCACTTCGTTGGCTGATCTTCTTGCTCGATGTTGACCCTTTGGAAGTAGACTTGTTTGCTGGCTCATTACATGGTACTCAAGGCTTCTCTTACCTATGCCACGGTTAGCGTTATTCCGAGAACGGACAGTGTAGATGGTGTGAATAAACCATTCCCTCCCTGCAGACACCTGAAGAGAGTAACAGTTATAGTTAGAAAATATTATATACTTTCGATTTTCAGAAAATCTGCTGTTTTCTTTATCCTTAACTAATAAAAGAAAAACACCATGATATACTTTTACCACTGTTAAAAATGCAGTTGCTGTCAGTGATGTTTGTTTGTTGTGGCATTTTTTCCGTACTAGTTTATATCTAGCCAACTTATTATGCCATCTCAAACTCAATGTGTGCCTTGTGCAGTTACTGTAGAATAGAGTTAAAGAACACAACTTTTTCAGCCATTGGAAAAAACTATTCTTTTAAAATAATACCCTTTCCATCACTGTCAAAATATAAGTTATATAACACCTGAGCCATAATTAGTGTCCTCAGTATGTGTGTAATGTTTTTATTTGTTTATGTTTGTTTCAATCTCATCTCATCTCATTGTGTTATAAATATCTAAAGCTTCTATAAGCTCTTTAGCGTTACTTAGCTCCCTTTACAATCTGTGCTGTGTTTGGTTTTATATTTTTAGTTTCTACTGGATTGCTGAATTGCAATAAGGTTTCCACGCAGATTGTCAGGTCATTGACTTTTTCTCTCTTGCCTTGATGAGAAAACAAAGTGAAAAGTCAGAGAAAAACAAACATGTTTTTAGGTTACTTTCTATGACCCTTGAACAGTATACATACTTTTTATCTTGCTCTTTTCACTTGCTCTTTACACAGCAGGATGCCAAAAATGTAAATTCCAGCACAATCATAACACAAACTAGGATGCATTAAGGATTTGAGAATAAGGACGCGGGTGTGTGTGCTGAATGTGTTTGTAGTGCTTAACATTCATACTGACCTGGAAGAGAGCTGAAGAATCTATCCTGAAACCATCTGACCCAGGTTGTCTCACTAGAGCTAAAGCGCCGGGGTCATCCACCGCAAGGAAGGTGTTGAAAGCTACATTACCAAATGAGCGGGCCTGGGTCTCTGGCTGGGCCTTGTCCTGGGGTGAAGGATGAAACAGGAGAGAATATTTAGATTAAAATGGACACAAAGCCTGTGTGATAGGGCTTCTCGATTATGGCAAAAATCATAATCTCGATTATTTGGGTCAATAATTGATATCACGATTATTAAAAAAGATTATCCATTTACTTTGAAAACATCAATTTATTGAAAAAAACAGTATGTTTTTAACAGTTGATTATGTTGTTTTCATAATCGTTGCAAGCTAAAATCGTAATTGCGATTAAAATACGATTAATTGAGCTGCCCTACTGTGTGAAATGATGAGATATAATGTTTATACTTACAATTATCTTGAATCTATAGAGAAGAGAGGGAGCATCTGCCAGACAGCCAAACTCAAAGTTGCCGGGGTTGTATTTAGGGACATATCCATCAGCTCCAGTACACAGGAACACTTTCTCTATGCTACAAATAAAGGAGTCGCCCAAGTTCTGCACTGGATCCACCATCACTCGACCGTAAATTGTATCACCTAAAGGAAAGATAAATACTAAATGTTATCACTAAAAAAAGCCTGTATATTAAAAGTTGTACTGGAGCAAGTTTTACTTTGAGAATAACATTCAAACGCCAGCAAAAATGACTCTCTCATTCTTGGCAAGAGGAGCTTTCTACACTAACTTGGACAGCGGCTTGAAGGATTTTTCAAAGACATTCGAGATGTTGTTGGAAAAAATTAAATCCAGCCCATTAGCTTGTTTGTAGAAAAGACATGAAAGTGGTCAAAAGGACACTTCACGGACGCCTCATTTTCCTTCAAATGTATGCTGTTTGGTCAGATAGGGATTTTTTTTGCTAAATCAACAGAAATATTCATTACACAGGGATTCTAGTTTTATCTGTAGAATGATCTACACGTCCAAGGAGCAGTGTAATTTTCACACGGCATCTATTGCACGTCTGTCCGTCCTGGGAGAGGGATCCCTCCTCTGTTGCTCTCCCTGAGGTTTCTCCCATTTTCCCCTTTAAACTGTGGGTTTTCTCTGGAAGTTTTTTCTTGTACGATGTGAGGGTCTAAGGACAGAGGGTGTCGTATTGTCATACTGATATTCTGTACAAACTTTGAAGTCCACTGGGACAAATGTAACATTTGTGATATTGGGCTATATAAATAAACCTTGATTGATTGATTGATAATGCATTTTCAGTCGTTTTTACTACTTTTTGTTTATGTGTTTTATAATCCATAAGCTATCAAAAATATGTTATGACTACATGTTATGCCTTACCCTGGGAGAAAGCAGTATCACTCTCCTGTCCAAAGCCCATGGAGCCGTCGGAAAGCCAGAGCGTCTGCTTTGAGAGTAAGATCATCTGTGTGTTCAGACTGAACTCAGCAGCCACCGGGTCGCTAACCTAGAAGCACAAGCACACACACAAGCCATGTTAGAGACAAAGCCAAGCAACGCTTCTTTCTTCCATCATTGTCAGTGGGATACTTTTGTTTTTGTTTCATTTTACATTTTTTGGTAAGGCAGTAAAATATCTTTTAAGACTTTGGTCTTTGATAAACTTTGACGCCAATTTGTTAGTATATCTGGGCTGAGAGCATTAATTATTTGTTTGGGTGGTTAGATTTTGGCATCATAATGTGTAGCTGGACACATGGCTCTCCATGTGCCTCTGAATATATTAAAAATAACGATGTTGATTAGAGATCTGTTCCTGTATGCGTAACGGAGAAGAGTTGCAGTTTTACGAGCACTTAATTAGTTGGAGTGTGTCAGGAAAACAGATAGAGGCAAGAAAATAAATGGCTTAATAGGAGTCTAGAGATGTGGTTTACAGGAAGCAATGAATATTGGAGTACGCATAAATTGATAAATTCAATCATGATGTCAGGTCTTTTTGTTATTAACCAATTCTCCTTATTTCATTTATTCCTGTCAGCCAACCCTCTACGTTTCATAGGAAGGCTTTTAAATGCTCAGTATTTGAACAAGTAGTTTAGAGTCCACTGCACCTAATAAAAACATGTTTTTATTTTGTGTAGCTGAAACAATATATGTTTAGACTGAGATATATACATGTTATATTAATCAAGTTCACTCTTGCTTTAAGGCCAGATTTACTGATTCCCAACACATTGGCCAGTAAGTTAAATACCTTTGGGTTATTTTTAGAATCCATTGCTTTACTTGATTTGTGTTTTATCACTTTGAAGAAAGACATTTTGTATTTTGGGCATTTTGTTTAGAGTAATGGAGTTGGAAACATCTTGTGTAACTTTAAGTGAAAACTACTGCTATGTTATTCTGAAGTTAATAGGTCGGGGGGTGGGTGGTTAAAACATACATCTCAGGGGTTTTAAAAGGCAATTTGCTTTTTAACAAGGTATTGGTATCTCAGAAGCTCTCAAATTGTATGTCTATTCCCTCACACGATTCAATAAATAAATCCAGTTTTTTCCAATCTAATTTTAGATGAGGAGGAGTCACCTGCTGGAAGCGGATGTCCATGTCGAAGGTAAGGGCCTCTCTGGGGTTGCAGACAGGAGGGATGTTATACTCCAGGTTTGGGGGAGATGTGCAGGGGATAAGCTTCAACGTGTACGTGCCAGAGTAGTCGCGCACCTGAGAAGGAAAACTTTGTTTAGTAAGAATCAGGTGTAAAAATATTCAAACTGGTGAAACAAAATATCTACTTACAGCAAAATCAGAAACAAATGTCCACTGCTGGATGGGCTGGTTGTACGTCGGCTCATTCCTCACAAGACTGAGGTTATAGGTTATACCAGGGTGGTCCGGACACATGACCATAGAGGTTAGAGGTGAAGCTGATAGAGAAATACATCCGTTAAAGCATATGTGGCATGCTCAGTTGCAAAGTAAATTACTGCACCATCAGGAACTAATGATGAATGTGACAAAAAATGCATTCTATCTTTAAATGAATGGTCACAGATGAAGCATGAATATAGAAGCTGAGTAAACCCTACAGTACCTTACACACAAAATATTCTACACCAAGAAACCTGTTGCCTTTTAACTTTTTGAAAATGAATATGACATGCTATAAAGCACAATCTAATTAATACTTTAAACACTGCAGTTAAACCCCTTTTTAAATGACGTACTCTACCTGGATGTGCAAAAACAAACAGGCCTCTGAATCGAGCCTCAGTGCGGAAGTTGACTACTAGTCGTCCCTGTCCATTTATACGCATACTGGTTGGGTACAGGGCACCTGCAAAGACAATCACAGACAGATTTAAATTGGCAACTTAACTAATTTAAAAGTGAACATGACATATTTTTTTATATTTCCTAATTTAAAATTGCAAACTACTTGTACCTTGTAGTTCAGCTTCTGGTGGGCTACCGATACCATCCCTCCATAAGATGGCAGTGTCGTACACAAATGTGAGCTTCATCTCTGACTGCAAGTCAAAGTGCTGCCATCCTCCTGCTCCAACAGGGGAGTGGAAGACATAGGAGACGTAGAGCGGGACTCGTAAAGTCACATAGGACTGGACCAAATTCAACACCTGCAGGGACAACCAATATGTTGTGTGAGAGCAAAGCCTTAAAATCATACTTCACAGATTAATTGAGCCTTTTCTTAGGGGTAATAGGTGTTAAACATCCCTGAATAAAGTACATATACAATCCCTCTGAAGATAACAAACAATATATTCTACCATTATGGCTGATTTAAGAAAGTGTTGTTGTTCAAACTTGACAACACATGTGATGGGAAACTTTCCTGGGATATCATTCCTATAATGTTAACATCAGGCATTAGTAAATTCAGCTGTTGTTCTAAAATGTGTAAGATTGAATGTAATCTCTAAGTGGTAATTGACTTAATCCATTACAAATTAAGTACTGACATGTTTATCTTTTAGCTTTCTTTTCATGTCAAATTGCAAATAAAATGTGTCCAAAACATATTGTACAGCAGTAATCTACTAACATTGCAAAATACCGCACTACAATAATATCTGCACTTTCCTCTGACCTGTGAGCGGTACCTGCCTGCACTGGCTCTGTGTTCATGTGGAGACGTGCCTACGCCTCTGGGCGCTGAGGGCTCAGGCAAATGATTTGGCCTCCTGACACATCCTGCTGGGCCTTAATAGATTCCTTTGGTCCTGTTAAGCTGGGCACTAAGCCCTACACTGTGACATGACACTGGCCCCCGGCCCTCACAGGCAGCCTGCCCACTTAGAGGAGCACTCAGGTCAGAGGAGCACCCACAAACAAAGGCACCCTGTTTTCCCCAATGATCCTGCCTCCCATATCCTGAAAGTGAGCCTGTGATGTCCCTGTGTATGCATCTCTATAAACAGTCTTTTGCTCTGTTCAGTAACCATAGCAACAATACACTCCCATAAAGAGATGTATAAGAGCTGAATGTATACAATATACATACATATTTAAAGACAATGGGGACAGACTCTTTTTTTTTTCTTGGGTTGTTTGTTCTTCAGGATTGCAAAACTACTCCTCATTTGCAAAACCTGCTTTTCTTTTATATGTTATTCGATTATCTCTGATTAATTTGGCCACTAATCAATGAAGACCTGGGTGCTGTGCTTACCATTTAATGCAAACTTTCTGCATTAAGTTTTTAACCTCAGGGTACATGTTATTAAACTGGCAACTGTCTGCCTTCTTGTCAAGACACGTTTATTACTGTCACATTCTCATTTACATCACATGGCTATAGGCTACACAGTTCCACTTGTTGGGAATGTCTGTTAACACCTGGGTGATGCCTTTTGTTATTCAATTTACCTTAAGCCATGTTAAATGACAAACTGGCAGTTATTATTAAAAAATGTATACAATCTTATATACAGTAACTTGAGAGCCAAGACCTATTTGCCATTGCTGTAGTGCTTTAATTAATAATCCTCAGAAGTGAGTGTACTGGAGGTTTTCACCATGATGTTCTCTTGCACTCTTACTGCCCTTCTTTATCAACACCCTCCCTTAATTAACAGCAAGTCAACTAACGCTGGGTTTCCAGGGTGAATGCAAATATTGAAGGCCGAATGTATGTGCGCCGGACAGAACAGAGGGCTTGAAGATGTCCTCTTTCCAGCACTGCATTTCACTGATGCTACAAAAAAACACATTGTACACATAGCGAAACCGAGGAATACAGATTTGTATGAGGCTGCTGGTTATTGACTTGCCACTTTAAGAGGACAAATAAGTGGAAGCTGGGTGGAGCAGACTGTCAGGTTAGTCATTACTACAGAGGTTAACACAGGTCCCTGGACACTAATGGATGACTTCTCTACAGGCTTGTATTTACTTTAGGATCACTTAAGGAAAACCAAGTGGGCAAGCAGGGTTTTAATAAGCCTGTAAATGATTAATTAGCACTGAAAATCTGGGAGGATTTTGAAATGAAAATTGGCAAGACTAGAATGGACCAGTAACTGTTTACATTCCTATCCTCAAGGTAGTCTGATGCTTTATTTAACTGCCTCCTTGCTCCTCATGTCTTGAGGTGACAAAAAAGGGTTAGAGGTGAGCTAAAGCTCAAAGGTAGGGCTGCTTACCTGTCCATCAGTCCCAATGGTGCCTCCACAGTCGCTGAGTAGCTCAGACATGTCGTAGTAGCTGGTGAACTCCCACAGACAAGCCTCCAGGTTGAGGTTTCTGTAGAATCGTAGTGTACTGGATCCCCTGAGGGAAGGGCTGTATTGGTAGGAGGACGTCTCGCCGATCACTTCTGGATTTTTAGTGGCTTCACTAAGGAAGCCGTAGCGAGTCTTGACCTCAGTGTAGTCCAACAAATTGGAGCAGCGGTGGTTTCCAACGCGGGTACCGTCGGGGCTCAGTGTCAGCTCAAAGTTAGACAGGGCTCGGGTGGAAACTACAGGCAACATACCTGAGGCAGGACACACATGAAGAAGTCAGGAAGTGGAAGCATTGGAATGTAAGATTTACAACTTAGGGAAAGTAACAGTAATATATTGATTGATGAGTGACAAATAGAGCCTCCCAGCTCAAGAGTGGTTTCAAACCAACAACCTGTCTTTTTATAATTTCACTGATAAAAATTATTTGATCTGCTGTGCTTACCATCAATGTGGGGCATGGTGACAGTCAGTTTAATGAGATTTGGGTGATCTGTTTCTTCCATTCCAGTGTATCGCAGCTTGGCTGAGAAGGGCTCGGCCCCCACTGTGCCGGCAACACGCGGCTGGCACATTCCTGCAACCACGGCATACACAAACAAACATCAAACGTTTTGTTCCCCTAATACTTCTACTCAGCAAATTATTTTATGTGTCAATGTTTTGTCGGAGCAAGGACAGCAAGGAGGGAAAACGCAGCCAACAACTGCTTATCGCGTTGAGCCATATCCATCGACTACACATTTCAAGCTAGAAAAATAAATTGCACTCACCATCATCCATGCTGATGGACACTATGGGGCTACTGAGCTCTAGACCTTCATCCCCGTTAGAGTTCACGCCCCTGGCAGCGCACTGCACCCTGGAACCAGCCTGAAAATAGACTGAATCCAGAGTGATAAGCTTTGACGAGGTGAAGAAGGTATCGAAGTCAACTTCCCTCATAGAGCTGGTTACGCCATCTGACCCGGTAGGGGCGCTGACCAGCCAACGATAATGAGTCAGGGTGTTGTTGATGTTCTCGCTTACACAGATGGAGCCTGTTTTGTCGTAGTCTGGGAATTTGGGGTTACAGGCCTGGGAAATGGAAAGAATACATTGGGCTTGTGAGTAAAAATGTATCCAAAAATCACTGCAGCAGCCAAAGTCATTCTGTATTCTCCTGATGAGCTTTCAGGGTAGCTGATAATTGAGCAACGTCTGCACATCTGCTAAATACTACCTCATTAACAGTATTTACTGCCAGCTGGAGTGACATAAAGTCTTGTGAAATAAATAATTTGCAGTTGAAATGACTGAAATGTATGCCCCCAAGTAGTTATTGGGCTATCACTTTCGACGTACAGTCACGCAAATGACGGGGTATCCGGCCACAGGTGAAGAGTCCCTACTCCTGTCGATGTCGTCGTAATGCAACAGAGAAACCACTCTGGGCACCGAGGGGAAGGTGACATCCGCCATGCTGTTGGTCTCCTCGATATAGATTATGGCTTTGCTCATCTGTTGATTGACAAGCAGGAGCAATCAAGAGGATGTTAATGGAGAAGGTAGTTACACACTTGGCAGTTAAATTATATGTTAATTTGGCTCAATGTTCACCTTTGTCTCTGCCACCATGTTTTCATCAGGCTTCAGGTGCACAGTGAATGCTTCCCTCATTTCTCTGACAATATCATATAAAATCTCCACCTCCACATATTGCTCAGTGATACCCTGTTTGAACACGATTTCTGCAAAAAGAGGAGATAGTTGATCAAATCTTTACTCACAAAGAACATACTATTACGATAAGTGCCTAGCTTTATTATTTACCCTCAGAGATGGGATGGTAGTCCTCCCCAGAGGTGGCAGATCCATCCTTGGTGTGAACTCGGACAACAGACACCTTGGAGTGGTCTCCTACACGCAGCACTGGGATCCTCACCACAGACACTTGGCCACTTTCCTTTGGCTCATTCACACTGAATTTGGTCTCTCCAAACCTAATAATCGCCTCTGAGAAAGCATAGTTTCAAAATGCTAGTAACTCTTACATTTCAGCCTACCACATATGAAAGCCCCTGTGTATGTCACTTTCTGAATTTGTTGCCTTGAGATTAATAAAAAGGTACTGTTGTATATCTGGAAAAATAGCAACACTGACCAAACATTTATTAAAAAAATAAGTATGACATTGGGATAGCTGAAAACTGGGTGGCACATTAAACTCTGGCCCCTTTAGGGTACCAGAGTTTAATGTTATGATCATATAAATATTCTGCACCTGGTGGCATTTAAAAATAACTTTTTTAAATACAACAAAAGCAAGCATCCTTACTGTCTCCATCGTCTTTTATCTTGATGAGCGTTTCATTCTGACTTCCAATAGATGCTCCAAATGGAGATTCACTCTTGGGGCTTCCCAGCACAAGACGTAGCTCTTCTTCCTCCTCATGTTCTGTATCATCAACTAGCACCAGTACACAAGTCTTTTCAATCTCTCCTGATAAAAGAAAAGTGCAAAATATATTTAATGTCTAAATGTGTCTTGTTAAACATAAATTATGCAAATGGGGTGTATTATGTTTGTTTACACCACCTGGTAAAAAGGTGATTATGGAATCATCTGTGTTGGGCCTCTCATTGAAGTCCATCATGACCTGGGCTGTCCCCTGTCTGCTGTAACAGCGCACTGTGGACTTGTAGCTGATATCTCCACTACGGTATACAGTAGCTGAGATCTGCCCTGAGTTCTCATTGCACACATACACAGCATCATGGAACTGCACCTTTGGCACTAGAAGAACATAATTCAATCCATAAATTACCATCGGAAATGCAGCATTATTGTCTTGAATCACTTACAAACCAACCAAGCTGTTTACTCACAGTCTGAGACTGAGTCATTGATGAGTATGGTAGTCTTGCTTGGCTCCCCCAGGATCCCGTTCATGGGCATTCGGAGTACCAATTCAAACTTCTCGGGCCCCTCCAGCACCGGCTGGCCCAGGTCATCCAGGACGGTCACACGGAACGTCTGCATGGTGACCCCTGGTGCAAAGTCCAGATTCCGGCTGATCCCAACGTAATCCACACCAGCTGCTCCACAACACAAAATAGGTCAGGAATGTTTCCGATAACATACTGTAGTGCTTATGGGATATAGTGGATACAACACAAATGGACTCTGCATTTTATCTTATTCTACAGCAGTTCTCATGTTACTCCATAATTCATTTGCAAGTGTCAGGCAGCGAGCAAGATGAAAGGAAATATCCTGCATTCTGACAAAATAACGCCTTCTATCACGTGGTCAAAAGCCATGAACAGTCGGAATTTGTTCCGTGATTAAAAGAGAGGGTGGATAACTGAAACTGGATATCTCCCTGAGCGCAAACAGGTTATTCATTTGCCATTCTTTGAAGAGTCTGAGTATTGAGCGCTCACCCTTTGCCCGCAGGGTTTTTTCATGTACTTATGACCCAGATATATGTATAACTGTTGGCATGCATTTCTACCATGCTGCATATGATTAGTTGCTAGTTATGTTAACAGTTAAGAAGCAGACAAGAGCAGAGATGGTAAGAATATGTGCACGGGGAAAAGACTGCCTCGGGGCAGAAGATAATGGGGACTGTGGGGAAAGCTCGAGGAGATAGCGACTGGTCTTGGGTCCAAAGCACATACAAGTACGACGGATGCCTAGAAAGTGAGGGCCAAACAGAATAAGCCTCGCCTTCATTCCTTCTAATCTAAAACAATGTTTACTTTCCCCAGTTCAACTACCAACATATCCAGCTTTAACATCACTATGAACCCTTGAGCTCAGGAAAACAAAGAGTGACAGGTTGATGATTGAAGTCTATCATTTATCTGTAGTTTACATTTATCTAAGCACTAACTAGCTAAAGCTGTCATGGAAAGGCACCTCGTAGAGACACGTACCCTCAGCGGAGACGGGATCTGTCTTTCTGGAGCGCACTGTCACGGTTCCTCCTTTGGAAAGATCTGTCCCCGTCCTCCATACCTGCACCTCCACGTAGCCGTCACTCTCATCCACGTGGTAGTCTGTGTTGCCAAAGTAGAAGATGGGAGCTGGGGAAAAAACAGAGGATGGCATGAAGGCGGTGTTTAAAGCACATAGGAGGACCAACTTTATCTGTTTCACAACAGGATATGTGAATGTCTGTTGTAATTGCTGAGTTAAATCTGTAATAGCTAGAATACTCTGTAGGTTTACCTCTGATTACAGGAGAAATTGAAAGAATGTTTCCATCAAAACACCAGCAGATACTCCACACTGTAATTAGAACCCTTAAACAACACTTTCTAACTTCCTGAAATTATGTGTTGGGAGGATTTCTACATCTGTAAGACAAAAAAGTGACCTGAAGGCAGACTTCAATTTGCTGGTTTTGTTGTGGAGGAGCCTGTTGGTGGGGATGACTTTGAAAGTGATGGGTCTGAGGGGCAGACAGGAGGCCTGGCAGGAGGTCTGGGGGATGTAGAGCTCCATGTGCCAGCCCAGGCCTGCCTGAGTGTAATTAGTGTTCCTAAGAGCTGGGATTCCACTGCAGCCAAACTCACCCACTATTATTCTATTCAACCCTTTCAGAGGCTGTTTTCCACTATGTCAGGCGGCTGTGAAATGGTTGCTTAAGGACCTGGACCTCTGTTGCATACAGTATACAGTATCTGGTTTAGTGAGTGCTGTAAGACCTGCAATCAAATAGAGACTATTTCTGGATTTGAACAGCAGGGAGTCAGTCATAGTCCATTAGAGAAAAAGCAGCAACAAGCTGAAAGCAATATAAAGAGGACGTTATAACTTACAATATGCATACATTCTCACACTTGAGCAAATACATTATTGCTGTGATTACTAATGGGAACAAGCCACTTTTGAGCAGTATACACCTTGCGCTTTTGAAAGCAACTGTGACCAAATAATGAATAAATTAAGTGAATGCTGATGGCCATGGGCAGAGTTGTGGTTTCCATGACAATGAAACCCTGCATACCTACAAAACAACACGTAGTTGTTTCTCCTCTCGCAGTGTAAAGCTAAGTGAAGGGGGGAATGATGTAGAACTGAGCAGTGAATGCTTTGAACAAAATAAATCTATGCGGACGTAACTGCCGGATGATTATGTTATCTAACAAAATACAAGAGGAGGAAAAAAGTGGTTCACTGTCGACAGTACTGCCAGGGACAATAACTGATATTGATGTTTATAATTCTGCATGATATCATTATAATCCTAGCCTCAGATGATGTTGCATATTTGTATGCATTCTGCTATGGTATTTACTGCTCTATAATAACAAGATAAGACTTGTTCTAAAAAGGAAATAGTCTTTTTAGACAAAGCCTTGGGATTTGTGGTTCTCAGAGCAGCCATCTCTGAGGTTGAAATAATATTTCCCCTAAGAGCAAGCAAAGGACAGACAACTTTTATACTTTAATCTGTCCTGAGAGCACAGCCAGAACAATGAGTGCTGCATCAAGAGGTTTGCAGCTGCCAGCATTTCCCCCACAGAGAAACCAAACAAAGATGGTTTTGGCTGCCTGTACTGGGTCCCCAACAGGAAGAGTAATCAGATCTAGTAGCCTGAGGTTTGCAGCCAGGAACTCAGGCCCTGTTGTACCAGTCCAGTAATCAGATAAGGTTTGTGAAGCAGACAAACTGTGAGCTTCAAAGAGCTACGGCCCATTAACTGAAAGGTAAACCACTGGCTCCAGCCTTCTACGCCACACAGTATGGAGTTACCTGGATTTAAGTGGACTAATCCAGATTTAGACCTACCTGTTCTGTAGATTTATGTAAAGTGTATTTTTATTTTATGACTTTATTGTCGATAATACTGGAGTTACTCGGTTTACTTCTCGGAAATTCAAAATACGAAACAATTCACAAATAGGAGCACTTTACGTATTGGCATTATGTTGGTTGATTTAATGTGTCATTTGCTAGAGTTACAAACAAAGGAAATGTTTTCACAGTTGCATATGTGTGAACATATAAATAAAATAAGAGCCACAAGGAGCGACACAGGCCTCCCTAAGGGGGCTTTTACACTCCCACTGACTGCTCGATTCTACTTGAACTTTGCATGACATTCCCACAGCGCTAAGTGGCTTCGTTAATGAGATTCAATTGAGCCCAGGCAAATGCTCCTCTGCCAACTGTGTGCTTGACAAAAACTGTCTCTCACAGCCAATGCACATAAAAACAGCTCAATTCAGAATAATCTACACCTTTAAAAAAAAAATCTGTATTTCAAAGAAGGCTTTTGATCTAGTATGTAAAGGCTCTTGATTAAAATCAGCCTTATTGTGGTTAAGTACTTTCAACATCTGTTTATATCAGATTGAGTGGAAATGCAGGTGAGACATAATGACAGGGTTTATGGGTTCCCTCTTGATTCATCCCCATCCAGGATATACTGCACACGCACAGGGCCGCCCATCTTTAAAGTGGCTCATAATCATACCTTCAAAACCAGAGAAAAATGTACAGGCAACTGACACAAGACTATAAATACACGAGTGAAGTCCTGCTGAACAAGCTTTCTCATGTCTTACAGCCCCAACCACTAAAGAAATTTCCCGGATACAGAGACAATATCAAACAGCAATTATCTCTGCAAGAAAATACAAGTTTCCCCAAACCTACGGTACCCAAAAGTCAGAGTGGAAACTGTAAGGTTGTGAACGTTAATGTGCAGATGGTCTGCCGCTGGGAAAATAGCAGATATTCTGAGGAAAGCAGCTGTCCGTGCATGCTACTGTTCAATTCCTGGACAGCCTGTTAAACTTAACAGTCTTGCATGCCAAAAGCTTTAGTTTTTTTAAACAATAAAATAGAAACATATGTCATGTCCCTGTTGTAAAAAGTAGTTAACTGTTAACATAAGCAAAAACGAAATATTGAGCAGCAACTACATAGTGTTTTGTGTTTATATGTGCATTACTTTAATTGTTTGTATTGTTTTGAGAAGACAGAAACGAAAGTGCGAAAGGCCATTAGGCTGTACGCTTTGATCACTATTAGCAATAGGAAATAACAATTACCACAGTCTCTTTTATGTTTGGTTATTGTCCATGGCAGTTTACCTCCTCTTCACTGTTTACTTCAAATGTATGCCCTGCTGGCATTTAATATTCTTCTTGCCGGTTCATATGTGGGTTATTTTATTGTATTGGCTTTATTATGCTAATTTCCAGGTTCACATTTATAGTTTGTGCCTCTCCTGTGACATGTCTCCATACTTTAATGTTCAAAAAGGTGCTTTATCTTTCTCATACTGCCTGTGCTGCAGCACCTCTTTTCCCCCTGCTCTGTCTGAAACCAGAGCCCAGTGTGCTCTGATTTTTTAGCTGGTGCGGCTCTGTAGTGATTGGTCAACAACTTAGGCTAAGGGGAGGGACATCTCTATCACTTGCAATATGTTGGAGCGCCAGCCAATAGAAGCAAGAGTGTTACATAGTGATGTCATTATGAAATGGAAGTAAACAAAGGAGTCCAATGGAGGGGTTTCGGGCAGGGTGGAGGAGTGTGTATGAGAGAGATAAAAGGGATTTTAGCCTCTGTCGACCATTTACATACACAAAAACCTATATAACGCACTAAAGGAAAGGGAACCCCCTAAAAAGCACAATAGGTTTAAGGTTGAAGAACTTTTCTACATTGGAGTGTCTTCTCTGATCTCAGCTAAATGACCTGTTTGCGACCTTATAAAACACCATTATCATGAAAGTCAATACTTTGGTGTGGTGGTGCATATTTCAAACTAATTTTAAATTAATTAAATAACCCAAAACTAGGTGTTGCATGTAGTACCAGATGTTTTCACAGCGGTTCAGGATCTGATACTTTGGCCTTTTGGTAATATTACGGTCTAATACAGTGGTTCCCAACCTGGTCGCAGGGGGGGTTGCCAGGCCTCAGATGATTTGAGGCCAAATATCATATTTAGACGTTTTTAAAAAAAAACATTTTTTACATATAATTGTAACGCAATACATGATTGTCACTAACAGCCTTGTCTCTACATTACAATAAAATATAAAAAAAAAATAGATTAATTTGAATAAAAATTCAAGTTAGTAGCTATTAAAGGCATAAAAAGACAGAAATGTATAGTTCTTTCTTTAATAGAAATGTTTCTTCTGCCCGTAAAGTGTCCAAACCAGGGTTTTGATAAGCGCATTTTAAAAACATAGTCATTGTCCATGCCGGTTTCAGTTGGATTATTTGTCACAGTTGCTCCGATCAGATCGGTCTCCTCCATTTTGTAGATTATTTACGATTTTTGAATCCACATAAACACATCGGCAAAATCCGGTTTACTTTGAGCATGTGTTTTAAACAGTTTAATCCCTTTGTGAATTGTTTCCACTTCCGCACCGTCCTTTAATTTCTTCATACAGCGGGAATCCAAATGAATTAATCCTGAGTCCAATAACCATCAAAGTCACAACAATAGTGCTCCTTAATTACGCTTTCATCCTCCTTTAACACAATACTTCACATTCATCCAGTTTGTGACAGTAGTTGTAGCATTTTGAGACTTTGAAACTTTAAGTACCACTGTTGTGTGTGCGTGTGTGTGTGTGTGGGGGGGGGGGGGGGGGGGGGGGCGCAACTTCCAACAGGAGTCATTTGGGGGACCTCTTGGGAAAAAAGGTTGGGAACCCCTGGTCTAATAGATAGACAACCCCAACAACCAGCAGAGATAGAAGGTGCAGCGAGCAGACAATGATCCCTCATTCATGACCTTCCCACCCAGACTGACAAATGTGTCTGTTGTAGGTCTGCAGGGGCTAAAAGAACAGCTGTTAATAGCTGAACCCGAATGAATCTCTCTCTGACTGCGTGAAATTGAGTGCTTCAGGGATGACTTGTTTTTGTAGACTAATCCTGAAGTTAGCATAGCACTGGTTCCCTCGAGAAAAAAGCCAAGGGTTTAATCTATTGGATTTTGGATCATTGGAGAAAATAACCTCTTGGGCAAACAAAGGTTTATAGTACTAACACATGTTCTGTAAAATGAAGTATTGTTAAGTGTTAAAATAGGGCAAGTATTGTTAAGTGTTAAGGCAACATTTTTTTTAAAGAATTTCAGTACTTAATTATTGTTTTATACATAAGGTAAATGTAGTAAATGCACAAAATGTATCCTACTTAATGTTTTAAATGGATATCCTGAAGACAAATGGGAACAAGTTAGAGACCACCCAGTGGGATTTTCTTGAGTTTTGGTTACCCTTTTTATCTGAGATAATTTGCCAACAAAGTTCCTTTTAAAGGCACACATAACAATTCCTGTGCGATGTTAGAGTCTGGTGGTTTTCATTTCAAACACAGCTGATTTTAATGACTCCCTCTCTGTGTGGGTGAATGTGTGCTAAGTAGAGACAATAATGTTTTGGTTGGAAAGAAAACGTGCCTTTTATTCCATGGCCCAGTTTCTACACAACAGGTTACTATTGCAGTACTCTTTAACTCATTTATTTTTAAAGACTAAAAATATTCTCAATTTAGATTCCCATAAATTGTCAGATTGACATCAGACACTTGGCAGACAATACAAGCTCCCCCTCATATTGCACTTGTGTGGTTTCTTGTACGTGCTTGTACCTACTTACAGTAGGTAGGTGGCCAAGACTGTGTGAACAGGGTTCACATTGGTACATTGGTACATTGGTACATTGGTTCCCTGTGGCTTTTAATTTCATCATGTGAGCTACTTTGGTTTGTTGGCTTGGAAAGAAGTTGCTGACATACATTGTTGCTGATAGGAGTACTATATGTTTCTAAGACCTCTTCGCCCACAGCTTGGCTGAGCGGGTGAAACCCCTCCTGGGGAGCCTCAGCATAGACCTCTCCCTGACAGGGACAGGTGCTCGGCCAGGCACCGACTCCAATGTACACCCACCGGGCAGCTTCTGCAGCAATAGGGCTGACAAAGAAAGATGCGATGCCCCCATTTGCCTCCCTGCCATATATAATGCAGTAGAGTTAGGAAACGAACCTGGAGTGTATACTTAAATGTAATACTAAACCAGAAAAGCTACAGTTGGAGTAGGAATAAATCTCCTCCTGCCATTATCCTTTTCCAGACAGGAGATCATTCTTGTTATGCTTGCCTCAGAGCTATTTACTATTTACTTCACCATCAGCACGCAAGCCATTTCATTATCATCTCCTTCAGGGAGATATGAAGGCTTGACACCACCTTATTTCTCCCGCTCTGCACATTCCAATTATTCAGTGGATGCAGGCACCTAAACACCCCCAGCACCTAATCCAAATTATACTTTGGAGGCGTTGTTGCTCAAACTTTACACAAATTGTGTGTGTGTCTTTTTCTGTGTGACACACACACACACACACACACACACACACACACACACACACACACACACACACACACACACACACACACACACACACACACACACACACACACACACACACACACACACACACACACACACACACACACACACACACACACACACACACACACACACACACACACACAGAGAGAGACTTTGCACAAAAGGAGGCTGTATGTTCCTTAAAATCATGCTGTATGGGGGACCCTTGTGAGTTTGGCACTTTCTGATAACTGATATGCATAAGGAGATTTTGATTGTCACTCAGCTATCCTGTTAAAGCTAAAGGCAAAGAAAACATGATCACAGATAAAGCAGGAATACTGAGTGAAGACTGTTTACACCAGTTGTCAGTCTGAGTCAAGTTAATCCTGAGCCTGTTTCTCCTGTTTCTGCGTGATAATACACAGAGGACCTCTAATGTAGGCGCAGGCATGCCAGGAGGTTTCAAATCAGTAGAGCAAGAACATTTCATTGTATATTTAATAATGAATTGGATTTTCAAACCACACAAATTGGATTACTCAGGCAATTCATTGTTTATATTTGCACACTGACTGACTATGAACCAGGGGCTTAAAATAGGGTATGCCCCCAACTATGAAAAGCAGAAATGCATAACATGAAGATGCTATTTATCAGTAACAGGAACATTTGACCCACTAAAATAGTAGTTCCCTTAACCATTAAAACTTTGCAATTTGTCATTCTGAAACCACTTCTGAAGCAAACTTTTAGTTTGCTTATTTAATACTTTTGTAATATATGTGTGCTCTATTTGTCAACCTCCGTGATTTTCAAACAGCCTTGACCTTAACCCAAACTGTAAATGACAAGAAACCGTGTTTGATGGAGTCAGACAACCATAAAAATACTCAATAATATCTCCAATCAATGAGCTCTCTGGCAGGTGTTGGACGTGCATTTTTTGCAGTATGAGAGTCAGTATCCATAAATACTGTGTTAGCACATTACTTTGTGAAACATGCTGTAAGTACTGACTGTTGTACATCCAATTAAAAACGTGTGTGTCCCAGCAGCTGTCTTGGCAGTCTTGAGTCGATACCCAGGAGCAGCGGAGGTCGAAAGAACCTGTACTCACTCTCAGGTTACACCAAGCGCTGCTACAGTTAGGAAACATTCCAAACACGTAACCTCCTCCTTCTTCAAGCAGGTCAAATCCACTTGCAGTGTGTTTGCCTCGAATCCCACAGGAGAGGAAGAGGAGAGTCACTTGTTACACAGTCTAATTTGCAGTAGCCTTTAAGGTAAGAACTCCTGAGCACAGGTTGAAACACAGGTTGAAGTACAGACTGAGACCTGGATACATTTCTTGGGAGGGGAATAAGATCATAAATATATAATAAAAATGCATGCATTGCTTAAGCATACAATTCTATAAAATGTTCAGTAGTATGAACAGAATATGAAATAGGAGTCTCTCCTGGAAGCAGGAAGCCTCCAACTTAGAGCAGTTGAAGAAGATTAATATTAATCTCCATAAAGCAAGTTATAAGAATGTAAGAATGCTGAATCTAATAGTGCATCCTTCATCACCCACATTATGATGATTGAAATGGTTTTTGATTCAAGGGGAAAAAAGACTGTTCAGCAATTATGCTTGGTTTTTCAGCTTTAGCCAGCGATCACGGAGTCTTGACTTTAGAGCAGTGCTTCTGGAGATCGTCAAAGCGATAGGGAGCTGAGGAATGGCCGTCAGGTGTTAGGGAACAAAGAGGCGTCAGGAAGAAATGCGAGACTATCAGCCCTCCAGTCTGAGCCTGCAGATATGAGATAAAGGCTTTGCCTCCAGGAAGGAGTCTCACACACTCAAACGCTTTCCCTCCCTCCAAAACATTGTCAGACAAGCAGGAACCCATACAGAAAAAACCTTCAAGCACACATTTCACATTTTCTCCCACACTTTTGCTGTCTGTCTGGCCACCTGCCAACTGTTTACATGTCTCTATTTGGATCAACTTGGCAAAGAATCTTGCAGTTTCATAAAAATATCAAAAGCAGTCTTCAGCTATTGTCAAAGTGCTTAAACATCACACATAACAGCTTGAACAAATACAGTAACTCCTCAAAATAAATCTGATAATACCTAGGAAAAAACACATTCACGCTGCCTGTTTCTTGAATTGAAAAACCTTTGAAAGTAAAAAAAAAAACTTGTATCTGAATTCCACACAAGGGGATTCAATAAGCAAAGCCCTTTTCCTTTCTTATGCCCGACCATTTGACACAGTATTGCATTCCTCTTCACACCTTTGAGCATGGAAATGTCATCTTACCGTCTTCCATATCGGGAATGATTGTGATTCTAGCTGCGGGGAACTCTGAGCCCAGACGGCCCCCCATGGGCATGCTGAGGGTGACATTGAAGCTTTCCTCGTCTTCATACAGAGAGTCATCAATGATCACCACGCGGCAGGATTTCTCCACCTCTCCTTTGTCAAAGCGCAGGATGCTGTGATGGTCCTCAGGCCTGGAGATGTAATCAGAGTAGGACAGCACGGTGGTGGGCACGGTGCCTGTAGCCGAAACTAAATGGGGAGAAAACGGAATAACAGAAAGCTCAGTTAATGATCCAACCATAATACAGTAGGTTTTGTTCACATTTAATCAATAACTTAAATGGGACCTATTGTGCAAAATCCACTTTCTCATGTCTTTTATAGATAAACTTGTCATCAGGAACAAAGATTCTCTCTCTTTTTTGTCCTGATCCATTTATATAAAAACCTGTCTGAAAATGAGCTGATCAGATTTTTGCCACTTTATGATTTCATAACGTTTTTTTGGCTTGTGTAACAATTAGCCAATCACCAACCAAGGTAACACCCACCCACCTTATCACCTGAATCTCCTCCTAGAGCACCATTGTGTGTGTTTTAACCAAATATCTCGCAGAGGGGCGTGGGGAGTGGCTCCTTATTTTCATCTAAAGTAATAGACACAGAATCAGCACTTTTGAAACAGGGCTGAAACAGAGGGGATTATGGGATGCTGCGATGGGTGATCTGTTTGGTATTTCGAGCAAAACACTTCAGAGACATGTTTTGTATATACCTGAGACCTGTAATATATTGATGAAAAACAGTATAATAGGGGACCTTTAATATATTTTCCATGTAACCTAAAGTCCTTTCAAATTATAATTGTTAAGAGCAACTCAAGTTTTAGAGCAGCATTTATTTTAAACTCCTACAATGCCCTTTGTCTATAAATTATATCAATCAATCAATCAATCAATAGGATACGGCTGTAATAGGCCTAAGGCCTTTTAGTCGCTCATAAATAAATAAGTAGATCACTGATTCTTTATTTACTATGGATGCTGGCTACAGTCACATAGTCCAAAGTGAAGGTGATGTTTGACCAGTAATGGTCGAGGCGGGATTTGAGACAGTTAACCGTCTTGGATGTGACAACGCTTTCCGGCAGATCATTCCACAAGTCAACCACACGCAGGATGAACCAGTTGCGGCGGATAGCCAGTCTTGAGTACTGTTTCTTCAACTTGAGGCAGTGTCCACGAGTCCTGGTCTTATAATCCCGTTGTAGTGGGCATGATGTTTTGTAGATGTTGTGGAGATATTTGAAAACTTCGATCATATCTCCCCTCGCCCTTCTATAATACATACTCAGGATTTTAAGACTTTTTCAGTCGTTCTTGATATGGTAGCTCCTTTAGTTCTGGAACCAGCTTTGTTGCCCTTCTCTGTATTTTCTCGATGAGCTCAGCATCCTTTTTGTACATGGGGGACCAAGCGACATTCCCACACTCTAAAAACAAATGCCTTGGCTCAACAAAGAAAATCAACGCAACAGTTTGCATCGATGTTTATTGAGTTAAGACAACTTCTAATGAAATTGTGTTAAAGCAACCAAGTTATTTGAGTTAGGGGAGAAGGCTTTTCCTCTACAATCAGAGGTGTTTTTAATTAACACTTACTTAATAATTGGTAGCATAAACACAAGTTTTGAAGTTGATTATTCAAAAGATTAAGTTGTTCCGACTAGTTTTACCACATGATTTAAAAGGAATGTTAAGTTGTATGTACTTAATTACCCTCATTCGGGAAACAAGTTTTTAAGTTGATTACTCAAAAATTAAGTTGTTCCAACTTGTTTTACCGTATGATTTAAAAGGAATTTTAAGTTGTATGTACTTAATTACCATCATTGTGAACACACGTTTTTAAGTTGACAACAATTTATAAATTAAGTTGCTCCAAATATATTGTATTCAATAGTTTTTTTTCTTAGCTTTTTCATGTTTTTGCCTTTAAAGAAATAAATTAATTGATTCCACAACAAAATTATTAGGCAATTCACTTTTTATTTTGAACTACAGTTGTTTATTTCAACACATGATGTTTCAATCAGGAGAGAATTCATTTTGTTTGAACATTTATTGACACATGCCATATGATAAGGTGCATGAACACCTGAAATCACAGCTGACTGCAGGAGAGAGGAGAACCATTTTATAGTTTGGCTGCAGCTTGTTGATTGGCTGCTGGAGAATGAGGTGAAATGTAATAGGTTAAAGAGAACGCCTGTGATGAGCTGATTAGAAGCAGCTGCGGAGTGAATGTATATACACCCAGTCTTCCTGAAAGAACTTGCGCTGAGCTTGATTTAAGTCTTGAAAAAAAAGATAAATAACATAAATTGAAATTGCCCCAAAAATAATAAATAAACACATTAGCCATATTACCATGGGAAATGGGGACACAGCAAATAAATGCTGCCAACACAACGAAGTTAGGGGCCTTTGCATATTTAAAACCAGTGCCAAATATGTAAAATCTGTAAAGTTTTTTTAAAGCTACAGTAACAAACTCTCAATGGCCACCAATCTGCAGATCACACACATCAATTTTACAAAAGATGTAACAAAGATGTTTACACTGCGACAGTCATTATTTCAAACAGTATGAACACATTTAACGCAGAATGCTTGCTCATTCATTTGTTTCCCTCGACCACGATGGTTGCTATCGTATGGTCAGATCCTGGGGTGGACCAGTCACTGATGAAGGCGATATTCATGTCCTTTTGAAGCACATTAAATAATAGGTTAGCGCATAAGAGATAACTAATTAGGTAACTGCATACTTTTTAAACTGTCACTCTTAGCTAATTCAGAGCCATTATTACCTGCTGCTAAAGCAACGCTGGTATTGTTTTCACCTATTGAGTCTGCATGTGTGTGTTATCATGGCAATGTGGTCCTGAAGACACACAGAGGTGCTTTTGAGTACTTTGCCTAGTGTTTAAATGCATGTGGACAAGTTTTAGTGTATCTTCTCATCTTTTTTGCAGGTTCCCTACAATATGTGAACTGGTTAAGTGAAGAGCAGAAGCCACTTTTCAAATTGTACACAATCCTTTTCCCATGCCATTGCTGTCAAAACCTATCCATGCTGAATGTTGCTAAGATATTATTGATCGGGGTGTGGCCAAAAGTGCAATATGCTTCAAAATGTAACTGACAGAGAGCAGTGCTTTTGTCCTGTGTATTTACACTGTGCCCATGGATTTTATTTTATTTCAAGATTTTTAATGACGTCGCTAAACTCCTTGAAAAGGTCCTCTTCCTTTTCTCCAAGGCACACGACAAGGCAGCGGATGGCTATAGTTCTCTGCGTACTTCAAGTGTATTGTGCTATTTTTGAAAAAGGAAAAAAAAGAGAAATTACCTAAATTAATATATTCTGAATGGGTGACTGCCAACAACTTGCACTTCAATGACAACTCTAAATAACGATCCTACCATTTTTAATAAAAAGCTATATCACAATACAGTATTAACCAAAGTATTTTTACTCTCACAGCCTCTACTACTTTGTATCCTCTCACAGAACTATTCACAGTTCAAAGGCTGCTAATTTTGGTAAAACAGCAATTTGCCTACTACAAGGCTATCTACTGTATTTGAATGACAAAAGATGACACTCACCTTAAAATGTCCTTTGTATATTTCTATTTGTCTTAACTGTCGGAACTTGTCCAGGCATGTTAAGTAGGAGTGGACTTGAAATCCTTAACTCAAGGTGTAGAACAATTAAGTTATCAAGCCAATTGCATTACTTGCTACAACTTGAATTTTGTTTCAAGTAAATTAACGCAGAAATCAGAGTTCAAATTACACACAATATTAAGTTGATGTAATTACCAACATTATTACGTCAACACAACTTATAAATTAATGTTTGCAACTTAAAATGTTTATCTAAATCAATTAACTCACATTTTTATCTTGCAACCATGCATTTAATTAAGTGGAGGTGAAAGGTCACCTGAATTCGTTTTTAGAGTGCATACTCCAGGAGTGGCAGTACAAGAGAGATGTATAAGCTATCAGAGTCCAAATAAGTGTATGATCTGCGGATCATTACTAGGATACCATTCGCTTTGTTACTTGCCCGGCGGATATGGTCACTAAATGTCAGGGTATTATCAACATTCACACCAAGCTCCTTTTCATTCTGAGTCTCGGATAGGTTTATAGTGTTTGAATTATCACCCATAATATACTCATATTTTGATTCAGAAAACCTAAGTGCATTACTTTGCACTTTGCTGCATTGAATTTGAGCTGCCAACACTCGGACCATCTTTGCATTTCTCTGAGATCTGACTGGAGTTTTTCTGCATCCTCTTTACATGTATATAGTCCTGAAATAAGCTTATTTTACCCCCCACAATGCTTGTTACCTTGCTGTGTGCAGCAGATGACCATGAGCTCCTGACTGACATCTCCACTCCTGTGCACCGGGATCAGCAGCTCTCCAATGTCCTCCTCTATGTTGTATTCAGCTGAGGGGATGAACACTGTTGACTCTGTAGATGAGAAAATCAATGCACATTACGACGACATAGAGGCGTTAATATGTATTATTAGTGTTTTTCAATTTTTTTTGTCACATTGTATTTGACTTTTGGTAGTAATAAATCCCTATCTTATGTCATGTAAACTCAACTGAATGAGAGGAGAAGAAAAAGGAAAAGCTTCAAAACATCTAATCATTTGTGACATGATTTACATGAATCACTTTTAATACACAGGCTTGCATCTTATACACCAGGACCAACGACAGCTCTCATTACAGCTCTGCTGATGCTGCCTCCATCATGTTTAATCAAACCCAGCAATCTACTGCTTGTTTATCTTCAGCAACTATTCAAACTAGAGTGCGCTTCAGTCACACACAGAATAACACAGACACAGATGCAGGAAATGTTATTTGTAGACGTCTGCTGTTGAGTTAAAAGAGGAAGGAATCCCTAAGAGAATTAAAAACAATGTGTACAAATATAAACCTCACACTATCATTGTAAGTTTCCCACATAAACTGGCTAGAATAAAAACGAGTGTAACACTAATTATGTCTGCAAGCAGAGACGTGTTAAACAATTTGGTTGTTTTTCCACAGTTTTCCTGGCAGCCCTCCATTCCTTTGTCTATTTCTACCCTGAGCTGCATATGAAAGCTAGAAGCTCAGACGGAGGCTTTCTCTCTCTCTCTCTCTCTCTCTCTCTCTCTCTCTCTCTCTCTCTCTCTCTCTCTCTCTCTCTCTCTCTCTCATATATATCATGGTCAGCCACATTAAAAGTGTTGGAGAGTCAACAGAGCTTGACCTGTCCTTTCCCATCCTGAATACCATGCATACTTAGAATGAGGTGGCAACTCTTCACCTCTTTTTGTTTTTACCACTAAGCTGAGTTCAGTCTGAGCCACTCTAGTCTGTCTGGTGTGAAATTATTTATATTTATTATTTATAGTGTCATGGTTGCAGCCTCCGGGAATTGTTGTATTTATCTGCTCGGAGTAAAATAGAAACAAAAATATATTTGTATCAGTTCAGAGTGTATTTGACCTTGACCGTGCCAAAACACACCAAAACTTTAGATACCCTAAACGAAAAGGAACAAAAGGAAAGACAATCACAGGAAAAAAGAAAAAGAAGACCACATCGTGCAGAGATATCTGCCAATTGAAAGCCCACCTGAGACCGATGTTCTGTAAAACAATGTTCCAACTAAACATCTGAATTAGCATAAAATGTGGACAAATGAAGCCTTGTGGGATAAGGGGAAGTATTATCCATATTTAAAATATGCAGTTCTCTCTCAGCTCTATCACAGTCAAGCTGTTCTCAGACACACTGTTCATCTGCTCTTGTAGAGCTCATTTCAGATGCAGGGAGGTCGTGTGCTCTCCAGATATCATTTTGACCTTGTATCTACACTTTGAAAGAAAATCCAGCCCCTTACTGTGTTTAACTATGTCCATGATCAAGTTGAGTCCAGGATGTGGTTAGTTTCTTTAAGCATTCCGTTTTCATGTTAATTGATTTAGCACCCCTTATTAAATTAGGACATCGTTGTCCCTGTGAAACACAATGTTAATGGTTTGGAACATGTAAAAACGTAACAATACAATGTAAACTAAAACTGTATATAACTGGAAAATGTTCTGCTGTCAAACTCCAACGTCCATTTAAGACCTGAGACTTGTTTAACAACAAAACCAAGAAAAGCATGACCAATACTTTTTTACGTATATTAATTTGAAATATAGCGCTATCCCTATTTTAAGCAATACAATGAAATATAAACATTTATCTTTACTGACCATCATCGGGGTCCAGGATCTCCACAGTAGCAAACAGCGGGAATTCAATGGCTGCCATCACCGGCTCAGACAGAACGATCTGGAAGCTCTCAGACACTTCATGCTCGCTATCTGACAGGATCCGCACCTTCCAGGTGGCTGTGGTCTGGCCCGGGTTAAACTGCACCTGTTTTTGAGATTTCCCTCGGAAGTCTTTATCCTTCTCTGCAGTGCCATCCTTTGTGCCAATACCTTAGGAAGGACATGGAGGAAATTGATTATTATCATAATCATGCATATCAGGGAACGTTTCACCTTGCTAAGGTTTTGATACCAGCAACCATCAATGCATATTTTTCATTATTTACATAAATACATTTCTTAAATGGATTAACAATCTGTGAATCCTGATATATTTATGTGGCAGTGAATGTTCATAGTTTTGAGATATTGTAGAATATAATAATAGAAAATATACATCTAAACTACAAAGCTTTGCCCCATTTAAAACAAGGAAAATGTCATGTCCCAGTTCGTCTGCCCATCTTCTGGTTGCAGTTTGTCATTAATAATGATTCGAATATCTATAGTGGGAATACAGCCAATTATCCCTCATGTCAGCCTGCTCTCAGCCGCTGTTGGAGGCTGACTTGCGTTGTCTGACCTTCAGCAGGCGAGCTGTTTGATGGTCGCTACGGACACTATAGCTGAGAAACTGTCATGGTCTCTGTTGAGCGGGAGCACTGAGGCCGGTGAAATGTCACACAGCCTCTCCATTGTCATTGCTAACTGGGCAGACAACAATCAGCAGGGATCTGGCAGTAAAAGGAAAGAAAATGCCTGCACACACCAAGGCAATCCTGAAGGCTTCATTCATGTGGCAAAAAGTACATTATTAGATAAATGAAACACGAGGATTGCATGAATAAGAAAAGACACACTTAGAAAAGTTGCTGTTTGTTAACAACGGAGGAAGAGAAAAATGCAAATAGTGCATCAGGACTACAAACAAGCTCTTCAAAAGACCACAGATTGAGTAATGCATGAGTTTGGGCTTTTAAGAGAATTACCATTCTGTTCTTTGATGAAAATAAAAAAGTGGGCTTTGATATGCAAGTACAGAGAGAAGGAAAGGCCACTGCACATACGTGGTAAGATAAAATGGTCAAGCTCAATTGAGCTTGAAAAATCAGCAGTCTTCAAAGAGTAGCTAGGAGAGGCAAGAGTATGATTTGCTCTTAACTCTATCTCTCACACAATGCCTGGATTGGACGGCCCTGATCACAGCAGTCATTCTGACGCTTCGCAGCAGGTGGGCTCGCTGTAGACTCCAAACTGGTGACACCTGAACTGTGCACATTGACCAGTGAAGCGGTAGTAGGCTCCTCTGATCAGTGTTCACTCAGGCTGGGTTGGGCAAGAATAGATACCTCCAGGATTCATGAGTCGGTCCTGGCTTGGGATCCGTCATTATCTCATCGCAACACAGAGACAGATGGGCGGCTTGAATTGTCAGGTTTTTTTGTGGCCTGCTCCTTTTACTTTATATCTTCAATGCAGCTGAAGAAGAGATGCACTACCAATGATTACTTTGAGAAAGTAATGAGTGCCCTTCTTTTGTTCTTTTACCTGACTGAGACAGGATATTGTTAGTTGTTTACCTGCATGCAGAATGAAGCAGAGATGTTTTTGAAGCATGTACTGTATGATAGAATACTCTCCCCACAATCATATTTCTCGGGTTTCTCATTAAAACCAAAGTTAATTATTCAAGCGTATACTACTTTCTGATGTAAATATACGCAAGTTACATCCCAAACCAAAAGCTATCTCAGACATGTTTTTCTTGGCTAGAAATGGAGAAAAACATTTAAAAATCTATTCAATAAGACTGACAGAAAAGGAACAGGTTGATCTATGATGAAAGAATCGATGCCTGAAGATGAAAACATGTACTCAATTAACTGTAATAAGAAACAGACAAAATGAAAGCTTTCATAACCTATGCATTTAGAAAGATAACCTTTATTGCTTTCTGTGTTTTGAGGGAGCTGTAAAACACAATGGTTTGGACTTCATATTTTTCTAAATTGCAGCTTCTGTTGTGTGCTTATTCTCCCCAGCATGCAGGGGTTGACCATCCACCCTCAATGATTATCATTCCCCTTGATGCTACCTCAATCATAAGAAAACTGCACTGTGAAAAGCTATGGTTTGGACTTGAAAGCTCACAAAAGACATACAAAGAAATGCAAGGCATGTTCTTATTGGGGACTGAACACAGAGTGCATCCAAGGTTCAAAATAGCGCTTCTTTCATTTATCATGCAATCATTAATAAAACATTAGCGATGCTCGAGAAAATCAAAACAAAGGACAGTCATGTGATTATTTGCCCAAGTTCCTGATTCAAAATATGCTATTTTGCTGTTAAATGTTAATTTGCTAAGAGATGACCGTGGGGTCATCACACAGAGGATACAGTTGAATTTCTGCAGTTTCTTTTGTTCTTGTAACTAAACTTGTAAACTGTGTTCTTGTTATGACATTAATTTACTTCTTACAGTGATTTATATTCAACTATACGGTATATGCCTGTATATCTGTAGAGTACAATGATCTGTATTTTTTTACTACAATGAGTGGCAGAGATAGCGATGATAATATAATGAGCAGTGTGAGGCCCTATAAAGGTCAGCACAATTTACATATCATCGAAGAGATGTTTCATTAGTCTGTCGCCCCGGGGCATACACAAATTCTGAAGACGGTAGAGGAAATTATCCTTAGGGATTTTGACCTTTATCATCCTTACATTTTAATCGTAAACGTAAAAAAGGCCAATAGTGCCGGTAGTAAGAATTCCTGCCACTCATAAACGCTTTCAGCAGCTTGTTATTTTAAACAGTGTTAACAGTTATTGTCTGTTAGTTCCTGCCAGTAAATCTTCTCTACTAATATTTGGAACAGCACCTCTCTAAAGCCGCCAACTTTGGGTGACCTTTGTTATGTGCACATACAGTTCCTGAGGGGTAGTGCTGTGCTTTTGTGTGCTTGGAGCGTAAATACTGGCTGGAGGGGACAGGTGAAAGGTCATGACCTGTGTCACCCTAAAGGTGTAGGACAGCCTTAGAGTGGTCCTAATATGTATACAAGTGTGTGTGACCTCTGGCACCTTGCTTTAGTGAAGGGACAAGGAGTGTAGGTTTCTCATTTTAGTTTTTTTTCTCTTAAGGATACCTATATCTGCAGACATGTTCTGATTGGTTAGTTCTTTGGCAAAGCAACACCAGTGTAGTTTTTGGTGTGGATCCAGGACTATTTCCAGGATGTATGTCACTAAAGCACAAACATACTGTATGTACATATTTACGTGTGATTTGTGCAATTTTGGAAAAAGTCTTATAGATGTATCTCATGCTACATTTTTCTCACTTTTTCCTTTTTTACTGCAGTACATATTTAATGTATGTCATAGATATTGTAGTTAATATATTGGGTGTTTTACTTATTTATTAGTTTTATTCATAATTTTTGGTGCATAACCGGATTGAGATCAAGATAGAGAACAACATTATTTTTAAAATAATCTTCAATTGCTTTATAGTGGCATTTAGAAATTACTATGGAGAATCTATTAGTATAAGTTAGGGCTGCTCAATTAATCGTATGTTTTTTTATTTTTTTTTATTATTATTATTTATTTATAAAACAATTATATTGGTTTTTCAGTTGAATTATACTTAAAGTTCAGGGTAATCAACTGTTAAAAACATACTGTTCAATTTATTTTTTCAATAAATGGATGTTTTCAAAGTAAATGGATAATCGTTTTTTAATAATCGTGATATCAATTACTGACCCAAATAATCGAGATTATGATTTTTGCATTAATCGAGCAGCCCTAGTATAAGTGTCATCAGAAGAATCAGTGTCTACTTACTAACGAAGGAAGTCTCCCCGAGGTAGCCCCGACGTTTCAGCACCACCTCCAGAAACTTGACCTCTTCATCCACCACATAGTGCTCCTTCTCCAGAGAGATCCAAGCCCAGTTCAGACGGTACTGCTGGTTCTTCAGTTTGTTGCCTCCTGCAAACAAATACAGTTAATCGTATTAAAGAAACTTAGAAATGGATCCATATAAATAAACACAGGCATGAGAAAACACAAGGGATGACTAAAATAGTCTCACTAGCACTTAATAATCCCAAAAATGATTTGAAAATAAACATAGCTATTTCTTATAGGGGGTTGCACAGGAATTTCAAACAGCCCTAAATAGAATTTTTTCTTGGTTTCCTTCAGGACTCGATTTTGAGACTCAAAGGTATTAGTCAGGGAGAGTGGTGCACAGCCCCAATGCCAAAGGAATAAAGTTGTCTAATTGCTTCTTTTTTAATTACGATAAAAAGCGTCTGTTTCTTGTCTGAAAGGAGGCATTTTATCCTTGCTTTTTGAAGTTGGATTCAAAGGGCGAGGCTACAGTTCTTGAGGGCATCGCTGCTACTATTTTACCATAAAGACTCAAAGCAGAGCCACACACCCCGACATCAAAAAGACACACAGGTACAGAAATACAGAGAAAAATAGTGCACACTGACCCATAAGGAAACCGACACACACTTGAATCGAATTTTAATTGCACTCACTTGCCTCTAAGTAATTATACACATATTCTTAAGACTTGGCACGCATCCACCAGACTGCACAGTAAGTGCTGCGGCTTTACTAGATCAGGATGGTGAGATACAAATGACTGATCCACCAAGGATCTGGCACTTGTGAAAGTGCTGGAATAATAGTTAAACTGACAGAAGGGTGCAGTGTTGCTGTTGTGTTTGTTGGGCACGACTGAGAGTTTCTAACCCACCCCACCCTTGTCGTTAGGGTCAGTAAATCTGTTACATCCAGCTGACCGCTCCACTGTGTCCATTTCCTCCCTCGATAGTCCTGCTGAGACCTTTACACATTCACCCTGGATGTTTTATTATGTGTGAGGGCACGCACTCACCAGTTAGTGTGTTTAAATGCTCTCTGCAACAGCTTTTTCCTACGGTATACATAGAGTATTTATTCAAAACTGAGTCTGAATGCCTGATGCTTTTTGACAATATTGTGCTCAAACCTTTTGTGTCACTGTGACCTGAGAGAAAAAGTGGGCTCTTTTTATGCCTTCTTATCCAAACCCAGCAAATCATTGAGTTGAGCAAACTTCATTAATGAATCCATAATGAATACATGGAGGTACTTTCTACCCGATAGAACACTTCAATAGAGTTGTGAAGAATAAGAAAGTAGGGAGATTCTAAAAAACATGACTCTTCATCAGCATTTCTAGTTACTTTTGGGCTTTATCAAAAATGCTAGAAAGAAGAAGAATAGAGATACTGATGTCCTTTGAACTTGTGTGTGTCTCTGTTAGACTTGGTGGTGGCAAGTGCTGTCATTGGAATGAAAAATTGCAGAAACTGTAAAGATTGAGCGGGAATTAAAGGAGCTGCTATATTTGTCTTTTATGCAAAATTAACTAAATGTTGCATTACATCATGAAATTCTTATAAACATAGAATTTTTCTATCCCTCTAAAAAATAGCATTTTTCTTTGCTCCAGAGGCACCACTATGACGATGTTACAAAGGTCCTGATTAATTACTCAAGCCATAATTAAATTGATGAGAGGTCTAACTAAAATAAACGTTTCTATAGTTGATGTTGTTTAGTCGGCCTGCTTTCCACTCAAGTCACTGTTCATGTGCACAACCCGTACATCTGTTAATCCTACAAAAGTTATAATTACATTTTTAAAATAATATAATTTGCACCACAAACAGCATGGGAAGGAACATCATAAAGGACAAGCACTGATTAAATGACTAAGCTCAATAGGGAAAGTTGTTTGGTAAGTCAATGTGGCATTACATTATATAATATCCCTTATATTATAAAGTCAAACAAGCTTGATCCATATTACGGCAAGCAAGCGATAAGAAAAACTATAATAATAATAAATGGGATTTATATAGCGCTTTTCTAGACCCAAAGACGCTTTACATTACGAGTAAGGTCGACAAACAAAACAAGAACAAAAACAAAAACAAAAACAAAAAACAAAAACAAAACAAAAACAGAAAAGCAGTCAGGAGGATGTTGGTTCAGAGGGGGGAGGGGCGGGTTTAAGGATAAGCAGAGTTGAAGAGGTGGGTTTCAATGTGAAATGTTTCAATGTGAAACTAAAAATGGTGTTTGCCAAGAAAACACATGTTTTAGGCTAAACACCAGCTGAACACTGTGTGATGAAAGAAACACATAGGAAAAAGGGTGATTTACTATTGTATAATATCAACTGGTTATAGAGAAATATGTTTTTTTTAATAAAATGTCTCAAGTGATACATTTTCCAACTCATACATTCTTGAGGTTTACCACAGTGTGGTACACAGTTTACACAGCTTCCTGTGTGTTCCACATCATTCTTGTGGAGACAGGTGACCTGTGTATGACAGGACCTCCCTGCTCCATTTGGATTAAAGCCAGCCGCATGGCACGCATGCCACCGGTAAACATTGCATGTGTGATCTCTGAGTCGTGGAGGAGACAATCCTCCACTGAGGTAATGGAAACTGAGAAGGTCTTGTCTATTTGTCTAGATTTATATGGTTGGCACATAGACTTTGTAACAGCTATAACACAGGGACATTTAAGTACCATATATTGCCAGATTTATCCAAAGGACCCTCTCATTTCAGTAAAAGCATGAAATGGTTTTGCATAGTTATTTACACGACATGGCCTACAAATCATGCTAAGCATCAATGGAGCAGCTTTCCCTTTCAATATGAATCACATTAAACACCTGTTAGCCTTCTACATTACTAACAAACATACTGTAAAGAGGACCTATTCATTATAAATGTTTCATATCTGGCAAAATCCGAGGAAGATACCTCCAGCAGCGCTTTCTAATCTCAGGAAAAATAAACCTTTTCTGTTCACAGTTTATACTACATACAATCACACCATGTCAAGAGCAAATATTGAGTTGAGGAGGCATTAAAGTCCAGGCAAAGCCGCAGTGTGGCCTTCAGGGATCAGGGGAGTGGAGGTGCTCGTTTTCAAAAGACCGCTTCACTCCTACAGATTTCTTTCTAATTAAGATAAGCAGGGGTTAGAGTAAGTCCACTTCAAAGAGGCCCTAAGGATAACACCAGAGTTAATCTTTAACCAACGTCTGCAGCAGTGAGAGAGAATGTATTGAACAATATTGGTATCTCCTATGCTCCGGTCTTGCCACTGCTTTGCAGTATAGTGCAGAAACACACATCATATGCAGTGAAAGCATCATGTAGTGTACATCAACTTTATGTTAAATTGTGTTTCTTCTACAGTGTATACATATTCTCATTAAAAGCAAAGAGCATATGGTAATAGGAGGATTCCTACACATTCCAGTGACTAGTCAGCTTAAATCATTCACTGAATTAATTGATTGACTTTTAAGCAGTGGTAGTGTAGTAAGTGAAAGTCTCAACAAAGTATCCTCCTCTATTATTAGAACCACTTTACGATGACCAGCCTTGTACATGACTTGTTTTCACAAACAACTCTGTACAATTCATGGGTCAGCCCTTTCTGTTCCGTCCAATCACATACTAGATGTGTGATGAGGGACGGCAACCTTTTGAGAGAGTCCAAAAAATGTGAGAGACTGGACTGTGCCAACTTAGTGCCCCTGTCTCCTCCTAGTATACATGTTGCAGACAGACCTTATTTGGTCACCGTGAAGCATTGTGGGACCACGATGCTCCATGGACCCTCGCCTGTTCATTCAACCAGACACACAGGCAGGCCTTTGCCCACAGAGCCAGCCCCACACTGATTAGGCAGGATAAAATGGGACAAGACTGTGAATCCCTTTCAATGGGGACAAGGGCACAATGCATCTAAAATTACCATATGATCATCATATACCTTAAACGGACTGTGCGCTAACAGTTTCTAAGATCCACAATAGCTGAATTCTACTGTAGCATTAAAGCCAAGTACACTTTAGAGACGGATGAACAATCAGGAAAGTGCTTACAGGCCAGAGATTTAAGTTTTAAGCATGTGATTTACAAGATATCCTTTCAATGCTTTTGAAACAAACCACCAGGGACACAAAGCCATAGGAACTTCTTATAATACCATGTATTATTTTCATAATAAAGGCATAAAGTCTCAATACTGCTGAAGTATAACCATATTCTATTGCTGACACAACTCGTAAAGCATGTAAGGAGACTGGAAGCCTTTAGTTATAGTAGCCAAAATGTATTTTACATTTATGCTAAAGAAAGTCGTAATACAAATAGCAGATTCATTTGTTTACATCTTTTACTTTCATACAAAATGTAATAATGTGCATAACAAAATGCATGATGACGTGTTCTTACCTGTACTGGAAGCTACAAATTCTTATGAAGAAGATTTAAGCATATTGTTTAATTAAGTCATAATTACTAAATTTATCCCAGGCCCTGAATCTTGATCAGACAGGTTTCTGTGAACAGCGGAAAGTAATTGAAATCAAAAGATAAAAGGATTAATCGAATTTCCTGTTGACGAAGCTGCGTCGCAATAGCAATCAGCTGATTATCTGCCTGGACTGACTGTTTTTGTTTGAAAACTAAATAAAATAAAGTACCTGGTCCGAAAGCGAGGTGAGCAGGGACATATGAATTGTAAAGCAGATCTTTTTCCTATTTGTCTGATTATCTAACATTTTGATTATGACCAGGCAACCCAGTCTCACGGCATTAAGTGTTATAGTCACGACATTTAATCTATTGATTCGTGTTCACCAACACGCTTTTCCCCTTTTTTTCGTGTCACACAGAACGATTTTAAAAGCAATGTATGTCTTTTTCGTGCCTGCACCACGTCTTTTTGTCCGGTCGGGTCTTGGAAGACCGGAAGCTGTGTGGTTCATAAAAACATTTTCTTAGTCAATATCCAGCCACGATTATTGTTTTTATTTTAAATCGTATAATGTCTGACTTTTCTTGCCGTCCTTGAGGAAAATAAATGGGGTTCAGAGCCTCAGAATACTGAAATATGTATTTTTAAATCTTTTTTTCCTTCGAATTTGTTATTCTTTTCTAAATAACAGTTATTTACTCAACAATAACACACAAATATCCTTGTTTTTATTTATTTGTTTGATTCTATAATATCAGGCTTTTTTGCCTTCCGTCAGGAACTGAATTTCGATACACACCCACTGAACTGATTACCCAAGATCCTCAGCAATTGTTGAAGCTCGGTATTTGGATGTTTTAGCAGCAATGCACGTTGGGATATGGTGTTAATGTGATATGAAATAACTATCAACAGAATTGCGTTGCCAGGATGTTGGAGTGGCAGTGCGCCAAGGTTACGCCGAGCTTCAAACAGCACTATGAAATGAATGAAACCAGAGCAGACTATCCAAAACTGGACTTGAACGGGTCCAGCCCCGTTCGAGTCCATGGTAAGCTATTGATATTCTGAATCCATAGATGTGTCTCCCATCACCCAAAACCCCTGACTATTCTCTCAACTCAGTATTTACATTCTTATATTCAAAGAAAATCAATAATATCTTTAAAAACTACAAGCCCCTGTCTATAGGCTGTGCACCGTTATGGTGTAAATACAGCCTATTTACCAATTGGATCAAATATAAAAGTTAGCCGAATTACTATTGATACTGCAAGGAGACGTATTGTGTGAAGAGAAATTGAAGATGTTGTTTAATTGCTGATATATTTATGATCCACGTCACGTATTCAGTTTTGGCGGCAGTTCTTCCTGTTTGACTAGAAGTCTTCTAATCATGGCTCTATAAATAGAGAACTACGGCAGATGTGTAATATTTGATGCAGCCGAACCGTGTATTACAATTATGTGATGACTTTCAAAGAGAAAAGCAAGTACACTCGGAATAAAGTATTTTCTTTTTTTCCTCCAATGTTTTCGGATTTCATATCGCATGAACACCATATCCCAACCTGCATTGCGGCTAAAACATCCAAATCACCGAGCTTCAACCATAGCTGAGGATCTTGGGTAATCAGGTGTGTATTGCACGTCTGTTTCCGGTGACTTTATTTTGAAATTCAGCTCCTGACGGACGGCAAAAAAGCCAGATATTATAGAATTAAACAAATAAATAAAAACAAGGATAATTGTGTGTTATTGTTGAGTAAATAACAGTGTGTTATTTAGAAAAGAATAACAAATTAGAAGGAAAAAAAGATTTAAAAAATACATATTTCAGTATTCTGAGCCTCATTTCTTTTCCTCACGGACTGCAAAAAAAGTCAGACATTATACGATTTAAAATAAAAACAATAATCGTGGCTTGATATGGAGTAAGAACATGTTTTTAAGAACCACACAGCTTCCGGTCTTCCAAGAAACACACTAGCAATAGAAATACATTGCTTTTAAAATTGTTCTGTGTGACACGAAAAAAAGGGGGAAATCGTGTTGGTGAACATGAATCAATAGATTAAATGTCGTGACTATAACACCAAATGCCATGAGACTGGGTTGGACCAGGATGCCTCAAAGCTCAAGATTAATCAGGATGATTACTGTGTGAATACTAAAAGATCCCCAGAAGATGAATTCTTATAATCCAAACCTTCCATTCAAGTCAATGTTTCGCCTTGACTAAAGCTTGCCAATGACAATATACTGTTTTTTGTGTTGAAAACGCAAATGGTCACATCTCCTTGAATAATAATAATAATAATAATAATAACAATAGGTTCCTCGCACTTCGTGCTAGGACGCTGTCTGGTCCTAGCGCTCCGTGCTCGGGCCCTAATAATATTAATAATAATAATAATAAGAGATTAGATTTATATAGCGCCTTTCATGGGACCCAAGGTCGCTTTACAAGGAAGAACAGGGCAAAACAAACATAACAAAACAAAAGGCAATCAGATAACCAGTCTGTGAATATGCTGTGGTTATTCATGATCCACAGAGGATGAACCATTTCCCTTAGAACACATCATGAGGTTTCTTCCAGCACAACGGCAAAACTTTATACATGAACCTGACAAGCAATAAGGATAGCCCTACAGAATAAAGACTTTAATTTTGTATGTATGATGAGCATTGCAGTCTCTAGGGCATTTAGTTGGTCATAAAAACTTTAAACCTTGTTCATTGGAAAGTCTGCTGTTATATATTATATTATCAATCTGCTTATTACATTAGTTCTGTACAGCTTACAGGACAATAAAAAAATAAAAAATGATCAGCCGAAATTACATTTAAGTTAGAAAAAAATCAATAGCCTAGGTTCTGAACAAGCTTTATATAATCAGTAGTTATCTTAACTCTATAAAATGAATTGCCGCGGGGTTCCGTTAAGTACCAGACACCAGCATACTTTTTACCTCTCTAATAAGGTTAAGGGATATGACAATCTTGTTGAAAGAAGGGAAGCACATGGCAGAGAATAGAGAGCTAGATAGCAGGGGGACGGAGAGAGAGCGATATGGTCTAATCACCCTAAGCCTTGTATCAGCAGTAACGAGTTGGCCATGGCTTGAAAGATTTGGAACAGCTATGATTTCACAAGCCCTAAACCCATTTCTACAAGCACAGCCTTTCAGGGCACTGGTGTGCCATAAATGTGGCTGCTCCACAGGGTCCATTCTGGCTGCTGTCGCCTCTGTGTCCGCTCTGGTCACTCTGAGGCGACATTTGAGGGGCCTCAAAGGAAGGCCAGAGGCACTTATGAACAAAAGTGCTGGGTCTGAGAGCCAAGCAAGGCTTTGCTCTCAGCAGGGAAAGTTCTTAGAGATTAACATATGAACCACAGCTCCAGAGGTTATTTAACTCTCTGTGCACTTAAAAAATGACTAACGCTAAAGATGTTTAGAAATGCATTAAACAAGAGGTGCTGACAAATATAAATGCCTGTTCAGTTCCTTGGGAATATGGTTTCTTGTTATGTCAGCTGCTGGGAAATTACAATACAATTTTTAGAGTTATTTTAGATTATATTTTACACCACTTATGGGTGTGTAAGGTTCAGGTTAGTTTATTTGTACAGTATAGCACATTTTGAGACACAGAGGGTGTTTCTCAATCTCGAGTACGCTTGCTTGGTAGCACATGTCTTCCGAGTGTCTTGCTTCAGAAGCGAGGCAAGAATACTTCCTAGCCTCGGAAAACGAAGAATGGAACAGGAGGGCAAGTGTGCAGGTGTGCGTCATATGAGAGGCCCCGCCTTACATTTTCCGCCACAGATTTGGGGAAATTGGTCCGAGCGCAAAGCATTGTGGGGATTTTAAGACCACGGAGTCTACACATGTGCAGCCTCGAAATTTCTCCAAACAAAGTACACCAAGCTCGGTAGAATTCCAAGTATGCTGGAGATTGGAACAGTACTTTGGCGGCACTCGACAACGTAGTATGCTTGAAATAGTGGCTCTGGAGCAGCTTTACTCAAGATTGAGAAACACCCAGTGGCAATGCAAAGTGCTTCACATAGACATTTAACACATAATAATTAAAAACAAAACAAAAACACAAAAAACCCCCCAAAAAAAACATTAATAAAAGCGATAAAATAATGGTTGCAGCTAAAAGTGCAATGATAAGGCACGGTTAAAGGATCTCAGGATAGGCTGCATTAAAGAACGATTTTTAACCTTGATTTAAAAGAACCCAGGGTTGGGGCAGACATCAGAATTTCCGGCAGTTTGTTCCAAGTTTGTGGTGCATAAAAGCTAAAAGCAAATAAATTGTATAAATCATTATATTCCCTCCCTTGCTTGGCATTATGCAGGCAAAACCTGACAGTAAGATTGACAAACTAAATAGCTCATGAGAGAAAGAGCATATTTTTATGTTGCGGCAGAATCAACCAACATTCAAAGAAAGTCATTCAAGGTAAAGTACTTAACGTTCTAGTTTCTGATTAAATGTGCCTTCTGTGATTTAAAAAAGGAGCTTTATTGTTATTATACATTTTATTCCCCAGTACGGTTGACAGAAAAATACTCTTTAAAGTAAAGCAACAACTTCCAATCCCTTCCCACACTTTCCCTTTTGATTCCAAATTGCAGAATAACGTTGTTCCGGTAACTGCTATTGAAAAGCAGTAAAGGATTCAAATGAAACTTGTTTACATGGAGCTCCTTTATGTGTGGCCCAGGAGAGAATTGTGTCAGAAGAAATACCGTACACTGTCTTTGCAGTGAAAGGTCACTCCTGTCCTGGGAGTCTGCTTCATGCTCTAGTGTCCTTGCACACTGCCACAAATTACACCATTTATCATCCTCTACAGAAAACACTTTAAACAGAACTCACACATTGGCTTTAGAGATGCATTGTTCGAAAGTTATTGAGAGACATTCTAAATTAATTTGTTGAGAAATATGAATCAATGCTGTGTATTTTGAAAAAAACAGCAGACAGAAAAACAACTCGATAAATGCCCTCTGGATATATGCTAAGGTCTTTATTTCTCTGTGTCAACAAATTACTGCCATGAAATACAGGCAAACATCCTTGGTTTTTAAGTATAATCCTATTGGCCTCGCCTGGAAATGTTAGTTGAAACAAAATATTTCCAAACACCTTATGGATTAGTAAACTGCCAACTTTTGATGCACAACTCAAAATATGTGTTTTGTCGTGGGTTGCTGATTTCCAACAGGGGGCACAGGGTGGCCTGCCTAGTAACCATGGGGTCAGGATCCATCCCTTATCATGGCCACATCATTAGGGTGGAAAAACAGACTATTCACACTTGGGTGGTCACAAGTTATTCTAACGTATTTCAATATTCACACGTTTGGTTAAGCTTCAAACATTGACAAGATTGTGATTCATAATTTACTCCTTTGGAATTTATAACAAATCCTCATCTCTCCAAAACTTTTATAATATAATTAAACATTAACATTCAGAAAAGGCCATGTGTTGTCTGGCCTTGCTTAGCAAAATGATGATTGGAGCCCCTGAAAAGATTAAAAGTATAATTCTCCGGTATATTTCTACGGGGAAGTTCATAAATCAATAAGCTGACCTTAAGTTTAGTAATCGATCCAAAAGATGTATAAAAGTTGTTTTTCGGGACTTTGCTTGTTTCGATTGTGAAGGTGAGGTCAGACAGAGTGTATCCCTTGGTTGCCCTTGAATGGCATTCCTGTCTGTCAAAGGGAATGCTGCCTTGGGTGTCTTAATTAACAATCAGCGACATGGTTTAGAGAGCAAAAGCCTGAACTCTCAATAGCAGGGGTAACAATAACAACAGGCTGAATTAGCAGCTGCAGGACTTTCTTACACATTTGCTTGTGAAGGCCATTGTGTATCTAAAAGCAAGTTTCTCGCTCATTACCAATCAGCTGAATTGATATCTTATTAGTATATACATTTATATTAAAGATGGAATTCTTATCTCTTCACATGGCGGTCATAATTCGAGGTTTGAGAAAATGCCTGCTACTAAAATGAATGACATTACTAAATTGGAGACTTTTTGTACAGTATGAACGTCCAGTAGCTTTAGCAAAACTGTGACCCACCTGCTTTTGGGCTATTCCTGGAAACAATAAAACACTTCCTGACTGAAGAGATGAGCTTATGGAGACAAAAATATACTGTATCTACATCCCAGGAACTGAAAGACTTGCATTGTTATAATTGATTGTGTTAAATATATATCAACGCTCCATACTGCTGGTGTCAGAAAATGTAAAACACATGTACATGGGTAGTGAAATAAAAAAAGGGCATACAAGGGGAAGAGTGAAAATGTGAGAGAAAACAAAGCAACATAAGGATGCAGGATGAATGGACTTGACAGAGAGAGGGGGACGTGCTTTTTCCTTGACCCTTGAATGCACAGTGTTTGCTCTCTTGTCAGATCGAATAATGGTGGACTGTTTGCTGAAAGCAGCAGTGTAAGGCCATAGAATATAAAACCCTATCCCAGTGCCACAGACTCATGAGCCCCATACTAATAGAGCATGTTTGTCGAGACTGTTCTCAGGGCCTCCATTGGTTTCATTATAACAACATGTTCCGGCTGCATTACACCGTTTTTTCTTGCAAATCCTCACATGTAGAAAGGCTTTTGCCTGAGAGGAAAATGCTCCCTGAAAAGCTTGAATGGTAATTCCTAAGAAGTGTTAAATGACTCTCGGTTCTTTGTTTATGACTGGTAAAAAAAAGGAGCCTTCAAGTAGATCTGAGCAAAGCTGTGTGTTAAAGATAAGCATGCTAGCCTGCTTTCATGAAAAGAGTGTCGAAAATGTCTAAGGATTTAATGTTGTTATTTTCTTCTTTTCGGAATATTGAACTGAAGATTAGACTGTGCAGCAAAAAAAAAACAGGGCTAAAAAATGTAAAAAAATATTCAGCGATCTAGACTATGTTCAAAACTGCAAGTGCCATGCCCTTTATTTCAATTTGGATATCTATGTTCAACCATATTAAATGAACACTGGAAAATGTATGGAACACTGGTAGCTGTAGGGGTGGATTCTTTAACGTTGTATGATATTGTAGTGATCATGCGTAATATTTAAAATGTCATTTGTTTGCAGAAATTGTATTTCAAGTGTCACTCTTATATCATTTACATGTAGTACATTTAGTTTATTTTTCAATATTTAAGTGCAATCTAATGCAGTATGTTGTGTAAAAATGTTGCCAACAAGTAAAGCATATTGTTAGTTAAGCACTTAATTTTGCAAGGCAAACAGTATTATTATTTGGAAAAAAACAATGGCAATATGTTATGATTTTCAATATTATCTACTGTACTCTAGTGCATTTACCTTTGAGAGCCTGTACTGAATGCTAATTTTAAGCCACATAACCGGACATCTTTCAATTTTTACAGTCATTATCTTGATTTGGAGTGGGAGATTTGGTTTGCACCCAGGTAACTGAAGCGATCACAAACAATTATTAAAAAACAATAATTTAAAAACCTTCACTAAAAACAGCAACTGTAGCCAGAGCCGGCCCGACCCATTAAGCGACATAAGCGGCCGCTTAGGGCCCCGCAGCCACTAAGGGGCCCCCTAGCAAAAAATAAATAAAAATATTTTTTATTTTTTATTTAAAAACTAAATAAATCTCAGTACACCGTCGCTGTGATAAGTATGTTTAATTAATTGTGTTAATATGCCTAGATTGCCTACTCTCAAAGTAATGTATTATATTATTGAGTCAATAATATAATAAATTAACCGTGCTTTACCTGAACCTCATCATGACACAAGAGAGGACGGCAGGATTGTAATTTCCCGTGTTCAGTGAATGCAACAGAGGCAAGAAACCAGACCAGCCAGAGAGTTGAATGGAAATAAACATCTGTCTTATTGGCTGACAGGTACCTATCATGTGAGCTGTGACAATGTTTAAAATAAACTGTCAGTCGGACTCAGAGTTTTTGAAGATGGACATAAGAAAACATTTTCTTAAAAAATACGACAATTCTCAAGTGGTGGCTCACACAACAACCCCACTGCCACCACTTGAGCCAGGTAAACAAGGTATGTAAATGTCAGTAAACTTCCAAGTTATGCGAACATGTAAGCAAAGCATAAATTACAGCTACGTTGACGTTACTTTGAATCGCGGGGGTAAGCTAAACCGTTAGCAAGTAGCTATAGCTAGCCAGATATATTAAATAAACACTTTGTCATATAATCTAAATGTAATGTTTTTTAGCGTTACCTGGTGATTTCAAAGAAAGCTCTCTGGGAAATGTTGACTTACTGTTCGACATGAAGCTAGAAGCTACCTTACAGTACACAATTGATCCGGAGTCCTGTCAGTTAAAGTGTTTCACAGTTAGCTTAGCTAAGCATCAACCTAGCACTGAAATATATGGATGTTATGTGACAGTATTTCTGAGAAAAAGTCAGCTGAAATGGTGGCATAGTTGCCACTGCTTTATATGTCAACAGCATGTTTGAATGTATTTGCAGCAGTAAATGTGGCTGTTTGGCCACTGACGTTGCCATAACAACACTGGAATTTAAATGTGCAATCTCTTTTTGTGACAGATTTTTGCAAGAAATTATAATTCTTCTGAATGATATTCCTATTGACAGCTAGTTTCTATGTGAACATTATATGATGGAAAGCCAGAGAGAATAAATGAAAAAGAGTTATGAAATACTATACAAAACAAGAATACAGTTTAAGTGATTTGTAAGATATCCATAAAGAAAAATCTGTTTACAGTTCTGTTTCATATGGGTGTTGAGATATGTATCCATAGATCTCTTAATGTTTCTCTCAAAGTGCACCAGATTGATGCTTTTAAATTCAATATTTTAAAAAAAATCTTCCAGGGGGAGCATGCCCCCAGACCCCCCTAGAGGAGGTGAGGACCCCCTTAGACGATGTTAGGTCCACGGTGTTTACATGCTTATTTATACAATATGTGTGCTTATGCTAACATCATAAGACAAAAGTTGGTTCCGTGTTGTGTGTAGTGAGAACGCGCTAGAGTGAGGGGGCCCCCAAGCCAAAGCTTGCTTAGGGCCCCCAAAAGTCTAGGGCCGGCCCTGACTGTAGCAATAGAAATGTGTCACATCAGCCTGTAATATCGACCCTTAACCTACTCAAGCGTACTAAAATAGCCGCAGTTCCTTTAATCGGTGCACCATAGTCCCTGCAAGTCTATGTTAGCAGACAGTGTTACATCTACTGCTTTATTGATCCCATAGACTGCAGATGAAATTTAGCTCATTAGCTAACTTTGGCATATTTACACCGAGATGGAAACTAAGTTCTTGATTAATGAGCACTGTCCCTGATACACCTCCAATTTAACAAATGGCATTACTTTACGTACAGGCTTTTAAATCATCAGATGGCTATTTCTTGGCAGTTGGAATAAGCAACTAATGATTTTGATAAAGTGGAGCAATATTCTCGCCACGCCAAGCAACAGCCTAGTATAACCTCAACCTATACCAGTGGCGAACCGTGTCTATCACAACTGGACCTTTTATAGACACACACACCCCCCGCCGCCTTCGTGATGCTTCGTCGCATTCTAGATCCTCTGTCTCGAGCCAGTTAACTAGCGGGCCTTCTAGAATAGCCTGGAACCGAGGGAAACTCTGAAAGAATAAGCCCATTGGCTACAAATCAATATATGATTGGTTGATCAAATTGTCAGTCCAAACGTACGCTCTCATTCAGTGCAACGGCCAGGGCATTCTATCAAGGATGTAGAATACCTTGGTTGAAGGATATTCTACCCAGAGACCCAGAACAAGATCTGATTGGTTGCTTTCTTTTCTAACACAAAACCACTGAAATGCGTAGTGCATGGTCCGAGAAGGACAAACAAATCAACCTAACACTGTAATATTACAGATCAACAACACAGATACGATTCTCATTTATTCATTTTATATACATTTTATTTATATAATTAAATTGATTTTTTGTTTGTTTTATCTGAGTGTTCCAGGGTATTCTCTGAATACCTTGAAGGCCCTGACGGTTCGCCACTGACCTATACAAGTAACCTCGTAAGCAATTCTACTGATGCTGGACAGTTTTTCAGTGGGTGCACAATAAACGGCAACATATAAATGAATGTAAGTAAATAGCCAAATAATGGATCAAGCTCTCTGTTTAATATGTTCGCTAGCTGTTAGTGTTGTTGCATAGCAACCACCTCGCACTATGATTTGTGCAGAAGGCAACGGAGAGACTATTTTATTTTGAACATCATTATTTACTAATAAAAACTATTTAAATTAGAGTGTGTATTTTTCTTTCATATTGCTACACTTGGCAATAGCTCACTTCAGGCCGTGATATATGGTCATTATATCACAACTGAGGGGGTTAACCACGCCCCTTAGTTGTGATATAATGAGCATATAGGGGGGTGTGTGGCGCAGTGAACTAGTGCGTTGGTGTTCGGAGCAGGGGAGCACAGGTTCAAACCCCACTGCAGTCAGCACGTCGTTGTGTCCCTGGGCAAGACACTTCATCCCAAAATTGCTCCTGTGGGGATTGCCCACAGCATTGAGTATGTAAATTGCTTTGGATAAAAGTGTCTAAGAAGTGACATGTAATGTTTAAGCAATAGCTCACGACAGTCCGTGGTATATCACAGCTAAGGGGCGTGGTTCGGCCCGACGCAGTTTGCTTTTCAATCCAACTGTATACTGTTTTTCTCAGACGCGGAGGGATACTGACTTGTTGTGAAAAGTAACTTATAATTCTACCCGTGGTATACGCTCAGTATATCACGACTAAGAACCAATCAGATTGCTTGATTTGACTTGTCCGTTTTATAAAAAGTAATATAGCATGGCCCGCTTCGCGTCGGGCCGAACCACGCCCCTTAGCTGTGATATAATGACTATACCACGGCCTGTCGTGAGCTATTGCTTAAATATGGAATGTCAGTCAAGTAAGCAGATCTATTTTATATGGAACCGGTAACTATGACCGTTTAAAAACAAACCGAACACTTTATAAAATGTCCACAGAACTGTACCGAATGTGTCAAAAACTCTCAACAATAAAACGCTACAAGAAGCTGCTCTCTATGTTGGGCTGCCATTCAGAAACAATAGTGTTCACAGATGCAGGACCTGGTGTAAGGAGCACAACACCCAGACCCTGGAGGAATGCTAAAGTAATATGGTTTGATGATTCTATTTCAAAGACACAGACAACTACATCTGAAGGACAAAAGCTTAATGTCAAATAGAAATAATAAAAAGGAGAGGCGTGCAAAAGTTACATTGAGGCCTACAGCTATATTTGGGACTTTTTAACACACGGAATGCCCTTTAAAAGTGATCAGCCCTCTTCAGAAGTTAAATTAACTGTGAATTAAAGCTTAAGCTGACTATCCCAAGGGTTTCACAAAGGCCTCAATAACATTAAGTGTTCCCTCCCTGTAATGAAACACAAAGAGCTTGGGGAGAAAAAAGGTTTACATATGACTTATTGACCAGTGATAACCTTTAAAGTATTACAGAACACATTTGGGGAAAGTGTAATAGCTTCTGCCAATTACTTAGGGATTAAAGGAGCTAAATGTGACGGCCGTATCAGAAAACCCAGCGGTCTAGACCTGCACCCTGTGGCCTATCTTTGTTTCCCTATTCCCATTTACTTGCTAATATGTAACTCTTCACTCAAGTCCGTGTCCTGGAAAACCAAGATAAGCCCAGGCATGGTCTAGTTAATTTCAGGCCGCAAGACATTCCTCACTATTCTACATGGGGGAAGGGTTTATCTGAGCTCTGGACATTTGCCTGGTTGTTTCAGACATGTTTGAAGTTGTTATTTATGTCTGTTTAAGCAGTCAAAATCTATCAAAAATATGTTTACTCTATATTTACCATAGAGTTATCAAGTCTGTGTGAAATATCTAAATAATATCCATCTCAGTCTCTATTGGCCTCCACTTTTTTCAGAAAGTGGACATAACAATATTTAGATGAGACTGCACACCCACAGGGCTCACCAACTAAATTAGAGCCATCACAACTTGTCAACACAGGCGGTGTTTAGAGACTGAACTGCACATCAGCACATTCATGCCTTCGCTACAGGCGACAGGAAGCCGCTTGAAGCCTAGCCCCCACCATTACTGGGACCAACAGAGCTCTTCTATCTTTCATCTCTTCTGACTGCGCTCCCCTCCCACTTCTCAACGAGATGACTTCTCATATCCTGCCTATCAGTCTCCACTTATGGAGGATAGCAGGTGGTGGAGGTGGTGGTGAGTGTGAGCTTGATCCACACACAGAATCCCCAAAGGATTTCATCAGCACCTTTTATGAGATGAGAGCCCTGTTACTCTCAAGACACACTCCAACCATGTTCACAGGGAGAATTTATCATGTGAACCTTCTCAAGAATGGTTCCTTCAAACTGTGTAACATTTCAATTCCCCTCTATTGTATATCTTCTCTTGGCATACTGAAATGCTGATTGTATCAAAATGATAGAAGCTGTTTTCCCCCCCTGGCCTACATCAAAGCAGTTTAATCAAGAAAGACAACAGCTTGAAATCAAAGATAAAGCAGTTATCAATTAAACTGTAGCTGATGCCAAGCATCTTGATGCAACATTTGAGCGGTGCCAGCTTCATCTCTGATTATGGGATCAGGCAGCTGGTCCCGAGATAGATAAATGGGGGCTGATTTGTGTAGGCAATGGTGTGCGTGTGTAGGAATGCGTGTACATAAAAAGTGCCTACAAAGGAGATCTACAGTACCCCTCATTTGGGCTCCAGTGAAACCCAGGCTAAGACAGAGAGTGATGTGACACTACAGCCTCAGCCCAGCTCCTAGAGAGTTATGGTGCCGCAGGGCTGAGAGGAAGATCTCAGGCCCACTGCTGGGATTCAGGGGCCAAAAACACATTTTCTAGAGTGATTTTGTGAAATTGAACAGAAACTCTGTTACTGGGAAAAAAATATGTCACAGCAGTGATTATGGCTTGACAGACTTTCAGAGTTCCTGCTGTTTTCTGGCAATATCAGTTTTGTGAAAACACAGTCTTATTAAATTGCTCGACATGTGACAGTCACAATTAAATGCAATACAAATGGACTGCTCACACAGAGACAGGGATTTTATATTTGCTTTCATTGAAGATTTGAAGAGATATGAAAATAGTTTTTTTCTTCTCCTGTTGGCAGTGTTAGAAAGCTCTTTGTATTTTGCATATTTCTTCATAGGTTTCCTGAAGTAGATAAGACTCCTGGGTGTCAAATCACAAACCCGATAAGGCGACAACAAACTTCAGCCTACAAGCTTTTTCCACAAAATAGGTATTTTCTATACACTCATTGCTTGAACAACCGCTTTCCTGCTAGACTAATATCCTGAGGCAGGTATGACGACACATGTCATCATCCAGGGAACATGCCTGGGCCGGGTTTCTAAATTTTTGGGAATTTGCCTTTTTCTTTGTTAACCTTGGCTCCACACACTGCATTTAGCAGCAAATTATCACAGTGAAAGGGGCTAATGTAGCAGGGCTTCCCTTTCCCAGAGAGAAGATAAGGCACATCATGTCAAAGGGTCTAAAACAACTATAGTATCACCCACTTCCTATATACAATCCCTTAACAACACAAGAGGTTGTTGCTCCACTACAGTAAATCAGTATGTATCATTATTACATTAAGGGTTCTCTTTTATTCTGTTCTGGCAAATCCCAAAAAGTAAAATGTGTTTTCCTGACTATTAAGCAGTAAACAGCACTCTTGTCCCAGGGAAGAGACAAAAAAACCCTTCCATTGGCTAATGTATTGCATACTTAATAATAAAAAGAGAAAACCTACTGAGGTAATTCACTAATTTGATGTAGCAGATATGCTTTTACTTCTTCAAACACATCAAACATGTGCAACTCTTTGGGTTGTGTTGAAAATAAAGACTGGAGCTGGGTAATAAACATTTCACATTTAACTAAAATATACACTGGCCATAAAAAACTCAAACAAGATAGCGACAAGATAGGACATACGGGCATGCAAATGATTCTTCACTGAAAACAATTCAGCTAAATACTCAATGTAAAGCAGCTATTTCCGAGAAATTGTTCCTTTAATAAACTTCCAGGATTTTTATCACAAACAATTTTTTCCATAACAATAAAATGACTACCCAACATTTTATGAGTTACAGCGCAGATGGACTGTGAGAAAAAACGCCCCAAAAATCCTTTTAAAACTAAATAACTCGTCCAACTATGTAATTTGTTGAATCTTACACATATAATTCACACACTATAGGTTCCAAAGACAGCAAAAAGTTATAACCCCCAAGAAAAGTGTAGGGGAGACATTTCCATTAATAACAGGATAGAAACACAGAGATAAACTGCAGTGTCATCACTGTGGTGCGGATATTATAGCATACACAAAGTCTATATTACCCTCACAACTGCATGTGAGTTCATGTTCCCCCTTACTTTTGTTTTGCTAGCACGCTATGGGGAGGAAGATAATCCTGCCTAACCTGGGATTACACAGGAGGAGAGTCAAGGGAGATGGATTCAAGTATGCACTCACTGTCAAAAGCGATTATACACCGATAACAGGGAAGACGTATAAGATCAACTTGGCAGATGAAACTGCAGGCTGTAACGGTTCAGAGGATTTATAAGGTTGAGGTACTCACGAGGCAGAAATAACAAACAAAACAGGCATGTTTAGGAGGGCGCTGCAAACTTGCAGGGGCTGCCATGTGAGCAAAACATTGCAAGGCAATTTACCGATCTATCTTTAAATCGTATTTCTTTGAGAAACACAAGGAAACTTTGAACAAAGCTGGGGAGTTTGACCTTCAGAAGTAGCACATTAATGGACTGAACAATCAATGTTCTTTTGCCGCCTCTTTGTAGCTCAGTAGAAGAAGAAAAAATGAGACGGTAGTGAGTGCCTGGAATGAAAAACAAAGGCCACAGCAGTGTGTCTGTCAGTAGGAACATCCCTGATGCTGACTGACTGGTGGGAGGTAGACAGGGCTTCTGCTTCACAAACAATTGACTGGGAATGCCGGGGCTTGTGTGTGCTCAGGTAAGCTCACCTGAATGCACCCAAATGCTTAGGAGACAAGGGGAGGGCTTAAGGCCCACAAAATACAGCAAATAAGTGACTTATTTGCCAAGGCAAGTTAATAAAGTGAAACAGCAACTTTTACTCTTGATTTAAAAACATAATTTATATCACTCAACAAGAAATATAAGTAGAGTTTATCATCCTTTTTAGTCACTTCTATTTATCATAAATCACAAATATTTAAAGTGAAAGGTGTTTTGTTGTGTGATGTTTGCACCAAATATTTACTATGCCAAAAGTGAAGAGGAGTTTGGCTAGACCAACGTACAGTAGATTGTCATTTTGGCTCTGAACACTCCAAGTTTAAATGACACATCAAGCAGCAGATACATCACTGCCAAAAGGAAGTCAATTTAAGAGAGCCCAGAATCCATCTATCACAGAAACTATGATCTCAGCTCCAACAGCTAAAGCAGCCACTGGTATAATATTTCAATTGAGCCTGATGAATGGCTTGGCACTATTCATTAGTAAATTAGTGTCCTACCCTGTAACGAGAGCCAGTTGCATTTTATTTGGGGAAGAGGTGAGGATAAACTGAAAATGATTGTGCTTAATAGGACATTTTCCAGCTACTTAAGTTACGCTGTTTATAAACAGAATAATAACTAGTTACAACCCTATGTTCAGTCCTTTCTATTGGTGTTGTATAAATGTACTTTTTACACAATGACTACCACCCTAAAACGACATACTTTGGCTGAAACTTTCATTTACAAATATTAATTAGCAGTCCTTTATATATACTGAGAACTGTGCGCACATTCATGGTTCATCACAGCTGTTAGTCAAAGCTTCTGGATTCCCACTGAGCAGCTGCGACATGAAAAGTAACTTCTCACCCCAAACATGTTTGCAAAGTGCAGTTGGTAAATTTCCCAATGAACTTGATGTGAGGAGGGGAATGTTTTCCCCTGCTGAACATGACATACTGCAGCTGTGTGCCGGTGTACACCGTTCAGCTCCTCTCCTACACGACTGTTCAAAGAGCTGGAGGCTCTGTCTGGGGATTTAGGGCAGCCACCAGCACAGCTTAAATCTTATTAAAAAGAAAAAATGTCACTGACTTCCTCACGAGCTGCAGTGCAGTATGTGTTGAATCCCTTATGGAAGTTCTTCCAACATAACTCTTTATCAATTTGTCAAGCCATTTAGATGCCTCTGTAAAGCACAACACCCATGCCATAGAATAACATTTTAAAGATATGTGATGTGTCCGACCGTTGCAATGTCATGTTTTGTTTCAGGAGATGACCGAGAACAAAAGAAGACATATATTTTTTTCAATTAAAATGCCATTTCCCAGAACTCAATCTCATATATTACCTTTTAATTGCCAGGTTTGAAAGATAAACTACCAGTACGGGATGCAAGTATGTCATCAAGCATAGAGAAAGCTAGAAAGAGAAAGAATGTGATAGAGGGAGGGAAGTCCGGAGAGATCCATGACAAATACCCCGATTGAGACAATAATAAAGGGACCAACTGAACCTCGCACTACAACAAAAGAGCTCTGCATGGGCTTGGCTTTTGCCAGCAGCTCAGGTGAAGCACTTCCATTCAGTATCACCTCCTGATAAGGAATTGTCCTCTGCATTTTAGTCATCACTCATTAGCATGCCATCTACCTGTTGGCATTGATGTTAACCTGTCTATTATTCAACTGAAGCCACAGATTAGTCCCGAGTGGAGAGATGAGAAAATGTGAACGGGGGCCCACCAAGGTGCTTGTGGGAAAAGAGGGCCCCTATTAGAGAGGTGCTTTGTGCTCACTCATCACAGCTGAAGGGTAGCAGAAAGGACACACTGTCAGGCACACTGCTTCTAATCGGCAACACCGGCATGATTGCCTCAAACCATTCACTGATTACATATCTACAGTGGAAGGAAGGTCTTTGCTAATTGTTTTACTAATTATTGACTTGATAAATCATTCCTTAATTTCCAAAAGAGGAGGTCCTTGCATGGAAATCATGGGTGATCATGGGTAAAGTGGTATAAAACTGAGCTACCTAAGGTACAAAGTTTGTTTTCACAGTCAAACTAACGTTCGGATTGAAAGTAAACAAGCATGGAAGCTCTGGCATTCAGATTTGTTTGGCCAAGTCATTAGATGAATGGAAATCATCAAAGCTTGACATACACAAAGTTATATATAAATATTACATTTTGCTTTCATCATTTTAGGGCACTGTGAAATTGTTGTTTGGCGATTTCTACCTACTGTGCACACATATTTTGCTTAGTCATTTTGCATACTCAAGCCTTTATCTTTATCTTTCCCTTTGATCTTTATCTTTCCCTTATAAAAAAAATGTTTCTTAAAGTTAAACATGAGACAGTGAGTAAAAAAATCTATATTACAGCCTCAAAAGTCAGCATCTCTGTGAGCTTTTCAGAATATAATTTCAAGAGGACATGTTAGGGATATGTAACTTACCGCTGTCTTCGATGGAGAAATAGAAGATGTCATTTGTAGCATTGTCACCATCTCTCAGAACATAGCATATGTTCATGTCGTTAATTTCAGCTGGAAAAGGGAAACATTTGCATAAATATCCATGCTTCTGCTGAAAAAGGTTCACATTAGTTAATTGGCTGAAATGGCAAGTGGGAAAATATGTCCAATATGTTCCTGACAGACTATTTGCCAATTAATACTCGTGAGCCCTGCTATAAGCAGGCTGAGGCTATATGAGGAAATGTGCCCACTGCATAGTGTCGGGATGGAGAAACTGCTTGTTAACACAGGCTTTATATCTATGACACAGAACATAAAATGTAGTTTGATTATTGGAGAGAAGTCACAGCAGTCGGTTTGCCGTCGTTGTGATAGACACGGTTATTTTTTGCTCTGGATCTGGAAGATTGTGAAGTTAACACAATGTCTTTAATATTTGATATACAAATATTTCCCCCTAAAAGGAACGATGGATTAAAATGCATAGCCAGGATTTCAAAATGCCAAATAGAGAGTGCGTTTTATTTACTGTCTGTTTATTCTAGTGATAACTATTGAGATATTGAACAGGCCTCGTGGGGAAAGCGTCTCACAGTGACTTGGTAAATAAAAGCAAGGATTAAATGGATATTGAACTAAACACTGATGCTGTTTCCCTGATATTTAGCATTTACCAAGCTTTACAAAACCCTCTGGTTTATTTAACTGTTGTAGTCATGTTTGCAAAACCAGTGGTCGGCTTTGAGCCAGGCTACCACCTGCCTTCTACGTTAGAATATATGACTCTGGTAGTGTACAAATCACCATCAATTCTATCCCAAAGTGAAACACATTAAGCAGTGTTTGAAAAATGCACTCTTTTAGTGAGATCTGTTCAGCCTTAGGCACACGCATATTTCATCTCTGTAAATAGGCAGTCTCTTGAGTGAAAACAAAAACCTTATGTTTGAACTCAGCATTTTTCAGGCTTCACAGTGGAGTACATTTAGCGGAGTGAGTAAATGTAAAATGAGTTTTGAAATGGGCCCTAGTGAATTAAAAACGGTCTTGAACGTGAATTATTGCAGTATGTTACAAAACTAACAGATTGTCACAATGTTTCAAAACTGTTTGGAAATGCATCTCTCTTACCTTGCGTGAAGATGGAGATAGTGGCATTTCCCTTGCCGAGGTTGATCAGGTAGCCGTGTTCTGGGGCGACAGTAATCCTAAAGGTCACAGATTTTTGGATGCTGTCTCTGTCCTCTGCTCTAAGGGTCTTACTGGTGATCACAAACCCCAGGTGACCAGTCTCCAGAACCCGCAATGTTGGGGCACCCTTGTTCACCACAATCTGCGGTACTCCATTATCCACGGGGAGGACTGTTATCTTCATCATTTGGGGCTTTCGAGTCTCAAAAACTGTGTCAGGGAAGATGAAGAAGTCTGTGTGGGTGCCATCAGTTACAGTAAAGGAGAAACTATCCTCTGCACTCTCTGTGCCATCATGCTTGTAGCTGATCCTGTTCTCATTCAGGTCCTGCTTTGTGAAAGAGGTGACAGGCCGGGTGTTGTTAAAGAGCAGGCGACCATGAACTGGGATTTGAGTGACTGTGAACTTCAAGAAGTGGTCAAAGGTGTCTCTGTCCTCCACTGTAAGCTCAAAAGGCGTGATAAGTTTGTTCTCCCCCTCAGTTACCACCAGGCCGTGTATTGTCACCACAGGCTTTTTGTTGTCCACATCAGTGATGGAGATGCGAAAAGTGCGGAAAACAGGGTTATAGCCATCAGTCACTTCAAATTCAAAGCTATCCATCTTCACTTCATCCTCAGAGGTATGGATGTAGTAGACTTTGTTGCCAGCCAGCTGGAGCTGTGTAAAGGACGAGATGGGCATCCCAGGTGTGTCTGTGCACTCAAGGTGTCCTCTCATGGGAGCTCGGGTGATTGTAAAAACCAAGTGTTCATCTGGGCTGTTGAGGTCACTTGTGCTAAGCAGGTCTGTTGTCAGAGAAACCCTCCCACCCTCTTTAAGGGATACACCTTTACTGATAACATCTGGGAAAACCATGTCAATGCCACCCACTGTGACATAAAAGTATCTGTCAATCAAAGGGTTGATGCCATCCGTCACATCAAATTTGATGAGGTCTCGAATCCCCTCTTGCCCATTATGGATGTATACAATTAAACCCTGATCAACTTCATTCTGTGTAAAATTCATTCCAACTGTGATATTTTGCAATGTGCCAAAAGGTGTTGCCATCTGTAAATATCCCTGGCCAGGCCCATAGCGAATAATATAAGTTAGCATGTCATCCTCTGAGTCCAGATCGGTAGCTTTTAAAACATTGCTGTTTATGACTCTCACATCCCCTATCTCAATTTCAAGGCCATCATTTATTGCCATCCTCGGGGTCTCATCGTCCACAGGGATAATCATAACTATTATAGTTTTCTCTACACTGAACTTTCCATCTGTGAGCACAATATCAAAGCTGTCCTCTGTGCTCTCTGAGTCATCGTGCTCATACACAATGCTAGAGGCCTCCCTGATCTGATCCAAGGTGAAGTTAGACACAGGGATGGTTCCAGTAGTGAGCTGATTGAGAATAAATCCGTGCTTGGGGGTTTTGGTAATAATGAATGTTAACTGATCCAAAGGAAGATCTGCATCAGCACCATTCAGAATGGGAGTGTCAATGACTATGTTCATGCCCTCCATAACTACAAACTCTCTCATGTAAACCTCGGGCTTTTCATCATTAGAGGGGATTATGGAGATGGGGAAAAAGTGCCTTTCAGAGAAATTGATGCCATCAGAGCATCTGAACGTAAACCTGTCCTCCACTGGCTCGACTCCTTTGTGAATGCTTTGAACATAATAAATGTGATTCTGTCTGATGTCCTTGATGGTGAAAGCACTGATTGCAGTCCCAGACCTGGATTTCTCTGAGCCTGGGGAAGGGGAGATATTTTCCACATATCCTGAAGTCGTCTGTACAATGATTGTACAAAGGAGGTCGTCGTTGGAGGTGTCTGCATCATCAGCGCTTATATGAACAACTTGAATGACATTCTTCTCTCCCTCAACAACAGTGAACATTGGCCCCACAAAGACCTCTGGAGCTTGGCTGTCCAGGGGAAGAATAGTTACATGCACTCTGACACCGGTGATCTTATTTCCTCCTACAGTCCACTCATCAGACATGTCCGTCAAAGTGAGATTAAAAATGTCCTCTCTTGTGGTCAAGCCTATCTCCCCACTGGTATGAGCATAGACCACAAAGCCGTTAATAATATCAGATTGGGTGAATGTGCCAAAGGGTACGCCTTTCACCAGAATTTCACCTAATGATGGTGGGTCTTCCACAATGAAGGTCAAGCGGAGGTCATCCGTGTCCTCATCTCGTCCCTGAATTACATTACTTGTGATTTCCGTTGCTCCATTTTCCAGTACATCTATGTAAGAACCAAGTGTGCCTGCTGGGAGATTGATAGTTGGAATTTCATCATCAATCGGCTTCACAATAATCCTTATAGTAATTGGGACAATGTGGACACCATCACTGACATCTATTTGTATTGAATCAACTGTTGATTCATCTCCATTATGGATGTATGAAATCCTGTCATTTCCAATATCCTCTAGGCTGAAAGTGTCCCCTTTTGTCATATCAGTGAATGTGAACTGAATCTGGCCGTGCAATGGAGGCTGAGTAATAGTGAAAGATATCTGTTTGCTGTCTGTGTCTGTGTCTGAGGTGTCCAGCTCAGCACTAGTAATGATATGTGTGCCGCGTTCAAGCACAGTAAATCCAGAGTTGGTTATTTGAGGGGGATTGTTGTCTACAGGCTTTAAAAATATAGTGAAAACGTCTTCTACAACATTTCCAGAAACATCCTCCACAGTATACCGAAACTGCAAAACATGACTGGTGATTCCAAGCTCTAAATCAGGCGGTTTGTAAGCTATTTTATGGTGGTTAATTTGTGCCTGAGTGAAAATTGTGACTACAGTGTTCGGATTTTCAGTTAATACCAAAGTTCCCAATACAACAGGACTATTCTCATCAGTATCCGTCGGTGGCTGGATGACTGTGTATCTGAGATCCCGATCCTCTGAGTCCAGGTCAGTGTAACGGAGGAATTTCTTTCTGAAGTAAGTAAGCTGATACTCGTGCACAGTTATTTGCAGAGTGGTGCCGGGGTACAGTTCAGGTGCGACGTCGTCAACGGGGAGAATTTTGATAATAAATGAGCTGTCTCCAGATTGGTTTGGTGGGTCATTGTCATCTTGAACTCTAAACACAAACTGATCCATAACTGTGCTAGCACTGTGAGGCCCAATGTGCTTGTAAAACAGTTTTCCATCGGTAATATCCTGCTGCAGCCATTCACTTATTACTTTCTCATACAATTCATCCTCTGTATTAAACTTCCAGTCTGATGGGTCCTCTGGGGCCTCAGACTGACGCAGCATCACCTGTCCAATCGTGGAAAAGGGAGGCTCTATTGTGAATTTTATTGAAGAATCTTCTGAGTCAATGTCTGCTGCACTGAGCATGAGTGAGGAGATTGGCATCATTTGGTTTTTAAATAAAACCAACCCAGTGTTGGCATTGATTATGGGAGGCTCGTCATCAGTAGGCACGACAGTGATGGGAAACAGAAACTCAACCTCATTTTTGCCATCTGTCATTCTGAAAATTATATTATCACTGTATGTGTCACTGCCATCATGTTGATAAATGACCAATCCAGCATCAAGGTCAGCCGGGGTGAAGAATTTCCTCCTCAAGCCAAGAACACTCAATTCTCCATGCCTCAGCCCATCAATAACAGTGATTTTGACTTTGTCCAAACCGTCCTCATCACTGATTTGTAGACTCTGTGAACTGGACAGAGGCCTGGATTGACCCTCATACAGTAACTGGCCAGTATTCCTAGTCACCACAGGGGCCAACGTGTTCATAGGCTTAACAACAATCATGAAAGCAAAAGGGTCTGACACAGCCCCCTCTGTGTCCACAACCTCAAACTCAATCTGGAAAATCCGCTCAGTGTCTGAATCCACAGCAGGGGGTTTATAGGCAATTTTCAAGTCTTTGAGGTCTCCTTGGTAAAATGAGGTTATTGGTAAATTCCTATCATCGGTGCTCACTATGTAGCCCTCCTCAAAGGACAGGGTGGAAGTGATGTTAAAAATTAATTCATCAGAATTAGACTCTACATCCTCTGCAGCCAGAAAATCCATAGTTATTGCTGTCATTACAAATTGGTCTACTTCCATCATCATCATTGCAACAAAGCTGGGTTTAGGAGCACTGTTATCCTCTCCCTCTTTAATCCTTACCAAAATTTGGAAAAATTCCTGCTTTAGCAAATTGCCTTCCTTATCATGTAACTCCACAAGCATTGGAATGTAATCTCTGTTTGGTGACTTCAAAGCAAAAGTATGTTGATAACGGATGTTCATTTTAATAAATTCATCACAGTCCAACATTGTTCCAAGGCTGTCCTCATCCACAAGTTTCCCGTACCTGGGGAGCACGCTGCCACTGGAGAGAGAGCCTATTTTGCATTGTGCTGCACTTTTATCATAGGTGAATTCTAAAATTCTTCTATCGATGGGGTTACTCGTGCCAAGCAGTTTCTCGACATTAAGTGGCATGTTTTTGGTAAGCACTTCCAGCTGTGTGAAAATGACTTCCACCTCCATCATAAAAGGTATTATAATCGTATCCGTTTGGGTGTCATACCTGAGTTGTAATCGCACTCTATCCCTCGGAGGACTCCTGGAGCCAAAGTGAGAATACTTCACGTCGTTGGGGCCGAATTCACACGGAAACTTTTTCGGAGACAGGTGTCCAGGCCTTTGAGATAAGGGATCATTGTCCAGAACCGTTATGCTGCATCTATCGCCTGGCTGAACCTGTATAACCAAATCGTTGATGGGATCAATGAAAACTGATCTCCCGAAAGGCACGCGGATCCCATTATTGGCAACCAATATCGTGTCCTCTGACAGCTCAGACCTCAAGGCGTATGATAATCCATAGCTGTCAAAAACCTGCGAAACTGCATCACCTGTCAGAATCACCGCAAGCAGAACAAAAGCAGCACCAGTCCCGTGCAGATGCGGGGAAATAATCCAAGCCATTTGTATTGTGGAACCGCAAAGGAGACACGTTGAACTTTGCGCATACACCCTCGTAAACTAAGTAGCGTTAAAGTTGCAAGAATATAAAACCAGAGTCGGATAATATCACGCACCTACGGACAATAAGGTGCACCATTCTCTCACACAGCAGCTGTACACTGATAACATAAACTTCATACTCCTGCTTTGCTGGAGTAAGGAGAGTTACGCCCTCCCCTCAGCCGATTGGTTAATATCTCTGGGAATGCATTTGCCAGGTTTTAAATGGACGTGGTTTGTGTCATTCTAGAAAGACAAAACGATGCCGCGTGGGCTGGACCTCGTCAGGTTGGATATGTTGAGAAACAATAAATCAAATAGGCGATCTTTGAGCATAATGCAAGATTGATATGTATAACCAGTAGTTATATTATGATCAAAGTACTTCATTTTAAACGCAGTATTTGAAATATATGGTAATCTATTAAATCAGAGCTATTCAATCACTTCAGACTATTCCTAACAATGAGGGAATATAAGAAGTAGCCTACAGCTGTATAAAGGTCTTCACTGACAATCTGGAGAAAAGCTTTGTCTCCCTCTCGTGGTTGCCACTGCTGAGGAAGGAGGATCCTTCACACACCCTTCATTAGCAGCATAAATCACATACCTCCCTCGAATCTATGCAAATTCCCTACCTTCTTGTCATTGAAAAACACGAATTGCATGACATTGCATGCTCAGTGCTCCTGCAGTATATTGCTGTATGTTGTTTAACAGGGAAAACAGAAGTAACATCCCATGAAGCAGATTTTGAAGGTGTGATGGGTGACATGGTATGTACACAGTCATCACAACAGAGTTGATGGAGTGAAGGCACTACACACTGTTGACTCTATCATTGTCATGCAATTGCAGCCAATATAGCCACAATAGAGCTACTCCTCTTCACAGCTTTCACCCTGTAAATTAACCCACAATTCACATTCAGCATGAGTCAAGAATCTATTTATTTTAGTCATGCAGTTGAATTGTCCTATTTCCTGCTAAGCTGCCTCCTCATCACCCAGGTCCTCCAGGTGTGAGCCGCTTCCCCCAGCAGAACATTCTCCTCTGACTTCTGACAAGCCCAGTCATGATCCAGCCTCTCTCCGCGCCGCTCATGTGGAGAACTGGTGTTTATTAACAGGACACACACAGACATTGTGCAGCACAGCATGGGAGGTTAAAAAGTGAGTTTATCTTTGCCATGTAAAGTTAGATAAAATTGGTTATAATGGGTCTCTGAAAATGTTGACCATGTAAAGTAATATAGTCTTAGCAGGCTTCACTATGGTGTTTGTAATGTTTTCCATATTAACATTAAACTCAACAGTGGTATGCCTTGTGCATAGGTACAGACACAGCTGTTATGCATGTTCGATTTACCCTACAGCCTTATATTAGATGTACAAACATAGCAATGCTCCTATGCCAATGTGAAGTAACCCCATGGCCCTGTTGCCTGGAAAAAGCTGACTTTAACTGTGCTCAGTCCCCTCTGATCACTGTGAGATTCTTTTCATTCCATCCACAAATAAATGGTGACTCCATTGTGTCTGCACCTACCTATTGTTGCACATTAATGACATATAAACCGCCTCACAGCCGGCATGTGTTGAAATGGGTACACATAGCTGCCAAAACAAACTGTGCAGTTGAGTTGCACTGGACACTGTTGACAGGGTCCAATTATAAATACAGCCAAGCAAACTGTAAGGGAAAGCCCCAAGGCCTTGACAGCTCCTAGTTACAAGAGAAAATGAAAAAGAAGATGAATAGAATTTTTTGACAGCAGCCATGGCAGAGAGGGAATTGAATCATACCCAAACCTTCAGGCTTATTTTTGAGGTGAAGGGAAGTTTGATGATATTCTGTCAAATCACATCTATATCAAATGTATTGTAAGTGACCAATCCTTCTTAGAATATAGAACTGTTGGTCTATAAAGGAAGTGAGGATGCCAATTGTACTCCTGATGTGCCAATTGTTTTAATCGGGTGCAAAGATACATGTTGTGGGTTAGAGGTTTAGGCTGAAAATATTGCAGCTCAGCTCTTTTATTACTTTTTATCAGAACAATAATACATGTAGATGCTTTCAGGATGCTCATCCATTTGAATGTTTACTCACTTCCAAGCACAACATATTCAGGGCTGTTTGTTCAGAAGCTCATCGGTTTTTGCTTTCTTTGTGTCTTTTACGAATAGAAGCCATCTATGTTCTGGTTTGTAATAACTCTAATGACAGTTTAAGAATGGAAGACAATCAAATATATTTATGTTACATAAATCCATAATCTCAGAATATCCAGATTTCTCTGTTATTAACAGGAAGGCCAACTTTCTATTCCTCCCCGCTTAATGCCGTCTCTTCTCAAATACACCGACAGGCCAAACACTGAAAGGCAGCAGGGCATCATTTAGTAAAGGGAGTTAAAAGAGATATGTATCATGTAAGGTGCTCTGAGAAGTGTCATGATGTCCACCTGATACCTGATGAGTAATGCTGGTTGGACCCTCAGTGTGTTCATTGCAGAAATCTGTAGCCAAGCCAACCATTTGTATTTCTCTGCATACTTGTAGCATACATCACATTTTTAAATACATGGGGGACTATGACACTTTGGAAAGTGTGGACTGTCTGATAATAAAATGTCAATATCAGAGATGATGTTGATGTCACAGCAATGTTTGTGTCAGTGTTGCTAAAGCGACTCCATTCTAACAATACCGTGGATTTATCAGGGCTATTTCTGTTGGTGGTTTTCCCTGGAGACACTACAACCCCAGCCTCCCTGATCTCATAAGGCTATTTTAGTTCATTATGTCTTTGTCAGGGACAATCATTTTGATGATTGAGGCTGAAAGGTTGCAGCAGCTACTCTGAAGTCCTTCACTAAAAAGGTATATTTTTGTAACCCATAGAGACACAACGCAGAGCCAACCAGCAGCCATATCCATCTTCCCCCAGCTTATATTACTCTTGGGATTCTACAGATCTAAAAAGGCGGCAGAAACAGTCAAGTTTAATAACATTCTTTATGTGTGCTCCACAAAATCCCCAGGTGTTTGGACCATGCATTAAGAAATATCGCCTGAGCAATCATAGTGCTTACAAACTTAGCAATGCTTATTTAGGTTTATTTACAGAAAATAAATGAATTGCTCTGCAGAAAACAAAGAAAACAAAAATAGATAAAAATAAATCTAGGACAATCGAAAGGAGAGGAAGAACATTTAATTTCTAGAAAAAATGTAGTGTTGGGTTTAAGCTCGCAGGCCACATTAACCTCCACATGAAACAGGGGATAACCTAATGCTCTCATCAAAGGTTTAACTTCACAATGCAGGAGTTAAATCACATAATCATCTTCTAAATAAAAAAAGGCTTATTTAGTAGTATTTAATGCAAAAACTGAAATAACTTAAATACAATTCATAACACTTTGTCCCTTGGGGGCAGTTTCCAACACCAGTAGATATGAATTGGCAGTTTGGTAAAAATCTAAAATCTATTATTGATACAGTATGTTGATAAAAACGAAAAATAAATGAGTCGACAGAATCTTTTGTTTGTTGTTTAACGACACTAAAGATCCATGTTGTCCCGAAATGCATCTGTCATGCATCGTTTTACTTGCAGAAAGTAACTGCCAAAACATTTAAGCCAGTGTTGTAACACACAGTCACTCTGAACTTTTTTAGATAGTAATGGCTTAATGTTGTTGCACTCTTGTCAGGACACCATTTTACATAAATACTTTAAAGAGGTACAATGTGTAATGCTGATGCCCAAAAGCTTCTGAAAGTGCAAAAACGATTTTATGGGCACCAGGGCACTGTCAAAACAGCTTTTTAATGTATTTAAACTACCCTGACTCATATTAGGGACAGAAGTAAAAGCCAATCAGCAGACATTTAACCATTCATCCGTGACTAAAAGCTGCGTCATTGACTTCAGACTTTTATGTTGTTAAAAACTCAAAATCTTTGGCTTCCTGTGGAGATATGGTCGCCTACAGGCCAAAGGTTACATCATGTAATCGGATTGCTGCCAGATACCCCGCAGGCCTTCGTTCTCCAGATGAGTTTTAAAGCTGAGAGGCACTTAACATGTTTGCCCACCCCGCGGGTTGAGCTCATTTTCACTGCGCAAAAAAAGAGAAATGAGAATTCACCTGATGGGAGACACTGTGTGCCATCTGCACATTGTCACAGCAGCAGAAGAAAAATGCTTATTTATAACAAATGGGCACATTGTGTAGTGAATGACTTCCACATTGAGAGGAAATAGATTTTTTTCAAACTAAAGAAACTTCAGCCACGAACAAACATTATTTTCTAGAAAGGTGGAATGAACAGACTCTCCAAGTATTTGCCTGTAACGGACTTAACAGCTGCATATTCTTGCCATTCCTCCATTGTGCATTTTTTTCTCCTTGACCCTTTTGAGTTTCCAGTTTCTGCTGAGCTTATTGCGTTCTCTTTCTACCCGGTTTGATCTAAAGTTGGGAACTAAGTCAGCAACAATATCATCTAGATGAAACAGAGTGCATTCACTAGATGCTCAGGAAAAGCTGCAGACTCTGCAAATGTGGGGGCAGTAATGCTGTCACTTGGACTGGGTTTCAGTGTTGTCATTGTTATGTTATTATATAGATTTATTTTTTAGGAAGGGGACCAAGTACATTTTGTTGGATTTACTCTGACATAATAACTACTACCTTGGATTGACAGCGCCTATGTGAGTGCCTATTGTTCCAATTGTCTGGGGAATGTCTCAAATATGTCTTAGTCCCCCTGCCAAGCTGTAATTGACTTAATCTTTCCATTGGCCCCATTTGCCAAGGTCATCTGTCACGTGTTAGAGTTAAGTGTTGTTAAAAGGTGCGTTTTGTACTTCCTGCAGGTGTGACTTTAAGCTACAGACCTAACGGTGATTTTTGACCCCATTCCCCTCAGCACTACACACAAACATGCACAAATCTCCCCTGCTGACAGCTCTAATAAGCACCAGCACACAAACTGACAAACCCTTGCTCATTTTTGTCAGTTGATGGGGAGTTGCTGATCTTATTATGTTTGGTAACTACCCCCGAAGACAGACATAAACAAAACCTCTAACCTCAATGCATCACTCCACAGGAAGCACATTCAGAATCCTGCACAGTATTGGGACATGACTGCCTGTAATTTTATTTTGAGACAAGAAAACATATATTTGTAATGTTCACTGTGGTATTCAAACATAACTTTTGTAAATAGCATGTATTACAATACAATATAGCTTTATTTATAAAGAAATTTAAAACCTCCAGACCAACAGTCAAATAAACAAACAAAACATACAAAAAATCACACGGCACAGCTCACACACCATAGTACTGTATCATACTTCACTGCCACTGCCAGAAGATGGCAACATCACATTATACATCTTGTGTGGTGAAGTATACACTGTAGTGTTGCATCATAAATGTATTATATTATGAAAGCTACATGAAGATAGTAGACTACTAATGAATAGTAAAAATGAATAAGGTAGAACATTTTTATGGTGAATTTGGGATATTTCCTATCTAATGTCAAGTCCTCATCACACAATCAATGCTTTGGTTTTATTAATCACAAGCAGCCCTGAAAACTGAAATCACCTGTGAAAAAGTTGTTTGTCTACTTTGAGTAATGGCTAGTGTCACATTGTCAGATATGCAGTAAAAGCATATTTATGTCCTGTTTGCAGTATGATCTGGCGATAAATGGGAAAAGTAACTGCTTCAAACTGAAATACCATATATTTTCCAGATGTGTTGGAATATGCTCTGGCTGTGTTCTCTCACTACCAAACGACTGGCAGGCCTAATTAGTTCAAGATCTTATTTAATGACTTTGAATTTCTGCTGCAAGCTTGACTATTGCATCAGTGTTCATTTTCAGAAGGGAGGTTTAAACCTTGGAGATACATACTACATCTAATTGACAGAGAGCTGGACTGCAATGCCAAATGAGTCCTAGACCCCGTTTACAGCAATAGCTGACCACCTCATGTGAAGTCAAATCAGTCATGCATACCGCACAACACTGCAGTTGGAAAAGTGCACTGATTTCACTGTTGAATATGTTTCATGGTTCTTGTACAAGTATGCAAGCTATTTGTTGAGAGCTGAAATAAATTAAGAAAAATTCTGCTGAAGCAGGCTAACAGCTCAGAAGAGATTCAACAAAGCCATTAAAACAGACTGATTTTATTTCAAATGTCACACAAACACTGTCAGAGTGCCTGCAACCTCATGTTGGAAAAAATAGGGACTTTTCTTTGGCTTGATAATAAAATCACAGGTTATCTCCATAGACACAATTATAATTAATCATTCTGCCAGCACCACTTAGTAATGCTATTTTCTCATTAATATTACAGGATTGTGCTGTAAATGTCTTCAGTAACTGCTGGCAGCTTGTGCACCAGAAACCTGGTCCAAAGTTTACCACTGAAAATGCACACACTTTTTTCAAAGTGTTGTTCAGTTTTCATTATTTATTATATGCAAATTAAAGACATAAACCCCAAGTGCTGGCACAAGAAAGCGAGAGTCATACTTAAGTAAAGTGAAAGCAGTAATCAACATGCCAGGAACTGGGTCAGAGGAATCTTTGGTAATAGCAAACACCATCAACAAACATGTGGCCCAGTTTTAAATCCTCACTAAACATAAACCTTAGTAGGAAGTTTACTTTACTGTATATGCTTCTCAAACAGTATCCTTTTACTCAAGGGAAACCTACTTAGGAGATATCTTTCCTCATGGGGTAAACAATCAGTGCCTATAAACAAGCCACAGACTTTTAAAAAAAAATTGAGCTGCCACCAAAAAGCCGATGAGGCAGACGATTATATAAATAATTGCATTATTAGTTTGGTAGCCTTACTGTACAAATCTGTGCAGCATTGATGAAACTGATCAGGGTTTTGGCAGAGAAGGACATCTCTCTGCCCTCTAGTGGCAAATGAGGTCATTTCATTGAGTGAATCATTGAATCACAGTGGTGATAACATGTAACAAGTATGACAGTGTATGATTCGTAAAGAAATAACAAGCACAGGTGTGTTTCTTACAACTGATAATATTTACATATCTGTGCCTGATTTACCACGGTGTTTGCAGATATCACTGTTGTATTCAGTAACAATACATTTTTGAGTTTAAGTGTTTTTTAGGTCCGCATCAATTTGAGGGTGATAAACGGTTTAAATCATTTTTGTTTGGGATATTGTTTTGTTTGCATGGTTCATGAGTGGTAGCTTTTAGTGATTGCGAATTTATCCACAGAGCTTCTTCTTTAGATGCATTATCAAATGGTGCTCTGCCACAGAGCAACAAACATTACTGAAAGTCTGGACCAGGAAGAGAAAAATATTGCAATTTAACTCACTTCCTGAAGTCTAGTGTCTGCTATCCCATGCTAAATGTGTCAGAAATAAAAATACAGCGCATGAGTTGTTCATACAGTACAGGACATTTACTTAAACAAGATAGTGTTATGGCAGGCATTTCAACCATGAAACGTTTGATTTAAAACCATTTAGTAGCGACACCATGGCTCTCAATTTTCAGCTGGAACAAAAGTAAAAAAAAAACCTTTGCACATAAAGACAAATAATTACACAGCAGCTGCATACTGAAGAGAAAGAATGTGCTCAGAGGAAAGATTAAAGCATCCGTTCATAATCTAACAGACCTTTTTTTAAATGCCGAACATATATCATATATTGTTCTCAAAAGACATACACATTTGCTATAAACAAATCACCCAAAACCGACAGACATACTTTTTTTCAATTCTCATTTTACCACCTTCAATTGATGAGATTGCAAATATGACTCCTGTATAATTCAGTCAAAAACTTCTTTATTTTACTGTTGTATTAACAAAAAAAGGGTCAATGAGACTAAATACTTTGTTGGCCATGATTCTTTCTCAGCTAAATAAAACCGTATTCAATTAATGTAGACACATGGAATAAAATGGGATGGTTAGATGATACACAAGGCTTGTTCTGAGCAGCCTTTTCTAGCTTTCCAAAATGTGTTATTGAAATAAGGGTGTTTTTCTCAAAGTACACCTATTTGAAAGCTACCCACTGCTGCAAAAGGATTAGGTTCACCTGCTATTGTTTTTGTTTGTTTTCTTAGTGCGAAATTTCGTGTTGCTTGCTTTGTTTTGTCTTGGGACTTTTTGCTTGGAGTGATTTCTTTAGCTTTTAGCTATGGCCCTTGTTTTTGCCTTTTAGATTTTGCTTTGTGCTATGCCGACTTTAGTTTTGGTTTCTACTTTTCATACACAAGTACTTTTAAAATTGCATTTTAAGTACATATTTTAAATACATATTGTAATGAAGATCATTCTAACTGAATATGTATTTGTTGTTTTCTAACTAACCATTTTATCTTTTTAACAACCATTTTCTATTTGTTTTGAATATAATAAAAAAATATATATTTTAAAACACGCCTCTGTCCCTCAGTGGACGAACCAGTGTGTCTTGATGACTAATATTACTAATCAAGGGTTTTGGTAAAAGATAAAGCATTGCCTTGTGTCTATTTCCTGGGGTGCAAGACCCCAGGTGGTGTTGTCGGTCCTTTGTCTCAAAATTAATATGATTCATATTTAAACCCACCCCATCACTTCAAGAAGTTAACAATTTCTCATCCCTGGTGAAAATGATACATGATCTTTATCTTCAGAAATACATTTCTGTGGAATTGGTTCTCAATGGGCTCATTTACAGTGCCTTTTTCTTTCTCTTGTGTTATGTTGCATTGAACTCAGTCTTGAAAGCACTCTGGTATGTGATTACTTTCTGGGGAATTCACCTGTCCCAAACTGCCTGAAGTAAGAAATAGAAAGATTGAGAGGGACCTCCTCAAATCTTAAGCTGAGCTAACCGGTAGGAAAACAGGTTTATGAGTCGCTGCATGCAGTCTCATTACACTATTCCTCATTGTGTCAGTAAGATGCTTTAAACAGGGTCTTTACAGACACTGCCACACACGTCTAGTGGGTCATAAAGGATGATTGAGAGAGATTATTGTATGAGTTTATTTTCCTTTATAGAAAAATCCCTGTAAATTGGGTATTTAAAGTGATATTGTACAAAATATGTCAGGTTAATAAGAGCTATTAGATCCAGCTGTGTAAGACCATGATAACCTACTGTATGACCAGCTTTTATGGTTTAAAGAGGTTATATAATGCATACATAATTTAATGTAGCCTATGTCAAGTACAAGTATACATTTTATGGCTGCCTTTTCGCTGTAGGCTACAGCTGGATAACAGTGCTAGCATAATTGTATTGATCAATGCACAAACCAGATTGCCTTGCAGCTATCTTGTGAAGATTGTGGTGTGATAATAGCTGCAGTGATGATAATGATGACGACCGTAAGTCTTGTAAGTGGGAGGCTTTGTTGATTCAAAGGGAGCAAAATGTATATTCTGATCAACAGCTTCCTCTCAGACACATTGTGTATCAGCCAAAATAACACAAAAGCACACCCATTTATTAAGTGCCCAAAACATGCTAATTGCAATGACTAAGTAGAAAAGGAGGAAGTACTGAATGTGAATCAATCATTATATGCAAAGTCTGGAAACAAAAGCAATGCAGCATAAATGTTATGTATCTGAGAGATTTATGTCAAATAAAACGATTGAACTGAAATCCTTATAGACGAAAAGGTTATCTTAAGTGTCAATATAGACTATGTTAGTTACGAATTAACTTTGGCAGTTTTACTTTTTAAAAAAAGGCTCTATCAATAACAAAAACAAAAACAAAACCCATGACTTGTTTAAAGGTTCATTGCCAAACGTTCCGTATGCAGACTTTAACATCAGCCGCATCTCAAAGGTAGTAAGAAATATCAACAAACATTAAGCTCTGGATGTGGAAGTAAAATATGGTTGGGCTGAAGTTTCTTAGCAACAGTGCATGCTCACAATAGCCAGCTATAGACTGATACCAAACATCTTAAAGCATAGTTACATTGATACTTCCCTTAATAAACTTTGAGAGCTCAATGAAAATATATACTGTGATGACAGTCTTTGCAGTGCAGAAATATAAGATGGAGAGAGGTTTAACATGCTCTGACAGTTCCTCAGGGTTATTGAGTAGAAGAGATGGTGACTATGTGAATAAATTGATCCAATTGATCCAAGTGCAAATCTGTTAAATTACTTAAGGGCAAATGTTCCACATGCATGTCCATGTCTCATTAAATCATGTCATAATGACAGGGCCACTGAGTGTGCCATCCACCCTTATATACAACGATGTGTATGTCTTCCTTGTCTTTCCTAACAAACATCAAATGATTTATTTTCAAAAATGTAGAAGTTCTCCTTTGGCATTATGACTAGGAGCCTAGTAAAGCAGTAGCTACTGCTAGCCTGGGTTTCTGCCGCTTTACATGACTACACCCTAAACTAAATTTAGTCTCAGATAGTAAATATTTTTGAGATAAATCTCTCCTCTACATGTTCTTCAGCACTGCAGTTTACACGTTATTACCTCTGCCAAGGAGGTTATGTTCTTTCTTAGGTTTGTTTTTGTCTTTGTTAGCGGGTTAAGAAACTGGACTTATTTTCCAAAACTCTGTGATTCCACTCCTACGATTAATATGCATTTAAGGAAATATGGAATGGAATGTTCCTGACCATTAATGATTTTCATTCAAAAAATGTTTTATATGTGCAAGAGGTTTCAACCGGGGGAGTATAGAGCTTTTGAGCTACAGTAAGTGACGTCATCGCTTCCTCCCACCCACCTGTCCTTAATCACGTGATTGAGGAAAGTTTGTGTTCGTGCATCGGTCGCTCTTATTTCCGGTAGGAGTCACTTTTATAGCAAAGTTTATTTGTGGGTTTGTTTAACATGTGTAGACCTACATTTGGAGGACATATTGATATGTTTAGCTTGGCCAGTTTTATAAAAAGAAAATCGGTTATTTTCATGGCAACATGACTAAACTGGTGTGAATGCTAACAGCCACATGGCACCACCAGCCTCTTAAACAACGATGTCACGATTTAACTTATCTAAAAATAAAGATATTTATGTCTTTAAGCAATGTAAACTATTATTTTTGTATGTAATAGATACATTCTATTTGCAAAAATCTCGAAATAGCTATGCCTGTCATATGATGCATAAAACCCTCTTTTGAATGTTACTTTAGTTCATGAATCATATCTTCTGTGTTTTTAACTAAATTAACAAAGATATGCATTTCTTTAGGAAAAACCAATGCGTAACCCATTTCCTTCATGGAAAACTGACCCTCTCATCGCAAACAGACCTGTTAAACTGTGGTATAGCAGAACAACAAGTGTAAAGCAACAATAAAGAGAAACAATAAAGATGCGTTTTCATGTCGTGCAGTTGTTGCGACAGGATGCAGCGTGTCACTGTTTATCACCACTTGATCCTTCACTAGTATTGTACAGAGAGGGAGGGCAGAAATATTTCCTGCTTTCCCTAAACGACGAGAGAGCGAAAGGGGTGGGCAGGGGATTGCATGACATGCCAATAAATTACAGTGACTTCAGTGGAGAGTAGGCTACTAGTGATGAGATGAGGACCGACCACACAACTTTCCTTCTGACAGCCGCATCCTCTGGTTCTCCGGCCATTAGTTCTGGAGTAAATCTCAACGGGAAGAAACAGGAGGTAGGTCAAGTTTCATTGTTTATGCACATGGATTTCTTATATTTGTATTGTAACAAATGTACCCTACTTACTGTTGTGATTACCGTTATTTTTAAAAAGAAAAACATTTAAATCAAATTTTAGATGTAGATTATTTTTTAGATTTGTAGATATCTACAGGCAGAATGTTTGGAGTTTAACAGTAACGTGTTTTAATAATGTTTTGACTTTAAAACCAAAATGCATATATATTTAATGTCCTAATAATACAATGATTTAAGTTTGACATTTTAAATTAAGTTTCATTTTTCAAATGAGTATACAAGATTTTGACAGTAATTATGCTCCCACTGTGTCGTAAACGTCACTGAAATAAAATCTAATATTTTCCTCTGTCTTTATTTCTCATCTATTCTCAGTTGAGACTGTGATGCTGCAGCAGCAATGTCACAGCTGTATTACCAAACACATGACAACTCTTCATACAGGGACCGCATCCCCCTGCGGATTGTACGGGCAGAGTCTGAGCTCTCTGCCCTAGAGAAGGCCTACCTGGGGGCTGTGGAGAAGGGGGATTATGCCAGTGTGAAAAAAGCCCTGGAAGAGGCTGAGATCTACTTCAGGATCAACATCAACTGTATCGACCCCCTGGGCCGCACAGCTCTGCTCATTGCCATTGAAAATGAGAACCTGGAGATCATTGAGCTGCTGCTCAGCTATAACGTATATCTGGGGGATGCCCTGTTGCATGCCATCCGCAAAGAAGTGGTGGGGGCTGTGGAGCTGCTGCTGAACCATAAGAAGCCACGTGGGGAAAAAAAGGTACTGTAGATTGTAGTATTGTTTTTTAAACTTTTTTCTTGCCTCAGTCAATTTATTCATTTTTTTGAGAACATCTTTGAAGCAACCTGCTTACACAATTATTTATTTCTAAATTACTACACACAATACAGTATTTGTATTTGTTACTAACCTGTTTGCTGAGATTTTAGAAGCCTTTGTCAAGGAAATTGCATTACTGAACACGAGAATGGACAGTGAACTTTTCATTCCAGTAAGGTTTGTAAAGTGGCTTCCATTAGATATTTTATTTTTAGAAACATCCATATCAAAGCTGCCGTGTGATTTGCAACTGCTCCTATGTCCATGTATATGCAGAAAAAAAGGCAGTCAGTGGAAACAAGTACAGTGTGTGGCGCATTTAATTTGCTTCAATATAAAACATTGTTAGGGGACATGTAAAGCAGTACATATTCAGTTATTTCTGTCATCTGCCTTGAAGCACTTGAACCCTAGAAACATATGTTAGACAATTAAACAATTAAGACAATTACAGAGTATGTATATATGTATAAGCTACAGTTAAGTTGGAGTCAAGACTCCAACTCTCCCCAACCCAGAGGAGAATGAGTGGTTTAGAAAATAGATTTGGAAATTCTTGAGCATGCATTTCCTTTACAGCATATTGTAAGCGATATAATGGCACAAGATACGCATTTAGGGTCTATCTCTCGGATTGTATGAAATGGCTGTAGCACTTAACAATTTTACAGATATAGAACAAACATTATACACTGTGTGTTTCTCAAACATTGGCTTTTATTTTAGGAAACCAACTCTGTATTTTCTGCTTACACGTTTCAGCTCTGATACTCTTTTATGTGCTGCTGTGGGTCGTTTTGCCACTGTTTTCAGCTTCTTGACATCTTTGTAAATGTGTTTTTTCTTTTACGCTGCTGGGCCTCTCTGTAATGGACTGGGTGTAATGTGTATCTTGTCAATTGAAGGAAAAAGAAAAAAGGGTTTAGTTGCCTCCAACCAGGAAGATATTTTGAGGGCAGCTTAACCACAAGCCATTAGCTGTGTGCTTTCCGATGAGATGGTCAGATACACAAGAGAGATGAAATTAGACCCATTCAAACCAGTTGTTTCTGTTTGTGTGCGGGGGTTAGAAAGAGTGTATTTTTCTGTGAATTTTCTGAAAAATGATAGTATAGTGTACATTGATTGTGTTTCATGTTTCTTCATTTATCTATTCCTCTCTTGGCTTTCTCAAAAGGTCCCACCAATTCTTCTGGACAAACAGTTTTCAGACTTCACCCCGGACATCACTCCAATCATCCTTGCCGCCCACACCAACAACTATGAGATCATTAAACTGCTTGTTCAGCGAGGTGTTTCCATACCTCAGCCACATGCTGTGCGCTGCAACTGTGTAGAGTGTGTCTCCAGTTCGGATGTGGACAGCCTACGTCACTCACGCTCGCGCCTCAACATCTACAAGGCCCTTGCCAGCCCGTCTCTCATCGCCCTCTCCAGCGAGGATCCTTTCCTTACTGCTTTTCAACTCAGCTGGGAGCTTGGGGAGCTCAGCACAGTGGAGAATGAGTTCAAGTCAGAGTACGAGGAGCTGTCCCATACGTGTAAACAATTTGCAAAGGACCTCTTGGACCAGACCCGGAGCTCGAAAGAGTTGGAAATAATCCTCAACTACCGTGATGACATCGACCCCCTGCTGGACGACAGCACAAATGATCTGGCCCGACTCAAGCTCGCTATCAAATATTGCCAGAAAGAGGTAAGCTCTTTGTTGATTATGATATCTGTATACTGACACTAGTGAAACAAGTACAACAAGGAATAAGTACGTTATTTGAACAATATGGTCTAGATCAGTCGTTCCCAACCTTTTTACACCAAGTACCACCTGAGAAAATAGTTGGCTCTCCAAGTACCACCATATGGCCAATGTTAAAATACAGTCTATGCACAGTTCATGCAGGACTCGGAGGCAAATGTATTCATAATAACATTATTTATTTATTGTGCTACATGTACAAAGGGCAGTCTCTCTCTCTCTCTCTCTCTCACTCATCACTAACACACGACAAGTGAGAACATAAAGAACAAAATAATAACTTATTCTCACACAACAAATGATAACTGTACATACACGTCATTTCCTATACCAAAGTTTGAATGTAGGCCTCCTGCAACAACCTACATCGTAACAGAAAATGTCCTATTGGGAATTCAGTTCCACAATAATAATGAAGCCTCCAGGAGCAGAAGAGACTAAGGGCTAATAGCTCATCTTCAGTCTGCTGATGTTTGCTATTGCCATTTCTGTGGTGGCAAAAGAAAAAAGAAAAAAAAAAAGATAACAATTAAGGACAAGTGTGTGCTTTTTTAGCTTTTTCACAGCCTTCTCTCCATTCTTTGCGCAAATGTCTTCTTCCTGAGTCACTTCTCTCCTCCATCACAGGGTTGTGGCTGTGCATATCACTTTTGCGTTGCTGGCAGAGCCTGCGCTTGTGCTCGGTTGATGACTGTCCTCCTCATTCACTTTTGCTGGTAATATTCTCCTCTGTACCTCTCTCACAGCATCATTCAACTTTCTTCTTTCTTTAGCTTGCTTGCAACGTACGCTAATCGTTCGCGGGTAGTGTGGTCGTCATCAGCAATGCCAGAAATAAATGTAAAAAAAGTTTTTGTTTCTAAATCTAAAAACAACAATAGGCTATTAGAACTCATTTAAACCACAGTTTAAATTATCTCAATCTTATTTTTATTCGTTTTAGTATTTTGATAGTATGATTTATTTTGTAATTAATGTTATTCAATCAAGCCTCAAACTGATGGCACTAGCCTGTTTTAAATTGAAGTTGTCTGAGGTCCTTACCACCAGCTGCTCTTGCAGTAATAAGTAGTTTACCTTTCTTACTGTCCCAAATGTGCACAAAGTAGTGACTGCTTTTCGTCTTTTTGTTTACTTAGTTGTGTTTTCTGTATTTTATATGTCTGTTATGTGTAAGAACGTGTAACGTTGCTGCCTTCTTGGCCAGGTCAACATTGTAAATTAGATTTTGTCTCAATGTTTTCATCTGGTTAAATAAAATAAAATAAAAAATAAAAAATATTAAAAAGAATATACAGTATATATTTTTTTTATATCAGATTCCTCTGCGTACCACTAGCGGGAGTTGGCGTACTAGCGGGAGTTGGCGTACCACCAGTGGTACACGTACCACAGGTTGAGAACCACTGGTTTAGATAACAAGAATGGTTCAAAGATGAGTTGTTAATGGCCTGAGATGGGTGGAGATGTGCTTAGGGAGTTTAGGATAACATGTAATTGCTTGGATGGCTCTTAACAATGCATTACAGTTGCACTCTCAGACAGTCCCATGACAATTGGATAATTGGGGATAATGATGGAATAAGTGATGACCATTTCCCTGAAATACAAACTCATAATATTTTAATTAGGGTGGGATCATTTTACGGTCTTTTACATCTTCTTGAGAGTATGCAATGCCGACTTTCTATCATTTGTTGTGAAATAGAGCCACTTAAAATGTGCATTTTACACATTGGCAGGAACAGGATGAGAAATATGATTATTAAGTGTTTCATACTGTATGAATCCATAAGTATTAAGTATTATTTATGCTTTTCAAAATGGATTATATCGATTGATTTTTGCACAACACAGCAACAGGTGACAGCAAAGGAAGCTTGTACAAAATGATTTATACTGCGATGTAAAAGAACAAGCTCAGAATTTTTTGTTTTGTTTACTGCATAACTGGGCTAATAGTGTAATTATAGACGGGGTTTCAATGGTTGTCTTTAATTTTTGCCTTAATTAAAATACTACTTAAAGATTTTAGGGTCATGTTGGTATACAATAGTTGTGTAATATTTGCAGGGTTAAGGCTTTTATCATCTATGCACTGCTCATCGGCTACATTAAGATTTTTTCTTTGCCTTCCGTATTTAAGAGTTTTTGTAGCAGTGTTTTGGCTTTTCTGTTACATTCTGACAAGACAGTTGGCGAAGCGAGAATAAAAGATCAGTGTGACTTTATTTGCTTAGCAGAACTCAAATATTTAGTTGTTCATTATCAAGTTTTATCATAGTGAAAGCTAAAGTGGGATTACAAATCATATCTAATACATTTTATCTAACAGTTTTGCAGTTTGATCATGTGCATATAAACTGACAAATGTTATCAATTAGCATAATTAATACATCCAATTGAGCCTGCCAATGGGAAGATGCTGTGACGTGGATGGGGTGATTTTCACCTTCCAAAAATGTCCTCAGACAAAGTCGGGCTCTGCCAGATGCCTCCTTTAGCCTTCGGTCATGTCATAACAAGTCAAAATCTGAGAAAGACGAATATGAAGCTTTAAAGAAGTCAGATTCTGTATTATGATGACCTCATCACTCAAAATATAATGCTATATTATACCATAATGGGAATCCATTTGGCCATAATTTGGTTAAAATTGAATTTACTTCCATCACCATCTGCAGACCTCCAGCAGATGTGTGTATCAAATCTCAAAGTCAATCACTCCTTAACAGAGGATTCAGAAAGATTTTCCAACTTGGACATTTTGTCTTGCATGCTTACATGATAAGTCAGTTATTAATTCACATTAAGTCACATGTAGTGTTCTTATGATTGGATGTTGGATAACTATTGCTTACAATAATACAGACGGCATAAGCAAGTGGTTTGCAGTGCCTCTAACAACACAAACTAAATAATGCGCAGCAACCAAGCCCTTGCTGTAGCAGAACGAGCCCTGGCAGGTTTTGTCATTTCAAGATCAGAGAGTTCGAATCGACATGGAAAAACAATCTATGTTACATCTGTGAAGAGGATTTATTTGGACCAGGCATTTCCCAAATGTCTACTTGCACTGCCTTTGCAAATGACCAGCATATATTGAAACAACGCTATACAGACATGCGGTTTACTTGGGGAGGGTTGTTTTTTTACGATTAGCAACTGTAAAATCAATTTTTCTCAAGTGTGGGATTTCTGAAGGATTGTTTTAGAGACTTCTGGGTGTTGTACAAAAGTTGAAGGAGTTGGCTTGGCATAATTAAGCCCCCTGTAAGGGACAGAGAAGCTTTGTATTTTGAGGAAAAATGTGATCTGGGCTCTTTTATGGTGGTTTAGTGGCAGTTTAGCCTTTTATAGAGCACAGGTCTGCTGGTGGGACAGTGATGAACATCACTAAAGCTGATCAAATACACAGTATATACAGCTACTGTATCATACCTGCTCATAATCATTTTTAAACATTCAATTAGTTAAATAATAATAACCACTTTTGTAAGGAGTTTTGAGACCGAAAACCTAACAAAATGCACATTATTGTTCCAGTGAAAGTTTTAAATGAAGCAAAGATAATCCTACAAATCAAATTACAAATGTCAACATGGGGCTTTGGGGTGATGATATTAAGTAGATTGAGCACCATGATACTGACATTTAATAAACAGCATTTATGGTCTTGAATAATTGTTTTCTGTTGTTGTCCTAGTTTTTGTAGCCTTTAATTGTATATACGTTTTGTTTGCAGGTTATGTATTGAGGTAGTTCAATCTTATTCTGCTGATCCTTGTCTTTCCTTTTCTCTCAGTTTGTTGCTCAGCCCAACTGTCAGCAGCTGCTGGCTTCTCGGTGGTATGATGAGTTCCCAGGCTGGAGGAGGCGGCACTGGGCAGGAAAACTCATCACGTGTATCTTTATTGGCCTTCTCTTCCCACTGTTATCCATCTTCTACTTGTTCTCTCCAAAGTGCAGTTATGGCTTATTCATTCGGAAGCCCTTCATCAAGTTCATCTGTCACACTGCTTCCTACCTGACCTTCCTCTTCCTGCTCCTTCTGGCCTCGCAGCATATAGCTTCTGGGCAGAAGGACTTTCAAGGCCCGCCACCCACCACGGTGGAATGGATGATCCTACCCTGGGTGCTTGGTAACAACACACACTCTTAAAAGACAGCTGTTTACACTCGTGTTATCACGTATAGTACTATTGTACATCTGTATATTTGGTCAAAGTAAAACTAAGGGGCTTACTGACCACTGGTTGTTTGTCACACTTTTGTTCCTGTGGACACTTTAAGACATTGTTAAAATCACAAATTGCTTTTGTTTTCTGTTTATCTCTCTAAGGCTTTATATGGACGGAGGTCAAACAGATGTGGGATAGTGGTTTCAAAGACTACATTGATGACTGGTGGAACTTAATGGACTTCATTATGAACTCCTTGTATCTTGCAACAATTTCCCTGAAAATTGTTGCCTATGCAAAGGTACTGTACTGAACTGATGCCTTTTATTTGTTGGTAGTCTATGTATTCATTGTTCTCCTTCTTTTCTTTATTACAGTACAGTGGGCAAAAACCCAGAGACACCTGGGAAATGTGGCACCCGACTTTGATAGCAGAGGCATTGTTTGCCATCGCTAACATCTTCAGCTCCTTGCGCCTCATCTGCCTTTTCACTGCCAACTCTCACCTTGGCCCCTTACAGATCTCACTGGGCCGCATGCTCCTGGACATCCTCAAGTTTCTCTTCATCTATTGTCTGGTGCTGTTAGCCTTTGCCAATGGCCTCAACCAGCTCTACTTTTATTATGTAGACGAGAGTTTGTCATGCTACGGCGTTCGCTGTCTTCAGCAAAACAACGCATTCTCAACGTAAGTAAGAGTCCCTAAATAAATGTTATCCTGACAAATATTAATGTATCTGTCACTTTTTCAGCAGCACATTGTTTAATGTCTTGTTGTTTGCTTTTCAGGCTGTTCCAGACGCTGCAGTCATTATTTTGGTCGATATTTGGCCTAATTTCCCTCTATGTTACCAATGTGAAACCAGACCATAAATTCACTGAGTTTGTGGGCTCCACCATGTTTGGCACGTACAATGTCATTTCCCTGGTAGTGCTTTTAAATATGCTAATTGCCATGATGAACAACTCCTACCAGCACATTGCTGTGAGTGCTTTAGCATACCAATGTTATATTTAACCACACCACTTTGTCTTTTATGCCTTTTCGAACAGTTTTAAATAATTGCTGTTTGTTTTGTTGTTTTCTTTCAGGATCATGCCGATATAGAGTGGAAATTTGCAAGAACAAAATTATGGATGAGCTATTTTGAAGAAGGGGGAACTCTGCCTTCTCCTTTTAATATAGTACCCAGCCCAAAGTCAGTTTTTTATCTATGTGGATGGATTAAGACACATTTCTTCAAGAGAACAAGCATAAAAAGGCGTGAAACATTCGAAACTCTTGGGGTAGGGCCTTTTGTTGTGATCTATGTTCTATATAGACTGTAAAGTGGCTGAAAAATAATTAAGAGCAAATTAAATAAACTGTTCTCTTTAGAAATTGATTAATTTAAGCGAATGAAGTCACTCATTTAATGTACATCATAAGATCTCCTATTGCAATAAACCTTTTAAAAAAAAATGTGTTGCAATGTTAATGGACTTTTTCTTTTTGTATTGTAGAGACGTGCAGCCGATAATGTAAGATTAAACCATGGATATCAGGTAGTTATTTGTATTCCATTAAGTGCTGTAAAGTTTGGATGTATTGTTATGTGTAAGTAATTTGTGTTCAATTTATAAACATTGAATCTGCAATCATGCTTTACAAAAACAATCTTTATTATTTAGGGGGTTTTGAAGAACCTAGTGAAGCGGTATGTGGCCGCAATGATCAGAGATGCAAAGACAGAGGAAGGGCTGACAGAGGAGAACTTTAAGGTAATATGCAGTCAATCAAGTTGGTATTATTCATTGTTGTGTTTTCTCTGCTGTTGTTTTATATCTGTCTCTTTGCAATGAATAGGAGCTTAAGCAGGACATCTCCAGCTTCCGCTATGAAGTCCTTGGAATGATGAAGGGTAAACTTCAAGGTGAGGGGGTCACAGGTAACGTTCTAGGCTCCACCTTGGCTTACCCTGGAAATTGTTTCATATATTCTCCCAAATTCCCTAATGATGAGCCACAACAGAAGCTGACCCTGTTTGACATCACCGTGCCCACCCTGAAGAGCGCAGCGGCCACCCCCTCCATCACTGTGGGCTCTAGCAGTACAGCCAATGGTTCGGTTGTCCTGTCCAGCACAGAGCAGACTCTCAACAAGCTATGCAATACTGTCTCAGATGCTGTGTCCCCCCAGAGACGCAGCAGACTCCCCTCTCTGACATGTGATGAAATATACTCATTGTCAGTGGAAGATATATTGGGAACTGATGGACAAAACCAAGGATGACTTCAGACTGATAAATCCGTTATGGAATTCTTACAGAAAGCGGATAAGGATATTCAGGAGATTGATCATTCCTGCAAAGAACACACTAAGGAAGTGAACAATTGGCTAAAAAAAATAGACGCAAAATCATCTGTGTCGGCAAGTGAGAGATTTTAATCATGAATAGATTTTTTTCTTTTTTTGGACCTATATTCATTCATGAAGCAGTTGAAACCAGTTCATCGAAGTGGGATTTCTCTCATGTTTAAAAGTTACACTGTATTGAGTGAAATAATAAGTAGTATAATACCATTTCTCACATTATGTTATCATTATTCCTAAATTCTTGATAAAAGATATGCAACACTATGGAGCAAGGCTAACTTGAAGCTCAGGGAATTGTAAAGCAAGTTAGAAATGTATATTGTACATTGAGCATTTCATTCCAAAGAGCCCTGACGACACTCTGCTGCCTATCCTGTCCTCTTTCACTTTCATCTTTCCTCTTACTGTAATATGCTAAATGTATATGACTATAACAATAATATAACCCCTAATGTGCTAACAGTTTTTGTTAAAATCCATACTGCAACAAAATAATCAGGAACATAATATAATCAATAAATAATAATTTAACAATTCCATATTAAATCTGTACGCAGTATCCAGTTTATCAATGTAGCATCTAGATTATTTATAGGGTTTCTTGTTTTATTCCACCATTACTTAACCTGTTCAGGGAGAGAGAAATGTTTTCCTCTAAATGCTTTTGATGGAGCAGAAGAGAAACACAATGCAATCTAGTTAAGATATGTTGTACATGTATTCCTATATGTGTGGTTATTTATATGTGGAATTGTGTAACTTATAATGTAATAAAACATCTCTGTTATTAAATGAGAATGTTTGTACTGAAGCAGTATTATCTAAAAAGACTAAAGAAAGTGTATATTACTAAAATAAAGATGGCGAGCAAATGGCACAAAGATAGAGAAGAAAAATACTTGTTGAATTGGCCTTTCTCTTGATTTGCTTTACTGCTGACATCTCTCATCTTGTTTACTGGAGAGAGGATTTAAGTAAATAGTTTGTAACCTTCTCTCTGGCTGTATATACAGTGGTTTGTCTAACACTGTGCACTAGATGGAGAGTTGACATAGACATTCTACCTCTGAGAGATGTTTCTCTTCTGCACAGTGACCTATCAGAGGACTAACATTACACCAGGTTCTGCTACACCATCTTGATGCATGACGATTGCTTTTTTAGAACATTATAGATACATTTCCTGTCCACTCAGATTTAAACTGACTGTAGCTTTTCAAATAGCAGGATTGCCATTTCTGCCGTAATTAATTTCGTAATTAAAACTTGATTTGACAAACAATGAATGAACATATAAGATATGATGATGCATTATGTATAGTCCCAAACTATATGCATTTGTTAAAACTAGCTCCACTTTAACCAGCTGCAATATTACAATGCTGCATACATGCTAATACATTAGCTAATAAGGATCTAATGATATTAAAACATAGCTCTGAAAGGGGACATTCTGCATGTTGATTGTAATTTGATTAGCAATTAACTTAGATTGGGAATTTACAACTTTACATTTAAAGACTTTCCAGGTCTTCCTTTCCAGTACCTATATGCAGAGGAGGAAGTACTCATATATTGTACTTGAGTAAAAGTAGAAGTACCAGAGTGTAGGAATACTCTGTTACAAGTAAAAATCCTTTATTCAAAATGATGCTCAAGTCAAAGTACAAAAGTATTAGAATAAATATTGAAGTTCCAAAAGTAAAACTACTTATTATGCAAAATACGTAGTTACTTAAGATCACTGCTTATAAGAACTTCAGAACGTGTCACCTCACCGTTCTTTCTTAATTACATATTTAGCTTATGTTTATATGTAACTACTTATCAAGTGCTGTCTACTGATGCATGTAATAATATAATATGTATAATATTCATGTACAACACAGACCAAGGCTGCACTTCAGCAGCCAAGGTTCAACTCCGACCCATGTGCCTTTTCTGTTGTCACCTCTCCATCCCCCTTTTCTGTCCCTCTCCAGCTATGCTATCGATAAAAGGCACAAAAATCAACATTAAAAAAATAGGAAAACCTTTGCAGAACTTGCAATGGAAGCTGTATTAATAACAGCTCATGTTTTAACCTCAATAACATTGAGTTTATTTGTGTGACAGTAAATACTGTATACTGCTATACCTAATAGTTATAAGCTATTATTAAAGCAGTAAATGATCAGTTGTTGGTGTTGTGCTTTTGAAGTTGGCTTACTGTATTTGCCCAGATAATCTAATGTACACCTTTTATGGCTTGAAGCTGCCAACACTTGGGAGCATGAGGTCTTTAGATTCCTGTTACCATAGCAGCTGAGCGCAAATCATTTATCAAGAAAAGCTTATTACAGACTGTTCAAAGCTCATTCAAATGTGACTTACATTTCCACATAAAGAAGAATACTACCAAGACACAAAGAGAAGAAACTGTAATCAGCTACTTTATCAAATCTTTGTAACACATGTGGTGTTGGTAATTGGTGAAAGTAACTGAATAGAGAGGGTTCAGATTCAAATTGTGAAAGCATGCTGCGTTTTATTATCACTGCAGCTATTTCATATTATTCCTTGAAAGTGAGTCTTCAGTTCCAAAATTGGCTGCTCCTTGGAATGTTGAGATTGTGAAGTTAATTTATTCCAGTCTTTGGGAGATTTTAGTGTTCTTCTAAAGGTCTTTAATAATCAAGTTCATAAGGGGCTTACAGCTTTCAAAGTCTCATCTTTTGAATGTGTTTTGCTGTGGTTTAGTCTACACATTATTGTACACAAGCATAGGCAAAGGCACTGGTTCTCGGTCTCAGATACTGAATGTGCTGAATTTCGATCCTGGGTCTGTTTGGGGGGGATTCTGCCTGTTGTTCACCACCCATTGACTCCGTTGGCATGGAGGACATTACTTTATTGTTCACATCTGTCTGGCCTGGAGGTTTAGCAACATGTGGGAGATTGTCTGGTGTAAGTGATGCCACTTGGGTATGCCACTGTATCAGCAACATCACCCACTGGTAAGGCTTAACGGCACATGCACTTTAAGAGTTTATACTCTTTGATGCCATGGGTCATTTTGCTTGTTAGTTAGGTACCAAACAGTTATAATAGCAAATTTCAGAGTAATGCATGATATAGGTGTGCTCATGCTGATTTTAAATTGTACCTTATCCTTTTTTTTTCTTTTTTTTTTTACCAAATCTGGGTTTTGACTTTGTGCTTATGTGAGCCAATACACACACTATTAACTTATTGTTGTGTCTGTAGTTGTAGCCAAGATACAATTGATAATGTGAATGTCAATGCCAATGAATGTCTGTGTCCTGTTAGTTCTTACAAGATCATGTTTATTGGATTTAAAACAGAAACTGTACTTTAGAATCACATCTGGGTTTTACGATTGGATGTCTGGTTCTTGGCTTACTAAATTGTAATACTTCAAAATCTAAACTAAACTAACTAATCTTAGTAATTATTCCCTCTCCAATGTCATAATGATTATGTGAAAATATTATCCATGAAAGATAGTGATGATGTGAGACTGACTGCCTGCAGTCCCTACTACCACTAGGTGGAGCAAACAACACTCTGAAGTATTTATTCAGTCAGATTATGCAATGGTTCTTTGTTTGCAGTCCAAGTAAGTGACACTTCAACAGGCAAGATGCATTTGGATTCAGTGTCCCATCTGCTCATTTTGTATGTCTCTTTATGTGATGCTCATTTTCAGTGCTCTAAAAAATATGCAAAGCTATTTTGTAGCAGAACACTTAGTCATTTGAGACATCTGTTACACTTTCTTGAGATGTTACATTTAAATCTATTAAATAATAAAAGTAATGTGCCCTGATAATTTTCCTTATTTTCAATTCAATGCAATCTTCCTTGAGTAAAAGTGTTAGCTGTGATGTGGCTACATGTATTAAAACAAGTGGAATAAACACATTTAGAATGTTTCACCATAACAAAGCCTCTTCTTTTAGCAATGCATATACATGTGTGTGCCTTTTAAATGTGTATTAAAGAAGATTGTCAAAGACTAAAAGAACATTGTATGAATGTAATGGTGTTCCATTTTTTGTGTTAATGATGCTCCGTAAATTATTTAATATGGGAGATAATCCACTAATTACAACACATTTTAATTAATCACACACACAAGAAAGGAAAAAGCTTGGTAGATACAAATGAACAAATGTTCTGGGTGGTCCATGCATGCACAAAATGTTGCCATCCTCCTTGAGTGGAGGGTGAGACTTGTGGTATATAAACTCCCACTCCGAGTCTGCTCCCACAATCTGGGTCTGGAGGGGCGAGCTAAGAGACCAAGGATGAAGCTCCTTTTTGTAGCTGCCTTTGCACTTTTTGTGCTTTCTGCATTTGACAAGGCTGACTCTTCAGCTTATGACAAGATAGTTGCCCATAGTCGCATCAGGGCAAGAAAAGAAGGGTAAGATTCATATTTTTCATTATGATTAAATTGTAATTGGATAATTGCATTTTTAACACCCTTTTGATAACATGTTTGATTACTTTCCATGCAATGGTGATGTGCCTTGCATTAAAAGCATCAGTTATTCATTTGATTTCTGTATGTTTCTGAGTTCTGTTTTTCTATGTAATCTGATATATACTGTAGTGCAGTCACAATAGTTTCACATACATTGCTCATAATATGATGTTATGTCTCACTTTGTAAAGGAGTAAGACGTGTTATAGTTTTTCAAATGATTTCTTAAATCTTGCAAACCAATACCATAGTCAGCAGGAGTGGATGTTGTGATAATGATTTATATTTGCCTGTCTGGTCTCATAAGCATCAAGGGTAGTTGCAAAAATAATTACTCATTCTTGACAGTGTCTTCCCAGCAAGTCTGTTTTAAACTTTAAATGTGGATTGTTTCCATAATATTTCCCATGTGCTTTGCCTGCCAATAATAATTCATCCCTTTTTTTTTACCCTCAATTCTCCTCAGACCCAATGTCTGCGCACTCCAACAGTTCATGGGGACCAAGAAGAAGTACTTCAGCACTTGTCGTAATTGGTACCGCGGGTCTATCTGTGGAAAGAAAGCGTAAGTGTTGTTTCATGTTTCCAATAGGACAAGCTGCCCATCCTAAAATTAAAGGCAAATTGAATGACTAAATAGTTTAACCTGAACATCAGTTGGAAATACTGCATATTTTCTGTATCGCGTGCCTGCTTCTTTAAGGGTTTTCATGGAAACTTTAATGTTTTCGTGGAAACTTTAATGTTTCCACAGAGACAAACATCTGTTATCTTACTTTGAATGATTCCGCCGCTTAAAATGAAAAACACATTTGTGGAGGCTGTCCTGAATTCTTTGTTTTGGAGACTGTCCTACATGTATTTGATCCCATAAACCTCATGTGAGGGGTTTTTATAACCACGGAAGCTCGATCGTCCCTGAAAGCCACAGTGGTGAACCTCTGATTCCGGTATGTGATGTGGCTGCGAAATGTTGACTATATTCAAGAATGGAAAATATCAATTCATTTCTTTCAATCATTCCAGTCAACCTCTTTTCCTCTTTTTGTTACAGTCCCCTCAGTTCCCATCCCTCTCACACCTACAAGCATATACATTAAGTCTTAGTACTCCAAACCAGACCTGGCTTCTTTACATTAATAATACAAAATACACACTTAAATGTAATGGTAAACTGATGCAATGGTCTACTGAAAGCAAAACCATAGGTATTGCAAATAGATTCCAGTGTGGGTTGAGCAAATGTTTATATTAGCTGATGAGCTTAGCTTGGTTACTTTAGTTGGGGATCAAAGATTAATTGAAAACACATTAATTATCGTGACAAAGATCATATTACCTTACCAAGCCCAACCTACAGTATTACCCTCCCATCTTTCCTCCCACCCTTTCTTCTACAAGCTCTGAAGATGTTTCCCACCATTTCGAAAACACAATGCCAAGTTAAATAGGTGTTTCAGTTCAATGACATCAGACATTTCACAGGAACTGATTTAAAAGCAGCTGCAGATGTTGCCTTTGGAAGAGTATATACTGTAAACCTCTGACATTATCAGTTTCTCTGATTTAGAAAAAAAAGGACAAGAACCTTTATATCAAATATATTTAGGTACATTAAAGATTACATTTTGTAAAAAATATGAGATATCTCCTACTATACCGAAGAAGTTACAGAAAGGAACCATCTTGAACATATTTCATTTCAAACCTTTATTTATCCAGATGTATCCCTTGAGATCATTGATCTCTTTTTCAAGGGAGACATATATATATATATATATATATATATATATATATAACATAATAAAGTCTAACTTACTGTTGGTTTATAACTTGATTTAGCCAGCCAGCATACACTTCTACTTATCTGATTCAACAAGTGAAAATTATTCTGCTGACAAAGCAGCTCTGTCTCAAAGAAAACCCTGTACAACCAAACTGCTTATTAGTGATGGGTTTAATTGGAATAAAGCCACATAAAACTTTTTGTGTTTGGGAAAGTGTTCATGATCTATGTGGAACAGTTATTTTATAGAGATGCTGACAAGTCAAAAGTTTCCAACACTATGATCCCTCTGTGTGGTAAAGCAATGCTGCGAGGGTTTCGCTGACTCTGCCGGAACAGGGCTTGTGTGATCTCATCCCAGTCCCTCCGACTCCATTCAACTATGATTAAATTATAGTGGTTCAAGCAGTGCAGTTTGCCATGACCCAGAAGCTTTGGTCTGTACCCTGTCTGAGACAGTTAACACATGTTTTAACTTAAAGCATAATGCTTTTATTGAAAGGTTTAGAATTCCACTACTGTAGGTTTTTGCCCAAGAGCAACTATTCACAATGATTGTATCTATAGCATGTTTTAAGTTGTGTGATCTTTCAATCCAGTTAAGAATGTGTATCTTAACATATTGCCTAATTAACTTAGTCCGTTTTGAACTAAACATGGCGAACATATGGCGCTTTCCTGGTGTGGGAAACCGCTGATAAAGAGGAACTGGTAGACCTTTGGACACTCCTTATCTTCCTCCTACTTTTCTGTTCTGAAGAACAAGTACTCCTATACACTTTTAAGACAATCAAATGTAATGCTATGTGTCACATAGTGCCAATTTTAAGCAAAACATCTGGAGGGGGGGAGCAGATTATTTGTTATAGTTTTCCAAAAAGAAATCTTGGCAGTCTAAAGTAATAAACTCCCCAGCCAACTCTGGATGCATTTGGTATTGTTAACCACTACTATATATATATATGTGGTTTATTTGTATTGCTGCATACCTGTTAGTTACTTGAGGTAAAATGTTCATCTGCAAATGTCTTTTTTCCAAAAGCTGGAAACAATGAAATAGTTTAAACATGTTTAAACCTGCTGATGTACTGTTTTGGCATATTTATATATAACAGCTGCAGTTTTAATATCCTACTCGGGCTACAGTGTCCAGTGCTGTTTACAGTGCGTAGAAAGCAGAAAGTTATTCCTAAATGTTTGTACAACAGTAAATACAAATGTTTCATTTGTATCTTTTATAAATCACAATTATCCTTGTCTGTAAAAAGGTCTGATTCAGTTTAATTCAACAGTTTTTATAATTACCATCAAACCCTTTTTCAGGGTGTCAACCAAAATTACCTTAAGCTCAACTGTAATTACAGCAGTTTCTCTAGGCATGACATGTTAATGTGGCTGAGGTTAACCAAATTCCAAGTAGAGTCCAAACTAACTGCTTAACTTCAAACAGGAGGTCTTGGTTATGTAAATCTACTACTGTAACGGTAGCAGCCATCTCCATTAGGTTTTGGCTAGTTGTAGGATCACATGATGTATGTGGGTAATGTAGGAGATAATGAGTAACATCTGGAAACAATGAACACAATAAACCACTGTGAAATGATGGATCAGTTCACAACATGGCAGCCAGAAAATGTCTCACACATCTATGCTGAAAGAGGCTTGAAAACAGCATGTGAAATTATGTTTTACTGAATTGAGATGATACCCATGTTTGTGATCCATGTGTTTTGCCTGCAGGACTGTGCTTTATGAGTGCTGCCCAGGGTACATGAAGCTGGAAGGCATGCGTGGATGCCCTGCAGGTACAGTGCTACAATGTTGTACATGTTTAAAGGTTAGATGAGGATATTTCCTCCAACTGTAGAGCAGCTGTGAGCTATTTATGAAATGAATCCAAACAAACAAAAAAAGTTTGGTGTAGCATATTGTCAACGCATAAATAGTCTTTCTTTCAAGTATTTTATAAGAATGGCATACAGACCTCTAATAATGCTTGTTTTATACATATTATTTCTTAGTGGCCCCGATCGACAATGTGTATGGCACCTTGGGTGTGGTGAAGGCCACCTCAACCCAAAAATACTCTGACATCTCTAAACTGAGGCCTGAGATTGAGGGATCTGGATCGTTTACCGTCTTTGCCCCCAGCAATGATGCATGGGAGCTTTTGGATGAAGTGAGTCAAAAGCAAAACAAAAATCTTTGTTTTGGCTCTTTTTTTTTAGGTTTTAAAATGTCCTTCTCTTCATCTTACAGGAAATGAGGAGCGCACTGGTCAGCAATGTCAACATTGAACTGTACAACGCTCTGCATTATCACATGGCCAACCAACGCCTCTTGACCAAAGATTTAAAGAATGGAATGACTGTCACTTCCATGTACCAAGACCTTGGTCTTCAAATAAATCATTACTCCAATGGGGTGAGTATTATCATATAGTATTATCATTGCAGTCCCTTGTACTAGAGACACTTTAGTGGTATAACATTGATGTGAATGTTTTGTGCAGGTGGTGACTGTGAACTGCGCCAGGATTATCCATGGTAACCAGATTGCCACCAATGGAGTTGTGCATGTCATTGACCGTGTTATCAAAGCTGTTGGCAACACAATCCAGGATGTTATTGATGTTGAAGATGACCTGACAACCCTGAGTGTAAGTAAACCCAAACATTGATGAAATATTTTTAATACTTCAAGAAACAAGGATTCTGAACAAAGTATGAAATAATTTAACACGTTTTCCAATTTCAATATAAGCATGAAGAGCAATATAGAAAAAAAAGCAGATGCATAAATCAAAAACTGCAAAATTGTAAGGTTGTAATGTCTTGCTTTTGCAAATGTTTCCAGTTTATATATCATATTTTGATGTTCACTAAAAATAATTATGTGACAACATTTTAGGATGTGGCTCAAAACTCTGGTCTGCTGGAGAAGCTGGGTCAGCCAGGACATTTCACTCTCTTTGCTCCCACCAACGAAGCCTTTGAGACTCTGGGCAGTGAAGTGTTGGAAAGACTTCAGGGCGACAAAAAGGTCCTCAAAGGTAAATACGACTTGTTCTCAGAGGTGTCTCGCAGTTCTTTAGACCACTCACAGTCATTTAAAACATTGTTGTTGAGACTGATGTTTATATTAACTGTTGCAAATAGGGCCATACTTATATTGATTGATGAAGGTAAAGACAAAGAAATGCAATGATTCCCTGGCAGCCTTTTTCCTAGGCTTAATTCCCCATAAAGTGATGTTTCAACTTCCCCCAACTCAAAACAGATGGCGCCGCATTGAATCTGGAACTTAAACACATCTGGCAAGCTGTGCATGACACCGTTTTGTTAAAGCCTAATAAAAATACGCCTGAAGATTCAAGTAGTGCATTAAGTTCTCGATGAAGGTCAAACAATGCAACACATCCTTTAACACTTATGTGTCCTTAAATCTTTTTTTCTTAAAAATATGCAAGAATAGTACCACTTTAATCTTTAATTAGAGAAGGTAAATACTTTAAATTACTCTAAGGTTTGAAAATCCTGGGGGAAAAAAACACCAAAAAGTGCAGAATCTCATAGAAAACGTTCATACAACACCGAGAGGCAGGAAACAGCTGCTTCATTGAGCAAACTGGTCGAATTGGCAACATCCCAAAATGTTTTATTAGCCCACAGTTCCCCTTATGATGTGAGACCAGATCAGACCATTTCACACAAAGTTAAACAGAACGTTGACGAAATCACAAGCCTTCTCAGTCGAGGACCCAAGGGATCTAAGGGTTCCTCAGGTTCCCAGGACGTTATATCCTCAGCTGCAACATAACATAAGAGAGGCTATAAAACAGCCAATGCAGTCAACCAACCCACTCAAATAAACATCTACCCATATCCCTCAACCACATAATAATTAAAAACTTGGTCCTGCGTTTTCAGCTCTCCTGAATTTCCACATCCTGGACTCTGTCCAGTGCTCTGAGGCTATCATGGGTGGCACCTCCTACGAGACCCTGGAGGGCAACAACATTGAGATCGGCTGTGATGGCGAGAGTTTAACAGTCAATGGCATCAAGATGGTGCTCAAGAAGGACATTGTCACCACCAATGGTGTCATCCACCTTATTGATCAAGTGCTCATGCCAGACTCAGGTTAGACTTACACATTTTCCCCTTATTAATGATTACCCGATTTACTACATTAATACATATACTGTTTTTCTGTAATCCATATTTTAATGGTGTTTAAATTCCCTTTGCGCCTCAAGCTAAACAGGTGATGGAACTGGTTGGAAGTTCCCAGTCAACCTTTGGAGACATGGTGTCCGAGCTAGGCCTTTCTGCTTCCATGCAATCTGACGCTGAGTACACTCTGCTTGCCCCCCTCAACACTGTCTTCAATGGTGAGCAACATACTGGTGATTAAATAAAGCACGCCCCTATTTAGTTGGTGGCTGAAGACAAAGCCTGGGTCCATTCTCTAGACTCTACTCTAGTCACATTCTGGAATAATTGTTGGCACACTGCAGAAGCTTTATGCCATGTAACAGCAAGTGTCTACTCCCCCGGAGAACATTCCTGGATTTCACCCAAAGGGAGTAGAGATGATTTGTTTTTGCATCAAGAACGACAGAGAACATTTCTCTTTTAAATGGGTGTAAGGAATGCACTGGCAAAAGCTGGATGTAACAGGAACAGGAATCATGTCTCGTGTGGTCCACCAACTGTGCAGTAAATCAAGTCACTGACAGCAGATGTGTCTTTGGTCACACTTAGTTTTCCAGCTGCTATGTTTTACATTATGTTTTAAATAATAAGAATATAGAAAGGAAATGTAGAATGTTGCTGGTATGTTTTACATACCACAAACATTCTACATTTCCTTCCGATAAATAGAATTAATAGAAACAATTTCTGTAAAGGAAATCTATTAATAATATTATTATTATTATTATAAATCTAATAAATATATTTTATAGGAAATATAAAACAATTGATTTCCTTTACAGATGAAGTGATGTCGATGGATCAGAGTCTGCTCAGAATTATCCTGGAGAACCACATCTTGAAGAGTAAGGTCGTCTTGGGACAGCTGTTTAACGGTCAGCAGCTGGAAACTATTGGAGGAAGATTTCTGAGGGTCTTCATCTATCGCTCGGTGCGTCTCCTTTTAAGTTGTGCCCAAAAATTGTTGCTGGGTCTCACGAAAAACAACCTACATTCACTCCATCTATAAATTACATAAGCGTCTTTATTATTATTTATTTATTATTATTATACTTTTAAAGATATTTTACCTGCGATATTTGACGCAATCGTCAGATCTTTGAAACATACTTTAACATTAATACCCTTGACTTGTGGACTATTTCTCCAGGCTGTGTGCATTGAGAATGCGTGTCTAATAAGAGGCAGTAAAGAAGGAAGCAACGGGGCCCTTCATCTCATGAGAACTCTGTTGAAACCAGCGGAAAACACTATGTTTCAGATTCTGACAGAAAACGGAGGGTTCAAGTAAGTACAGAGCATTTATATGGAAAAGTGACTGTGGTAGTCAAATGCAGCATAATACTCAAACCACATCTTTCTGCATCTTTCCCTAAAACCCACATGGCACATATAGTAATGAGAACATGTTGTCCTTAGTGGTTTCTGTAACAGCGTAATAACTGTGTTTTTCTCCTCGTTGCTGCAGGATCTTTTTGTCTCTAATGGAAGATGCTGGCTTGACCGACCTGCTGAAACAGGAGGGAGACTTTACTCTGTTTGCCCCAAGCGACAAAGCTTTTGCTGGCTTGAGCAGCAGTGATTTGTCCTTGTTAAGGAGTATGTCTCTATATAGTCCTTCTATCGTTTAATGTGTTAAACCACAACCACGGAATGCATGTTGCTAGTTTATGGTTTGCCATCTTTTTTTCAGGTGACACCGATGCTCTCAGAACCATCCTTTTGTATCACATCAATAATGGTATCTTCATTGGTGGTGGTTTGGAGTCTGGGGTGACAAACCTTCTGAAGTCCCTTCAGGGCAGCAACCTCAGAGTGATCTTTGTAAGTATTTAGCACAATAAGACCGAACATCTCTTATCTTAAGTCAATTAGTCATATACCTTAAGATCCATTTTCTGGTATTAATGTACTTTGTTGTATCTTTAAGGATGACACTATTAAAATGTGTTTAAATAATTCAGTAAAAGAATAATCATTTCATTTTTCGTTTTACTTGTTTGTAAATGTGTCCTTCAGGCAAACAGCTCAATGCAAGTGAACTCTGTCCTAGTCCCTGAATCTGATATCATGGCCACAAATGGAGTCGTTCACTTTGTCAACCAAGTCTTGTATCCTGCAGGTACAATTTACAAATCAAATGACGCACTCTCTTTTTATTTTACTTTTGTAAAGGCCCAACCATAATTACCGCCCTGTGTTTTCTTTCAGATATCCCTGTTGGCAACCAGGATTGGCTCATGCTACTGAAGAGGCTCATCAGTTACATGCAGATCAAGGTAATAGATTAAGAAATTACTTATTTTTATTAAAGCTGTGAGGCTTATTAAATACAATGTGTAGTTTTCAAAATACAGGTGTTTGTTGTTTTAATTTCTTTTACGGCTGCCAAAATACAATTTATGTAACTCAACATGAATTACAGTACAAGAAAATAATCAGCTTGAAAACCATCTGTTCAAAGCATCAAGCAGTGGTTTGGAAGCAGGGTGTTATGACTGTGCTCAGCAATTTGTCTTTCACAGGGTAATCAATCACTGAAAATGAGCATGGTCCAACTTGAATCCCTGCTGTTAGTATCATCTGTGGTAAAATATTTCCTTCTTTTTTTGCAGTACATCTCAGGATTCAGATATCAGGAAATCCCCCTTACATTTATGAGTAAGTAGTGCAAATATGATGATTTTGGCTATGAAATACCATATTTGTTTACAGGTATATTCTTCACCGTCATTAATGGCATAATATCTCCTGTCGTTATTAGAGAGGACCGTGACTCGTGTCATCCAAGAAGGTACAGTAGTTATGATTAAAGAGTATCATCATCATGTAATTCCTAGTCAGTACAACACAATGTATGACAACAAAAAACTGTTCCATGCATAGAATCGGGCAATGAATAGGAAGGCTACTGCCTGTTAACTTGAAACATGTACTGATCAATCACCAACCATTTTCATTATTAATCCGTCTTTTCACACATAGAAACATACAGTATTTGACAGCTGGAGTAGCAATAATCTGAGAGAGAAATAAGAAATCTCTTTTTCTGCTTCTGGCTAATTGTGTACCAGTCAGCCATATAAACTTTTTTGAAACACAAACATGAAGCAACACAATTTATGAAAATAAAACAGCAGTGCAATAATACTATTTAAAATAAATAAATAATAATAATAATAATGAAACATTTCTTCTTCGCTATTATAGTTCCTGATGAAAGGAAAGTTACAAGGATTATCCAAGGGGAGCCCACTATCACCAAGGTTACCAGGGTAATTGAAGGTCAACCGTCCATCACCAAGGTCACAAGGGTCATTGAAGGTCAACCATCCATCACTAAGGTCACCAGAGTCATTGAAGCTCAACCGTCCATCACCAAGGTCACCAGGGTCATTGAAGGTCAACCGTCCATCACCAAGGTCACCAGGGTCATTGAAGGTCAACCGTCCATCACCAAGGTTACCAGGGTCATTGAAGGTACATATATTTCAGTGAAATCAATACGTCAGTAGTTTTATATCATGTATCATCTAAAAGATTCATGAATGCTGTTGTCTGCAGGCTCTCAGTTCTCAAGCAGCTATGGCACCACCAACATAGCCCTGGAAGGTGAGTGAAACTTAATGAGATTTGAACAGACATGTAAGGATTTAATAGTTTGTTTTTATAAACAATGGGGTTCATTGCCCTAGTTGTGTCACTATAATCATCAATGGTATTCAGGTTCACAGTATTTTAAGTAATTTACTACAAGTAACCCCATAAATAAGGAATAACCACAATAACATTATGCTATGGTTACTAATGGCTAGGTGATTAAATGGAATTGAAATAAATATGTAAATCTCCAGAGGAAACAGCTGGTTATCCATACAGTATGTTAATATACAAGGTGTCTGTTATCATTGCTATATTAAGGCTGAAAAACAACAATGTAACCTGATTCGTTTTATAAGCAGAACAGAACAAAGCTCTTCTGTATAAAATAATTCGCTTTTACTTTAGAGATGTTTGCTTTTTTCTTCAGGAACTGACATTTCAAGTCTTGCCAACACTGAAGAGGATAGTGATAGACTAGCCAGGATTATCCAAGGTGAGTTTTATTAGTTTGTATAATCTCAGTAATTGGGAAAGAACAATTCGTAAAATATGTGTGACATATATGTGTGTTTGCCTTTATAGCAGGCAGGACAAGAAAACCTGGTTCTCGGAGAGTTCTAGGTAAAGAAAATGAGCCAGTCCAAAGAAAACAGCTGCAATTTGTAATAAAAGCAGCTTGGAGCTAGTTCAGGCCATTGTGTTGAGTCTGCTGTTTTGTTCACATGGCATATTCCTCTGCATTTATCCAATGCACCCCTTCAGGTGTGTGTACTTAAAGGAATTATTTGACATTTTGGGAAATACACTTAAACTTCTCACTTTTTGGCTGAGATGAGCAGATTGATACCACTTAATGATAATAATCGTCTCATCTAACTTTTGTCAATAAAGCAAATAAGCATATTTTCCAAAATGCCAAACTACTTTTAAGGTAAATGTTGGCTGCTATCTCTTTTGCTGCCATGCTTGCCGCCACAACGCTCACGTGAAAGCTATGCTGTGACTTGGTGCTAATGCCCCTGCGGCTGCTGTTCATACTGTAATGCAGTTTATGAATCCCACATCCAATACAGCAAACACTTGTAAGCTCAGTGTCCATACGCTTCTGTATGCGTAAAGATATTGACTCACTTCCCACTCCCTGCGGTGCTGAGCTTATTGTTTCCATTGCGATAGATGACATCAGCGCCTTGATGCCGAGCTTCAATGCAGTTCATATTCAACATTATCATCATTCACTGATTGGCTTGTATATATGGTTATATCCTTTACCTTTTTATTTACCAGATGGCACCAGGAGGAGAGCAAGAGACTGAGCATGAACGAATGAGAACGTCGACGTTGTAGAAGAAGAAAGAGACACCAAACCAAGAGGTTGAGATTGTTGTTTTAATACAGGTGAAACACTTAAAATGCCCGTGATTTGAAATATACTGTAGAAGGTATCATTGAAAAAAACAAACCTTTTCTCGTAAACAATGTAATGGTGCATTGAATGTATATCTATTTTGAGTGTGCTATGTCTAATAAAAAGTTCAGGATATGTAAGTGTGTGTTAAATGTTGGCATTGCTTTAGGGGTAAAAAGCAAGTTAAGATAACAATACAAATGTTTTACATCCAAGCCATTAGAGTAGCTATAAAAAACATTTCAGTTCTAAACCTCTCTGTTTCTTTGCCAGAGGAGACAGTCAAAGCAAGTTGATTTTACTAGCTGTTTGGGAAGATTTATAAATGTCAGCAGAAATGATGTTGTGTCTCAGATTAAAACTGTTACATTCATTGTTTTGTTCCTGAAGTTGGAAGTTGTTTAAGGTTTCATGTAAATGTTGTATAAGCTTGTATCATTAGGATCAATGTATTCAGCTGCAGAGTTTTTTCTTTCCTATTTTTTAAACATTTTCCAATAAAATGCTTTCTTTTATATGAATATGACGATTTGAAAATTGTTTATTAGAAGAGATTGTTGTTTGGAGTCATTTCGAATGTACTTGGATGGCCAACAATAGTTCAGAAAAGAGAATCTAACGTATAAAATCTCAATAAAATGTCTACATTTTCCAAATAAAAATTCCTTAAGTTAGACGCTAACATTTCGGAGCCCGCCTCTTTAATGGGACAGTCATTTTTCTGTTTCTTTAAGACGAAGCATGGAGGTCAACTTTCGAAAACTTTAAAGATGACATTATATAAGATAAAAATGTATCACCATATAATACAGTATATGGCACATGCATTAAAACACAAACAACTTTGCATAACGTGAAAACAAATCGGCAGGTTTGATGTCATTAGTAATCATTTACAGTGGTTAGATGTTTATCAGAAGAATGAATCATATTTAAGATGTTGTTTTCAACAGCACAGCCAGTTAAAATATTTGCTCAGGAGTTGAAGGGACATTGTGTGAGATGTTGTGCGCAGACATTTGGGACAGCCCCAGCTCCTCTGTTGTCTGGCTCGTGTGCAAAAATCTTCGGTGCTCTTTATGGTTTTTGGATTGAGTAAAAGTGGTAAATATCTAAGGACTCCCAAGAAACCAGCACAACATTCTGGAGCGCACATCAATACAAATATGGCAAAATGTAAAAGGCATTGTTTTGTTCATCTGTCATTTCAAATAAAAATAATTCACAGTGCAACAACAGGCTTTATTGAGCCATGCAGCTGGTTTCCCACTGCTTGGAGTGATAGTGTTGTTATTTGAATGTTGCTTTAATCAGTAAAACTAAAATGATATGAACCATTCTGTCTGTTCATCCAGTCAGTGGGCCACAGAAAACTAAAATAACAACTTGCATACCATCCAAAAAAGAAGTACCAACATATTCTGTTATCTTTATTATTTACAATAGCAAAATCCACAGATATGGCAAAAATAGAAGATAATGGCGGCTGTAGGGAGGCAAGACACTCCAGTGGGGATTGGCACATTATTGTAAACTGTAAGTCGCTTTGGATAACTAGTGACATGTAATGTAAAAGAAAGCTGAGGGGTGCTGTTGCAATTGATTCACCCCAAATTCATCATGTATACTTTATGACAGTATGATGATTGAATTACGTTTTATTTTGTAATGCTAGGGTGTGCGCTGGGAATTAAAATAAATAGTCAACCATTTAATGTTCGGTTGTTTAAATGATATTTTCCCTTTTATTAAAGTCGATTATTTTCACACTATCAGTAACCTTTGCAATGTGTTAACCAGCAGAGTTTGAGTAACTATAGGGAAACTGCTTCAGTTAAAGGTAAACCTTGCCGCGTAGAGAGTGAACGCTTTCTTCAGACGGACGCACAGCAGGCTATATTTTATTTAACAACACACGGAAAAATGGAGAAAACATCTGCTAGAGGGATCCTTCTGCTTTTCCACTTAGTTTTCCACACTGTACTAAACAATCAATTATTCAGTCATTTATGAGCCCCGTGCATCACCAACAACTATTCAAATCTCACTTGACAGTTTCCACTGTTCATCACTGTCACCCAGAGGCAGCTGTGAGCTCAACCTAAAGGGAGACCACACATTCATAAACTTTCATTTATTTGTCAAGTGTTGGTTGTTTGTAATTTTCTGACAAGACAAGGCATTAATAATTTAGTTTAACATGCTTTCAAAGGGGTGTCAAGCTGTGGTTTTCATACAAGACACAGTTCTTAAAACATGTACTTACTGCTAAATAATGTAATTAGTAATTGATGACTGCATTTTATTTCTCTATTACCAAAACAGACAGAGTAAAGTACAGTCATAAGATAATGTTCCAAAATTAAACAATCATTTAATAAACTCCTGATACAAGTTTTTATTTGAATATAAGAAGTATTGTGAATAGCAAGATGTCCTTGACTTAATACACAAGTGTAATCACATGTGACCTGCAAATGTGGGAGTTCAGGGAAGGTTTCAGTCTGATTTTAATTTGTCCAAATCGTATGAGCATACCAAGAGAATTTCTTGGCCCAGTAAAAGTGTGTATTGCTGAATGCCTTGGATGCAGCTGTGTGAAAGTGGCTCATCATCTGGATGCATCTGGGTCCAGAGTGCTGACATGTTCCTGGCGCAGCGGCTTTGTGTCTTGGATTAGTTTCCACTGAAGTGCCATCATGTATAGGCTTGGGCACAATAAAAAATAAATCTGCCCTCATCCACATGAAAATAATCTTTATGCAGCCAAGCAGTAAAGCCAATTAAATTGTACTCGTACTGAAGTGAAGATGGATCAAAAGCTTCCATCTGAGTTGAGTCCTGGGTGACAGTTTCAGGTCAGTGGAGTGTTTCTTGCCTTGCACAACTGCAAAGCCATAACAAGTCATCTGAACCTGAACTTTGAAACGTCTGAGTAACAGATAGAGTATTTGCTTAAATTTGAATCCACTTATTTGTTATCTTGTCACTGAATTATTGCCTCACGGTAGCTATAACTCAATGGACCATTTTTCAAGAGCAAGCTATTCCTGGACACTTTTCTCTTGCTGGATCTCTATAAATCATATAAGAATGACCCCAGTGACCTAGACTGATATTCATACTGAATGGTCAAATTGCTTGACAAAATGTGAGATGTGGGCTGCATCAATCCAAATTTGGCTTCCTGTAAATGTATCCAACTTTATTTCAGGCCTCTTGGTTTGATGCTTGCAAATTGGAAAAATGCTTATGTGCCTGATAATGATTCCTTCAAGAATTGGACGGTTTCTGCTGGAAATGGATCTCCCTGAAGTTTGTGTGATTTTTATGTGGTGGATTTTTTGGTCTTTGTATTTAATGTTTAGATGCTTTTTATGTTTCATCAGTAGAATGAAACATACTGTATGTAGATTATATAGAAGCAAATTGAGTGTACTACACATTTACATATTGTCCAATTTCCCTGAGAGATGCTTTTATAGTGTTAGGTTGGTAATATAATGTATAGCTTTTGGCTCAAGTACAAGCAATTTTTATCAAGACCATTTAAGGTTTCTCTCTCTATATTAAAAATAAGAAAAAACATATTGTTCTCTGATTTGCAATGCATTACACAGCATGCAGATATATTTCCAGGGAAATGTAAGATGGATTTATGGACAGGTCCCTTTGTACCTTTCAGAGGAAAATGTGGCAGATACAAAACGTTTTCCAGAAAATGAGCATTTCGTTCATACATAATTCATTTGTATCCTCATCTTATTCCCCAAACTGTTCTTTCCATCTCATCCCTTCTTTTGTCTTTGGTTGTTTTTTGAAGATGTCACTTGGAGTTTTTGATTGTGGTATTAAATTGTGCATCTCACATTAATACATTCTCTCAGTGCTGAACATTCAGTATCTTAACAGAGAGACCAGCAAGGTTACAAAATACTTGCCGTTTGACCAGCAGCAGCTGCAGTCTTGTGTTTTCTTTCCCCCAAATTCCATGGCGGAGGCACAAGGGGGGTCAACAGTATGCAACAACCTCCCAAACAGTTTATCCGAGACAGACAGAGAAGATTAGAATTTTACGGAAAATCATTATCTGCTGGTAATGGCATTAAGATCCAGTATTTTGATTATTGTCTTGGTTTTGACAAATATGAGAATTCCACCTTCATTACAACGACATCACTGACTGAACTAATACTCATCGTGTATTTTCTTCTGAGCTCTAAACAGTGCAGTTTTACATTGGATCTAGTGACTTATTTTGAATTATTACCTGAAGCAGATGATAGCCCCTGCGTGCTGATGAAAGGACACATGAGGGAGGGCACACATAATCCTTTGCCTTCAGGTTTAACATCTTAATTGCTTTGGCCAACCCAAAAACTGTTAAATTGCTTTACTTAACATAAGCCCTGGCTTGCAGGACAAGTTGCATGGCATAAAGAGGATTTTAATTATTTCAGAACCAATATGTAATATGCTTATTCTGGGCGGGAGTGGTTCAGTCTGTATAGGGGATTGGATTTTTGACCGAAGGGTTGCCGGTTCACGTCCCCGATCGCATCAAAAAAATACGGAGTGTGGACTGGTACTGGAGAGGGGCCAGTTCACCTCCTAGGCCACTGCCAAAGTGCCCTTGAGCAAGGCACATAACCCCCAACTGCTCACTGGCGCCGGCTAGACTGGCTGCCTCCGCTCTGACCTCTCAACTGCATGTGCATGTGTGCATATAACTTTGTATGTATTTGTATGTGCATGTTCTAAAAAGTGTGTACTGTGTGTACTGCATGACCTGTATAAAAACGCTTGTGTGTGTACGACAGAGTGGAAACTGAATTTCCCCCTCGGAGGATTAATAAAGGTCCATCTTCTCTTCTTCTTCTTCTTCTTCTTCTTCTTCTTCTTCTTCTTCTTCTTCTTCTTCTTCTTCTTCTTCTTCTTCTTCTTCTTCTTCTTCTTCTTCTTCTTCTTCTTAAATCAGCTGGTTGTAATTTCTACTAAATAAATGGCAGTCCGGCAGCCTTGTTGGTATTATCTACTTTATTTCCGTTCCTTCCTAACCTCAAGTTCAACAGATGGGAAATGCTTTTTAGTGGAACTGAAGTGCTTCCTAGAAGATTGTGGTAACTTGTCTAATTAGGAGTTGAGAAAGTCTAGTGTGTGACGCTAAAGGAGCTTTCTGCTTTCCTCATGAGCATCATCCTGCTATATTGCACACATTTATTGAACACTGCTGTCATAACACTCTTTATTTTCACTGAACATGTACTTGAGAGCTTTTGGCTAACGTGACAGCGAGTAGAATGTTTAATATTATTAGGAAAGTGCAACACCATTTTAATTGGACAGTATAACCAACAGACCGCTTGCAGGTTTGGTTTCATGTGTGTTTTTTTCATGACTCATCCTTGTGGGAAATAGACAGATGTTTTCCATGGTGGAAAAATTCTGGCATGCAGCATAGTGTTAAAGTATCCAAATATTCACACCAAAGAGTGATGTAACTCCTCCTTGAAACCTCTCTTACCGAAACTTTTATCTTTTGGGGAATACCAACATAACTGAAGTCAGGAGTGCATGAAATAAAAAAACAAAAATGGTATAACTGTTTAAAGACGTGAACAAATTTGAAGTAGCTTAAAGAAACTCTAAACTGTTACACGATGATTCTGTAAAATCCCAGAATATGTTCAATGCTAATTTTTTAGTATTAACTGTAATTACAATGACTGCACATGACACTTAAGGTCACACAAATCACACTCATGTTCAGCCTCACTGGGCACAATACATCCAGCAAAGTTGGCACTGGATGTAAATGTGAACTGCAGAATCATCCATTAAAGACGGACTCCTGACTCTTAAACACATCTGTGTAACGTCTTCTGTGGTTTCTGGAGGAAGTTATGTATAGTCTAAGATAATAATCTGTGTAATCACACCAGGATTATCTCGATTTGGGCTTCGAGGGTAAACATTTATGACAGAAAGCGTATACATTACAACTGGGGGCATAGTGGAAAAATGTGTTCCATTCGGGAAAGTTACGATGGTGTACTGTATCAAATTGCATAGTCAGAAATGTAGGTTAATTCATTGTTAGAGCTTGGTTATAAAGTTTGAATATTTTGGCCTCAGCTGCATGAATTCTAACTAACTTGTAAGATTTGTAGATTTGATTTGTTTTTTTTGTAACTATGTAACTTTTTTAGTTTTTATCTTTTTTTAGCATATTGTTTATTATATTATAAGTTAGTACTTTTTTAGCATATTGTTGTGTTGTTTGTTTATTATATTATAACTTAGTACTTTTTTTTAATGCATGTAAAATATGCAACACTAAGCTGTCTGTGGCTCTTTCCTGTTGTAACGCTGCAAATGTCCCCTCTTTGGGACTAATAAAGGTATTCTGATTCTGATTCTGATTCTAACTACTTACTAACTTATTTTTCCTCACATTTCCCCCAACTTTATAGGTGCGATAGGGCACTTTTAACAAAGTTACTTAATTATTTATTCTCTGACCTAAACCAGATGTTAAAAATGTGTCCCTTGTGGTTGCTTATATCTGGAGGAATCCACGTTTACAGTGTTGCTTTTTAAAGTTAGAGTTCCTCAGAGTGGATTAGTGAACAAATGCACAGTAAGAAGCCAAGGACACTCTGAATTATGGTACTTCAAGGAATGATGTTGAAAACGATATACTGCACGTGGCTACACAGTAATATAGTTTACAGGTTCTCAGTATTATCCCTGTTCATTGCGGGCTGCATATAAAACTTCAGTTAGCTTGTAGCCAACAACACTCCCCTTTCCTTCTGTTTCTCCAGCAGTGTCTGGGAGCTATGCGAGCCACGTAGATGGGATTCCCTGTGCTTTTGTTGTCCAGAATTCCAGCCTGCTGTTTCGTCTCTATCAGAAAGTGGTCCAGCTTGATAGATGGTCTGATAGTCTAAGACTTGGCTCAGTGGTTTTTTGCTGTTGCAAGGAGGCAAAGTTCACAGTTGCACTCAGAAATGTGAACGATCAAATATTCTATGGAAGCTTACTAATCAAATCTTTAACACAAGGGAGATTTGTTGTGACATGTTCTGAGTACGTTTTTTTCTCTGTAAAGTAAGACATTTTCTTTTGATTCTGTTAAGGACAAGCCTGACATAAGTCCTTCGTACTGCAGCAAGTTCATCATCATAAATGCATGTTGCCAAGCATGTTTCATCCCACAGAAATACTTTTTTCAAGACAAGCTTCAAGAAACTGGCGAGACTTAATTGTGACAAAATCTGTACAATGTTTTATGCAATTAGTTATTTATAATTTCTACATGCTAGTAATGCTAAGGTCCATAACAACTCCATGTCACTCAGTTAAAACAGTGGACAGAATATAATATGGGAGTTGAAACAGCTTAAAAATGGATGCAGACATAATACTCTGCTCTCTAATATGTTTTTACATTTTTTTAAAGTAAAATTAACAAGCTACTTTTCTACCTTATTGCTAAATTCTAACTGTTGTAAAGATGTCCCCCACTTCACCGGTCTATTCAGTATGCTCCAGAAGCTTTGAGTTAACTCCTTTTGTAAATTGTATGTTGGGCTTTTATTGACTGCTAAGCTATTTGTGATGACGCACAATCCTGCTCGTATGTACATGCATTGAACTCAGATTAAGGTGAAAGCAGAAACTTCCCCCCTTCGGCAGATCAAGTTGAACACCGATTTATGGTTTAATATGCTGCACATACATCTTTCTGCACAGCAAAGTTGTCCAAGTGAAGTAACAACGCATACAATAAAATGTGTTGTCTGGAGGGGATAATTAAATAGTGTTTGAAGCTCTATGGAAAATGTAAGCAGATTGTCAATGTTAGGATTCACAGTGTTAATGGTAAACTTGAGGGTTTATTTGATGATGGAAAACAACTTTTAAAACAGAATTGTAGGTGTGTAGAGGCCAATCTTTAACTCCAGCTTCTGGCATTGTATTCAAACATAGAATTTATGACATTTCTAACTGTCATGTTTTTCAGAGCCTGTAATTAGAAATGATGGTATCAGTCGTAGCCTTGAGATAAGAACATATAGCAGAGCCACACCTACATGGAGCTGATGAATTCCTCTGTCTGTGCTGGCATGCTGAACACATCTCCATTTTCACACTTGAGTGTAACCAATATTGCTGTTAGTCCTGATGTGTTGAGACAAGTGGTGACATTACTAGCTAGTACGAGTAAGTTAGTAAATGTGACTTTGTTTTACTGCTTGTATATTATATCCATCCTAAAATCAGGATATCGCCATCATAAAGAAACCCAATGGAAAGTTTATCTTTGTGTTGGAAGCTGTATTGTGACACAAGGTTATTTTCCTGACTTTGCTTTAGTGCACTTATCTCTTGAAACAAATCCCTACTTCTGTATTATGCTCCATGCTGATACGGGAGTAAAAAAACATCATTCTTAGCAACGGTATTACCATGCATTTCAAGTTATCACAGCAGTTCAGCAGGTTCATGCGTTTTTTCCAACACTCATTTACTCACACATAGCTACCTTGTCATGATGAGAATAGGTTTTTTGTTCTCTCTGAGAGATGCTTGGTCTCAGCAATGCTTGAACTGAGTTATTTTATATCAATGGTTTAACCGCTTTAAGGGCTTCTGCTTTCCAATTTAAACTGCACTCTGCATCATAACACAAAAAACAATTCACTAATTACAAAAAGTTATTTACCTTTGCCGCTAAATAAAGTTAAAATAAAGTACTACAGATTTTTTTAATTTATTGCAAGCAAAACCTTCAATATGTTTTTTATTGTTCAATCTCTTGGATTGCTTGTTGGCTTTCTCGATGTTTATGTAGCCGACCCAATATGTTTGGCCTTACCATCAAATTGTCCTGCCAATGATATTTTACTGTCTTGGGAAACAGAACCAACGATGTCTGCATGTGTTAGTGAATGTTCCATCACTGGCTTTGTCATTAGTGAAGCTCCTCTCCTTGATAGTCTTCATGTATAGGCAATGACCTCTTTAGGTTCACACACACAGAACATTCAACACGCAAATATAGTAAGATACATTTGAGCCAACTCATACTCTTGATTAGGGATTTATCAAACATGGTCTAAGACAGATCTTTACTCAGAAGCACACAATTTGTGCAGAAAGTATTTTATTGGCCTCAGGAAACTTTATAGTGCACTCAGCACCATGGACTGAAAGTATAAACAGAGTGATACAACTTATCTAAATTAGAATTTAGCTACAATTATACTTCAGTCAAACGACTTAATGTACTTTAGCCTGAGAGTAATCCACAACCTCACAATCACAATTTCCTTGTTGATCCATCCAGAGGCAACATTGAAGCTTCTACAGGTAATTAAAATACAAGAACAAAGAAGCAAGAAGCAACAGGGCAAACTGAACTAATAATTGCTTACCCCATAACTTTGTCTGACTCAACAGCCTCCCTAAGTTGTGATTTATGGGAAACATGCCTTCCTTTAGTGCAAATGACCTCAGATATCTCAGAATTGTCTCCCGAGGCAGAGCTTTCATGCATACAGTGCTGTCAGATTCCTGGAAGGACTCTCTACAGTCCTGGTAAAGCTCATAACTTTTCAACAGCTGAGTGATTTATTGACAAGGCTTGTATTTATGTATTTGTCCTTGATGTTTTCCGTTATATTATACTTGATCCTTCCTAGTGTCATAGTGTTTCAGATTAGTTGTTCCACCATCCATATTTAGCCCACTTTAAACCAAAACTGTTAAAGTGAGGACAGAGTGTGTTTTCCATATATCAGATCCTTGTTTCACCTCGGGACTCTGCAGATTCTTGGAGTCAGAAAAAAACAGGATCTCTGTTCACATAAATCATAGGGCAGAGAAAGGTTTACTAGGGAGTGTGATTCAGTCCCGCTCCAACCATTTTTCAATCTTTAAATCAGGCTACTATGAGTTTTGAGGATACCAACTGAGAACAATGAACACTTGTTAGAAAAGAGAATAGAACTTGGAGTTTACTGATTCAATCTTACTCTCATCCGTCTATTCGAACTACATGTATGTTTCTATAAGAGTGTCTTCACATTTCTAATAAAAGCTTCTCTCTGTGAAACTAAGAATAATTAACTTAAAAATCGTATCATTCTTCACATTGACAGAATACAAAATTACTAAACAACTACTGGAATAATATTTTTAACATGGTTTATGAGAATAGTTGTTGTGAACTTGCTCTACATTTCTTCAAACCAGAGCACAATTTTGGTCCCTGAAGGCAAGGCAAGTTTATTTATATAGCACTTTTCAACACAAGGCAATTCAAAGTGCTTTACAAAAAATTAAAGACATTAAGAAAATGGCATTTAAAATCAGTCATTAAAAAGAAAAAGATAATAAAATAAACATTAAAAGAAAAAATACATGGATTAAAGTTACAGTGCAGTTTAAGATGTGAATAGTTCAATTAAAAGCAGCGGCAAAAAGAAAAATCTTCAGCCTGGATTTAAAAGTAGGAGACTTATTGTTACCACACTCTATGTGTTGTGGGGATAATAACTTATTAAATATGAGCCTCATCGTAAGGGGAAACTGGGACTTGAAGTACTGATGTCCATTAGGAACGGCATTCATTCAGATGGGTTTAATCAGGACTGCATAAGAGATATGTATTTGTGTCTCGATCATAATAAAATGTGGGACAGAGAACACAGCTGCCATAGTTCATTTTTGTTGAGTAGGAAAAGAACGTGAGTTTTGAGCCTCAATCTGACTCATGTGTTGTCTGGTGTTTCTCTCTGTCCTGGTTGCATCCTTCTTGTTTTGTTGTAGCTATAGCTTGTTCTGATCAACCTTTAATAAATCAGTGTATGTCACTAACATGAAACACATGGAATTAATTGTTTTCATACATTTGTTAGGATATTGTAATCTGGTGCAACATGCATTGCTCTATGTTGATTTCAACATCTGTAGACTTTGTCCCTGCCATGTCTTGGTATTCAACTTCAGATGGCATTGCGGACACATCTTCTTTGTTATGGAGATAGCTGATTTTACCCTCATCCTTACAACACATCCGAGCAAAATGGTAACTTTTATCTTCCCACAAGGTTATGTGGAATAAATTAGTACTGGCAATATGAATTAGAGGTGACCTCATCTGATACAAAGACAGAAAGAAAGCAATTATTTGTATTTATCTTTTCAATTCTCATTCTCTCTAGTTTGTATTTACGGTACTAATTATACATACACACCTCTCAATGGTTGATATTAGAGCTGAACTATTTGTTATTTTCCGCAGGGCACAATGTTTTATGGGATTTAAATGGAGCAAATGTTAATTATAAAAACATGTAAATGTGTCATTTATTAAACAAACATCCAAAAACGAAACCTTTAAGATACAAATTAATTAAAAAATCCTTAAAAAGCTTAATATCAATTAAGCCAATAAACAATTGTTGATGTTATTCTGCTTCGTATTTTTCTTTCACTAAGAAAATGTATATGGTTTGAGTCTTGGTTAGTTATTACTCCTCATTATTCTTTGTGTTATCATTCCTTTCAGTGAGTACTGAAACAATCAAGCTCACTCTGTACAAAGAGTGCTGACAGGCTGGATTCGGTTAAATCAAATCTTACTGTGGCTTCTTTACGAGTGGCAACTGTTGATGAAGAACGATAACAAAACGACAAACAAAAATCAACAACGGATCAAGCGGGCATGGTGTCAACTTGTTACTATCACTAGTGGCTGTCCTGGCTTTCTTTCAAAGTGATAAAAGCCTTAGTCATCATTTTGTTGTCATCTTGAAAATGTTGTTGCTCTGAACAAACCACATCTGATTCTATTGATTTCAAAGATATCAGCCTTAAAGAAAATGAAGATCACATATGTTTCTCATATAGTAAAGATACATGAAAGACAGTAGATGAGTATATTCAGCCTGTTTGAGTGCAAGACATTTGGTGTTGTTGAGCTCACCGTAAAGAACCATAGTAAATATTCTACTTTCCCATGGAGTTTCAGTATGCAAAAAGAGAAAGAGTCAACAATACAAACATATGCAGTATATTTCAGTATAGTCAATACCTCCCCGATGTATAATAAAACAAACAATGTTTATGCACAAGAGCTACTTAACTTATTACAGAAAGATAATCAAATGAATTGTTAAAAGTATTTCAGTGTGTATTATCAATGGATGTATTTATATTGTATTTGTATTACAATTTGGTAACATGCACAATAGTTAACATGGTCCTGACCAAATAATGATCCCCCAAATTGTAAAGACATAATAGCGTGTTTAGTTTGTGATAGAACTAAAAAATGCCATTTGGTATGACCCAGCGCCATATAGACTGTATAGACTATCTATGTGGCGCTGGTATGACCTACTTGAACAGGATGCTCATGGGCTGTAACGTATTAGCTCCTCATGTGTTCAGAGCGTGTCCAGTCGGGCCTCTCGGTTGCCGTGGTGTCTGTGTAGGATTTATGCTGAGGATCTGTCAAACTGGTGATGAGACCGTTTCTTCTTCACATGCCTTCAGGCTCATGGAGAGCTTCTGGACTCAGCAGAAACTGGCAGCAGACAAAACAATAAAACTGAAACATGAAAGATTCTGAAAAGTAACTTCTTGGTATTATGCATGTTTATTTGACTTTTAATGCCTTCAGCTTCTGATTAATGCACATATGCTGGCAATTAAAGGTTCATTAGTGGCACATTTATGCCAAGATTTTGGCGTAATCATTTCCATGTTCGGTCAAAATGCTTAATTTACGAGGGTTATAACATTTGTTGATGAACTTGAATCCACAGTAGTGTAACCACAACTCTTTTTCACTATTTCCATTTCTCATCAGCTCTTCCATTTTGGCATAGGATTTGGTGCCCTCTGCAGTTTAGATAGTCATCTATTCAGTCAAGCTAATCTGTATTGATAGATAATTTAAGTGAAACTACAAGATGATCTACAAAACTGTACACTGTAGGTCTCACAGAGACATACTGTATCTCAATAACATGGTGTGAAGACCTTTCTCTAATTACAACTGTAAATATTAAGTTGCATCTAAATCTGTTATTATTACTTTATATCATTTTATATTTATATAAGAGTGTGCATAACCAAACCCTGCTAAACTCTAGTTACATTTTCAACATATTCAACATATTTTTTTAAGTTTAACTTGTAAACTTTTTGTATTCATGTGCAAATCTTCTATTTTGATTCGCTAGAGTGATTGGTTTTGAGGTTGTTGTTTTTTTATCCTGGCAACTTTTCACAGAATTTGAAAGAAGCATAGAAAATCACAAGCAGTACTTGAAGTCTTTCTTCGCTCTCTACTCCTCTTGTTCTTACTAATCCAGTAATCATTCTTATGGGGAAAGAAATTACAATTTATTTTAGATTGTCATATGATTCAGAAACCCGATAAACAGATCAGAGGCCTGAGGCCTGTACGAAGAAGCCGGATTTTCGCTTAGCGAGCTAACTTCAGGGAAAACTCTGGGTTTCCGGTCCTATGACGCGGGTTCACTTCTTAGCGGGCTAGATCTCCATTGTAATTTATGCTGAACGCAGGCCCGGTTCCAGAACAAAATGACTCAGGGTGCATCTGAGATTAGAGAGGATGCAGTGGTATAGTGCTATTTTTATAAGTGGGGAGTGGACCTAACACCCTCTAGGGAGGTCCTCACCTCCTCTAGGGGGGTCCGGGGGCATGCTCCCCAGGGAAGATTTATTTTTAAATATTGAAGTTAAAAGCATCAATCTGGTGCACTTTGAGAGCAAAATGAAAAGATCTATGGATACATCTCAACACCCATATGAAACAGAACTGTAAACAGATTTACTTTTAGTTTTCTCCAGTTGTGCTGCATTTACAAGAGTGGAAACCTCTGTACCAGTCTCACTTCTTGCATGCCTCTCCTTCCACAAAGCCACTGACTTCATGTGCTCTTTACTTGATTCATGCCTTCCCAGTCCCTTATCACGTACAAGAGCATGGCGCCAGTTATTGTAGCCAGTTGTGGTGAAGGCATCTGACTTACTTGAACCGAAATGTCTCTGCATAGCAGAAGATGGCATCTTTTTTACATGAATATTCCAGCCAATCTCTGTTTTGAAACCATGAGCTGCAAAATGAGCGCCTTACCCCACTGTACAGGCAAGTTGGTTACTTTTTTAAATATACCTGGGCAGGCTCTGTTTTGCCAAGGTCCTCTGGCACATGCAGGCCGCTGAGGGGTGGCGGTGTTTGGGACAACGAAGACGGCTGCGGCTGCTCCGCCTCCGTGGGCGAGGCGGGCGAAGCTGGCGAGTCGGGCAAGAGGACGTTAGTGTCCACGACAGTGGCCGCGGGTAACGTAATGTCCCCATGATCTGAACTGTTGTTACCTGCAGTAGGTGTTACTGCTGGCGATTAGGGCTGGTTGTTTTAACCATTTTCTGAGTTCATCATTGACTGCTGTGTAAGCACCTTGCAGATGACGAACGCGCAGCGGCACAGGTCACGCACACCTGACATAATGACGTTACTTACCATTTAAATTGACCAAATAAATGCAGCAGACAATGTTATTTAACCACAATTAAAATGTATTTGATTTCAACTATATTCTTCTCCTTCTTCTTCTTCTTATTACTACTATTATTATTATTGTTATTATATATGTAATTACTTTCACTTTAATCTTTTTTTTTTTTTTTTCACTTTTAATTTTTCAAATGAGGGTGCATAACGACTCAACTGAGGGTGCAGTGCACCCTTATGCATCCCCGTAGAACCGGGCCTGGCTTAACGGCTAGCCTGGGGCTTATTGTTTGTCCAATGTTTTTTCAGTTAGGTTTTTTATTATATTGTTTATTTCATGTTATCTTATCCTTTGCCTGTGGGCTGCTTCTACACTTAATATACTAAATTCCGGCTCAAACCACACCTTTTCTCTCCCTGTTGCTTGTCAGCGGGGGGGAGGTGCCAGGTATGGGGACAGGGACATGCAGGTACACCACCTGCCCAGTATCATTTTATGCTAAACTCTAACTCATTAACAGCACCAAGTGGTGCTTTAAGATTTACAAGTTGGAATGTCAGGGGCCTGAATTCTTCTGTGAAACGTAACAATGTGATTAACCATCTAAAACATTTAAACACAAAAATTGCCTTTTTGCAAGAAACCCACCTCCAACCATCAGACCATCTTAAACTTCAGAGGGTGGGTGGGCCAGCTTTACCATTCTTCCTTTTCGAGCAAGGCCCGAGGCATTGCAATTCTTGTTCATAAATCTGTCCCATTCTCTGTGTCCAATGTTATATCAGACCCAAGTGGCCGTTTTATTATATATATGTGGCAACAATCTGACGTTGGCGAACGTGTCGGACTTTTTCAGGAATTTTCTTTTCTCCATTCCTGACATAAATTCCAGCCAGCTCATTCTGGGAGGGGATTTTAACTGTTGTATTGATCCTTCACTTGACCGTTCATCTAACAAGCCCTCTGCCCCATCTAAATCTTCCAAAGTTATCCAACTGTTCATGGAGCAATACGCAGTCTCAGATGTCTGCCGCTTTTTTAATCCTAGTGCCAAGTAGTTTTCCTTCTTTTCTCCTGTTCATGGTACTTTCTCCCGAACTGATTTCTTTCTTATTGATAACAAATTGCTCCCCTCTGCTAGCTCGTGCTCATACAGCCCTATAGTTATATCGGACCACGCAACTGTCATTGTTGACATCTCTCTTCCCGGCAGATCCTTGTCACGTTCCCCCTGGCGCTTCAATTCACTACTACTTTCTGACCCGAATTTTATCAAAACTATTAGGAATCGCATTGACCTTTTTATTTCCACTAATGTTAACCCGGCTGTATCTGCAGCAACAGTTTGGGAAGCGTGCAAGGCCTATCTAAGAGGAGAAATAATATCCTATTGCGCTTACTAAAGAAAATCAACACTGAGAAGAGTATCTGCCTTTCCAGGGCTTTATCGGATCTGCAGACAAGATGTGTAGACTCCCCCAGTGCAGATATTCTCAAAGAATTACTGACAAAAAAGGCTGAATTTGACATTTTGGCCTCAGAAGAGGCAACAAAATCACTTTTAAAAACACGCCACAATTACTATGAATTCGGAGATAAACCGAGCAAAAAACTTGCCCACCAAATTCGACAATCCTCTTCCTCTCAGCACATCACTTAGATGAATACTGCTGATGGAATATCTATTAATCCTCAAACCATTAATGACCAATTCAAGGACTTTTATAGTTCATTATATAGCCTACTTCTGAGAGCTCATCTGATGAGACACAATATGACAACTTCTTTAGGTCCCTAAACATCCCCTCCATTGACCCTGAAATATCGTCTGGGTTAGATGACCCCTTCACAGTTAATGAAATCAAAGCTGCTCTAATGTCGATGCAGAGTGGGAAATGTCCGTGTCAGAATCTGGAACACTTCCCCCTACGCTACGTCAGGCTACTATTTCTCTTATACTGAAAAAGGACAAGGATCCTCTTCTTTGTGGTAATTTCCGCCCTATATCTTTGCTTTGTGCTGACGTCAAGCTTTTAGCTAAGGTGCTAGCAAAACATTTAGAATCTGTTCTGACTACTATCATCTCCACAGATCAAACAGGGTTTGTTAAAGACAGACACTCTTTTCACAATGTCAGACGGCTATTTGACATATTATATTCACCCTCTTCTCCTGATTCCCCGGAAATTATTATTTCAATGGACGCTGAGAAAGCTTTTGGCCGGGTAGAATGGCCTTATTTATTTCGCACATTGAGAAGATTTGGGTTTGGCAACACATTTATTTCATGGATTAGGCTTCTATATACATCCTCCCTAGCTTGCGTCCGCACAAATAATGATTATTCTGATTATTTCCCCCTCAAACGTGGAACTCGGCAGGGTTGTCCACTTTCGCCTCTTTTGTTTGCCATTGCCATTGAGCCGCTGGCGGTGGCCCTCGGGTCATCAGGGTTATTAGTTACATTTTAACAAAAGTGAACTGCTTCCCATTAACGCTGCAGCTACAGCATACCCCCTTTCAAAGTTACCGTTTAAGACATCTCTGGCAAGTTTTAAGTATCTGGGCGTTTGCGTGACCAAGAGCTTCTCAGATTTGTTTAGGTGCAATTTCTCCACTCTGTTGGTCCGACTGACTCAAGACCTCCAACGTTGGTCTCTCCTACCTCTATCTCTGGCTGGCAGAATAAATTGCATTAAAATGAATGTGCTCCCCAAATTTCTATATCTTTTTCAATGTATACCAGTTTTCATTCCGAGACATTTCTTCCATTCACTCGATCGCTCAATTTCTCAGTTTATATGGAACAAAAAACACCCGGAGTTCGAAAAAACATTCTTCAAAAATCCAAGGAAATGGGTGGCTTAGCATTGCCTAACTTTTTATTTTATTATTGGGCCGCTAACATTCAAACTTTATTGTCCTGGCGTTGTTTTAACAAACAACCTCCACCGTGGCTGCAGATTGAGGATGCCTCATGTGGCCCTTCTTCTTTGATGTCCCTCTTTTGCCTCCTCCTGACGTTACCATCCTCCAAATACTCCAAAAATATTGTAGTTAAAAACTGTCTCAAGATCTGGACTCAACTTAAACGGCACTTTGGGTTCAAGGGAATACCTCTACTGTCCCCTGTGCATTCCAATCCGCTGTTCACTCCCTCCATCACTGATGCTGCCTTTTCAATATGGGAGATCAATGGGATTGTGTCTGTAAAACAACTTTACATTGATGGAACATTTACATCTTTTGATCAGCTGGCCCGTAAATTCAATCCACCCAAGTCCCACTTCTTTAGATATTTACAAGTCCGAGATTGTATTCGTAATCGTTTTCCAAGTTTCCCTGCTATTCCTCCTTCTACCTGGGTTGACACTATCTTAAGTATTAACCCTAACCTCAAGGGTACCATTTCAAAGCTATACAATACTCTTTTCACATGCCACCCTCTGCCCTCTGATAAATTTCGAACTAATTGGTCAGAGGACCTCAATATAGAGATAGGGACTGAGGTTTGGCAGTCTATTTTGAAACGTACCCACACATCATCCATTTGTGCTCGCCACAGGGTTTTACAATCTAAAGTGGTCCATGTGCACTGGTCCAAAAGTAAACTAGCTCGCATCTATCCTGGTACTGATCCTAACTGTGATAAATGTCACCTAGGACCAGGGCCGTGGGAAGTAGGGGTGCTGAGGGTGCTGCAGCACCCCCTGGTGGATGACAGGGGATCTGCACTTCTACAAGATATAATACTAATATAATACCAAAAAAAAGAATTTTCAGCCCTGATGTAACAACATTCATAATTAAGTAAAGATAACACCCTTTTCACCCCGGTTACATTTTCCATTTGCCCTGTACGATGGGCGCTGTAGTGATGAAAGTGGGGGGTGTTGGCTCAGGCGCCCGCAGCTCACAGCCAAAGTGAGAGAGATAGAGAGAGGGGGTGCACCGGTACCGGCGGGGATTGTTGTTAGCTTCTGCTGCGCTAACGGATATAAGAAACTGTTTCTACAATAATGTGGAGGAAGAGTTCTGTCCTGTCAGACTGAGAGGCTCAGTGAGGTAAAGGACTCTGAGGGTTTAGATAGTTCATTTTAGTCTAAATTATCTCAGTGAGTCTCAAACGTATTGATCACAATTATGTAAACAAATATTTCCATGGCACTCCTTTATAATTATTAGGATAAATAAAAACAGGTTTGAAATCATTCCAATGTATAGCGTACTATAGGACAGTAAACCAAAAATATTGTTTAAAGTTGGAGAGATTTAAAAATATGCATAAATAAATGTTAACTGGTCAAATAAGATATGAATGAACAACAAAAATAAAATAAGTTACATTTATTTGTTATTGGCTAAGGTATTTTATTGAAAATGTTCGCATACTTATTTGATTAATAAAATGCAAACCGATCTTTTTAATATGGGTGTTTTGAGTTGTACCCCCTAGATCAGTCTCTAGTAATTGGGCGCTCAAAGTGCACCAGATTGAAGAATTTTACTTTAAAATGTTAAAAAAAATCTTCCCAGGGGCGCAACCCCGGACCCCCCTAAAGGATTTGAAGTCCAGCCCCCAATTAAAACATATTATAATACTAAATACATTTGAAGCCTTTTTATATAAGCTGTCCACCATGTCAATATGTTTCTCTTTTCATAGTGTAGGCTATTGGTCTTTTGTAGAGGTTTTTCATTGCCAGCTAAAATCTTGCCGATAGGGCAGCACATTGGTCAGAAGCAGCCCTGGTGTCATCCCCACAGCACCCCCCATTTGAAATATGTTCCCACGGCTATGCCTAGGACCAGCTAATCTCGCCCACATGTTTTGGACTTGCCCCACCCTATCTCAGTTTTGGAAGTCTGTCTTTGACTCACTCTCAGCTATCACATCTGTTACCATCCATCCCTCACCCTTAATTGGCCTGTTTGGTGTCTTACCCGTTGACCATTTACTGCCATCCTATTTCGCTGAACTTGTAGCTTTCCTCACATTGCTGGCTAGGCGCGTTATTTTGATGCATTGGAAGAGTCCTCGTCCCCCCTCTCATACACATTGGATAAAGGATGTCCTATACTTTGTGAAATTGGAAAAAATTAAACACTGTATTAGGGGCAAGTTCACAAAAGTATGGCTACCCTTCTTAGAATCTTGTTAAGTCCCTCCAGTTGGAGTCTGTCCCCATTGGCTGACTCGCCCCCCCTGTACCGCAACAGCTCACAGGAATGCTCACAAAATGTCTCGCAGGTTGTTGTTTTTTTTGTTTTTTTCCCTTTTGGTATTTATTTTTTTTATTTGTATTTATTTTTTTATTTTTTTATTTTTTATTTCATTATTACATTATTGTCTAATTGTAACTGATGTATTGTGTCTTGGGGTTGTTTTGTTAGAAATTGCAGGGGTAATGCATTGCATTGATGTCTTTGTGTATTAAAAATCGCAAAAATAAATTGTATATAAAAAAAAAAGGAAAGCTTACTTAAATATCTGCCACAACATAAGTAACTAGATCAAAGTAACATTACGTACAGTCCGCGGCAAGGTCTTTTATTTTGAAACTCTACATCAGATTGTCCTGATTCTCCCTGAGTGACTAGATGGGGTGTCCTGCTATCACCCTGGAGTGAGATGAGTCTTTGATAGACATATTTTGTTTTATTTTCATCTAAAAACAGAGGGATGATAGCTCATACAATAGAGATTTCAAAGGTCTTTTATTTTGAAACTCTACATCCGAATGTCCTGATTTTTTCTGAGTGGCTAGATGGGGTGTCCTGCTATCACCCTGGAGTGAGATGAGTCTTTGATACTGGACAATTTTTGTTTTATTCTCATCCAAACACAGAGGGATGATAGCTCATGAGACTTCAAAGGTATTTTATTTTGAAACTCTACATCAGATTGTCCTGATTCTCCCTGAGTGACTAGATGGGGTGTCCTGCTATCACCCTGGAGTGAAATGAGTCTTTGATACTGGAGAGGTTTTGTTTTATTCTTATCTAAAAACAGAGGGATGATAGCTCATACAATAGAGATTTCAAAGGTCTTTTATTTTGAAACTCTACATCAGAATATCCTGATTTTTTCTGAGTGACTAGTTGGGGAGTCTTGCTATCACCCTGGAGTGAAATAAGTATTTGATACTGGAGAGCTTTTGTTTTATTCTTATCTAAAAACAGAGGGAAAGTAGCTCATATATGAGACTTCAAAGGTTTTTTATTTTGAAACTCCTTAAGTTTTCCATTCACTCATTTATAATGTGGTAGTTATACGTAGTTTGTTTAAAATAATTATTGATCACATTATATAGTACATATTTCTTAATTTAGTATGTTTGGTCAACACACTCTGACTCCATAATCGTCCAGGAGCGACGTTTGGTCAGGGTCCCGTGGCGTGCAGTTGTGACGCTCCTAGGCTCCTTCAGCTTCATAAAGGGACGCAAATAGCTTTCAACTGATTGAAATGTATTCCCATCTGCGGCGGGATTTGACGCTCATGGAAGCACGGCATTTGTTTGTGTCGGATGACCTTAAAGGCAATGTGAGCGTCCATTCCCATTGGATAACGGAGAATTGTACACCCGGAAGTAAGTATTCCCCTTAATGTCGATTGATTTTACAGTGATATCTGCAATACTCATCGACTAAAAAACACCAGTTTATCCTTGTTAATTACACAACATTGATTGGTTTAAATTGTGTGGAATGCTTTTGTATTTTTCCCCTTCGATTCGGAGAAACAAATATTTTTTCGGAGTAAAGGATGGCAGAAGACACTACACTACCCAGAATCCCCAGCTATCGTTTAGGACTACACCATGTGCTCTGTTTGACAAACCCCGTGATTAGTTCTCAAGCTCTGTGATTGGTTGACCTCCAACTGCATTCCATATGAAAAAAAACGTTTCGTAAAAGATAAAATCATACTTTATTCAGCAGTGCTTGCTTTACTCTTTGAAATAAATCTCATGAATGCATTGTAATAAATGGTTCGGCTGCATTAAATATATTACACATCTGTCTTAGTTCTTTATTTTTATTTATCTACAGAGATCGGGCTCGCATCTATCGTTATTCCAACCCAGTTTAGATTGAACCACGCCCACTTCCGCATTACGCAAGGATCGACGTAGCTCTACGCGATAGCGTCATAGACGCGCGCGAAATCTGAATCTGACAAGCAAAATACGCGCGAAATCTGAATCTGACAAGCAAAATACCGTCCTTATAAACGCTGCATAATATACAATATAATAGTGCTTCTTTGTCAATATGACTGACGAACACACTTATGCAGTGCTGAGGTAATGTTAATTCATCATTTAATATTAATTCCTGATGGATATTAGAGGGATACATTAGCAAACATCACCCACATCCCTCTGTTTAGAGGCAGGACACTCAGTGCCCCTCTACACGCTCTGACTCCTCTTCACCCCCATCCCTCTGTTTTATCCCATGTAACCTCCCTGTTAATACAAATCCATTACCCTACATCACAGTATTAAATGACTAAAGGTCCACTGCCCTCTGCAGTCATGAAATCTTTCCAGAGGCTGGTGTTGATCCAACCTAAAGGACATCAGATGACCCCTGCTTGACCTCCTGCAGTTGATGCAAACAGGTAAGTGGATCATGCAGTCAACTTGGGATCGTATCCTGGGACTTCAGCATTCAGCAGTCCCCTGTTCCTACCTCACCCCTCCCACTGTCCCAGCCTTCACCTGGTGAGACATATACACCAATTAAAAGGCATGATTATTACACAGTCTCTTATTCACAGTGCCTAATAAATGTATATATTTTTTTACAGTGCAGATTTTGGCTTTTTTGGGACCATCGCACATGTGTGTAAGTAACAAGTATGTATAATCTGCAACAACTGTCAGGTGGTGTTATTGATTATCTTTGCAAAAGAGCCCCCACCAATATTGATTTTTAAAAATATCTTTTAATTGAAATATGGGAGCAAAAACAAAAGGGTAGAATTGATCATACCATATTATGTTATTATTGCAACTGTTTTTATTATATTGTGTTGTTTTGTTTATATATATATATATATATATATATATATATATATATATATGTATGTGTGTGTGTACAAATGAATTAATATAAAGTGTATATATGTGAGTGTGTGTGTATAAATGAATGAATACATCTGTGTGTATACATTAATAAATACATGTGTGAGTACTTATTAGTGTGTGTTCATATATATATATATATATATATATATATATGTACAAATTATTTGCCATCAGTTAAAAAAAAAGTTGCCAATATTTAAATATGTTACAAAAATTAAAAAAATGTATTCATTTATAAACATATATATATAAACACACACTATTTTATATATATATATACACACATTTATTCATTTATAAACATATATATATATATAAACACACACTATTTTATATATATATATATATATATATATATATATGTTTATAAATGAATAAATGTGTGTATATATATATATATATAAAATAGTGTGTGTTTATATATATATATGTTTATAAATGAATAAATGTGTGTATATATATATATAAAATAGTGTGTGTTTATATATATATATGTTTACAAATGAATAAATGTGGTTGTATATATATATATATATATATATAAAACAGTATCAAACTCAAGGTCCGGGGGCCAAATCAGGCCCGTGGTGTATTTAATTTCGGCCCGCAGGATAATTTCTAATTACTATTAGATCTGGCCCGCCGGTATATTGCACGCACACCTTCACTCAATCCTGAGGAATTCCTCAACTCAGAGCCTGACCCCAAACATTGATGAACTTGCACCCAAGATGATATGCCAAGTATCTGGCTTGAACTAGCATCACAGAGCAGCAAACTGAGTTTCAATGGATGTTTACTTCTGCACTTTTTTTCTCATGACAACAGGGCATGTTTGGTTTTTCTTAGTTTTTCTTTTTTTAATAGTTTTTTTGAAGTTGTTGTTGGCCTGTGGAAAAATGTAATCATAAGAAATGACTCCGGAAAAGCTGCAGATAGAGCCATAAGAAATGAATGCAACTGATTATTTAATGTTTAATGTTGTTTTTATAGGCAATAATTTAAGCTTTGTTAGTTCCAGGTTTAATATGTGCAATAAGTTAATTTCAATAAGTTTTGCAATAAACAGTGAACCAGTCCGGCCCTCGACAAGTACCCATTTTTTTATTTTGGCCCACTGTGTATTTGAGTTTGACACCCCTGGCCTAAACTTTCAACTAAAACAATTGATCAAGTATGAATTATGCTGACCTCATGGAGTTCAAAGATCATCTCCAGGTTTAAATGTTATTTTCTTCATCAACTCACAAATTCAATTCTCTTTCTGAAATATTTGGTTCTGCTGCACCCTCAGGTGTTGGATGAGTGCAACTGCACGCTAATGGAGGCCATCTCATTACTAGTGAACTATAGTTTGTGACCTTACTCAAAGACTGACATGTTATAATTACAAGTGAATTTCCAATTTGATCTGTTCTCTAAGAGAGACATCTGATATTTTTTATAAGATCTGTATTAATTGCATGCAGTTGCCCCAGATTCCCAAAAATGTTTTGGTATAAAAAAATATATGTATTTCTCGTTGCAAGTGGACCTACTGGCAACACGTGCAATGTCATTTAACTAAAGTAGTAGTTGAACTTTAAATATAAAAAAACATGTTAAACCAAAGTAGTTTAGATCAACCATGTGAACAAAATAGATGTAATGAACTCTTATTTTGCTTTGTTTGTGTAATAGTGACTTCACTATTATATAACAACTCTTTTTATTGGGTTCTTTTATTTGGGGTTAAGTACATTGTCAGAATAAGTGAGAAATGAATTTAACTTCTGTTAGACAGCTATCATACTGAATAAATATTTACTGTGAATGTATGCAAAAATGTATGGCATATAGCTGTCTAACAGAAGTTAAATCCATTTCTCACTTATTCTGACAATGTACTTAACCCAAATAAAAGAACCCAATGAAAAGAGTTGTTAAATAATAGTGAAGTCACGTTGTAATAACAATATCTCATCCCTCTCAAGTTTGCTTTTTGTGCTTTGCCAAACGCCACTGTGTCAAGTGTCCTACTTGGGTTGCCGTACGGAGTTGTTCGAGATGGTCCGCCATATTTGATAACTACATACGGCAACTCTAATAGGACACTTGACACAGTGCTTGAGCCTCTACTAAAAGACATTGCTATCTTGGAAAATGAAGGCATCTTTATTTCCAGTATTGGGAAAAAAGTGAAAGCCATTGCATTTGCCTAGATTTTCAGTTTTAGATTTTGGCAGCATATTGTAACCGACAAGTTGACCCCATTCATTTCTACTAAACTGGCTTGTGTATTTTATAACTTATTCATTATGTCTCTAATAATCTCCCAATTTAAAATGTGTTGCAGATAAATGAGATTCACCGCGGTTCCACTTGAGTCAACATTTATGTTCCAGCTGGACAGGTACACGCCAAAGCTTCTGGAGCTGTTCAATGCAAAGGGAGGAGCAGTTGGTCAGCGCATTAACCACATAACAAAACATTAGTTGTTCAGATGTGCTCCCCGACACACTTTACACTTATTCTGATTAACTACAGTCAGTAGGGGCTTGGACTGTGAGCCGTAGGGTCGCCGGTTCAAGTCCCCGACCAGCCCTTAATATGGAGTGTGACTGCTACTTGGAGAGGTCCCAGTTCACCTCCTGGCCCCTGCCGTGGTGCCCTTGAGCAAGGCACCGGACATCCCCCCACTCCCATTGCTCCCTGGGCGCTGTACTAGCTGCCCACTTCTCCTGGTACTAGGATGGGTTAAAAGCAGAGAACACATTTCACTGTGCGTGCTGTGTGCTCTGCATGTGTGACCATTAAAGAGGGTTTCATCCCTCCCATTCTATTCTACATTTACATGCTATCATGCTTTACATGATACCAGAATACTATTAATACATTATATTGAGATAATACACCAGTTGTATGTATATACAAATATTTCTCTATTAGATGGTTATTTGTAAGTGTTGCAGCCACAGATTAGGCGGTCACCAGTTGTCTTTCTTCCCTCGTCACAACCTTTTTGTTCTTCGAGTAAAACTTTGAACATACACGTATTCTCTCGCCTACACTGCTCTGCTGCAGGTACACTTAATTAAATTTACTAGCCTAACTCCGTACTTATTTACAACAACAGAAGAAGACTTCTTCTTCTTATGCTTCTTCTCTCTTGACGCAACCTTGTGGCGAAGACTAACAACAGCATTTCCAAATAAAATACTGCTTAGCAAGAATACAATATCATGACATGTAGATGTGTGACATTAGAAATAATAAAGAACAACATTAGATGCAAATAAAAAATGTATTGTGGGGTTGCTTCTTACATGTTGTACACAGTGGAAATAAACATGCTGGTCAACTTAACATCAGGGATCTTCTTAATTAACATATATCTGAATGAAGCTGTCACATAAACACAAGATAATTGAAAGTAAATCCTTAAAGATTGGTTGAAATAATCGTCTGTTCTTATTTATTCTAGGACCCATGTGCTACTGTCTGTAGAAAGATAGAGGTGACCTTGAGATGCCTCATTGAATATATGGGAGAACGTGGAGAGGACCTACTGTAATCTCTGAGCATGAGGTGAGGTTAAAAATAGGTAGTTTGACATTTTATGTACTATGTCAATATCATGACTATGTGGTAAATTCTTGCAAAACAGTCTTTTTTCTAATGTCTTAAACCCCTTGTAATGCACGTTAATTGCACCTCTGTTACCAGCTAATGTAAACTGGCTGTACTCGTTGTGACTTCAAGACAGATTTTTTTGTTGTTGAGGAAAACACATCACCTATCACCTTATGTTTGCCTCAGTGTGAACATAAATACAAATGTTCTTAAGATTAAAAAACATTAGTTAAGACATGACAAACATTGTTCTTAAAAGCCAGGATTTTGTCAACTGTGTCTGTTTTTATAGGTGCCTTAACAAACAGAAAATACTGTTTAAGTATAAGTTCTAACTTTTTGTAGGTCATTAGCAGCACTTACCTTAAGAGTAACTGTAAGTTGTTAACACAAATGTTAAGACATTCTCCTGTGTCAGTGTTACGTTAATGTTATATATGTGTTGTGCTTCTAAACATGTTACTGTTTTATGAAAACCGTTTGAAAGCACTTTCTGCTGCTTATGTTAATAAAATGTATTAACATTTCCATAACATTCTCTTTTTTAAATCTATTTGTTTAATCTGCAATGTTTAAATGCTATCAAATATTCAAAGGGTTGGATTGAAATCAGGAAGAGTTTGTCATATACGTAGGTTCTGGCAACTCAATTGAGTTTTATAATTTACTTTATTTACTCTTGTCTTTTGTGGTTCTTAGCATATTGTTATTTGCATTGGTTACACTTAATATGTTGGCTTTTAATTGTAGGCTCATCTCATCTTTTCACATGCAGAAAAAATCACAATAGTGAGTTTACCCAACTCCTATAATTGCTTGGAACCACTTGACACATATTTTTTAAGTTTTAGCAAAGTAACACATTCTTGAGTAGATTAAGACTTAAAAAAGTAAGTTTCACCAACAAAAAAAATGCAAAAGTTGACTAAACTCTTAAAATTGCTTGGAACCGCTTGACACATTTTTAAAAAGTTTTACCAAAGCAACAGTTTTTACAGTGCATTAAAGGTCTCCTATTAGACCTATGCTATTTTTAGGCATTACAGTCCTCAGATATATACAAATATATAAAAAAAACATGTCTATGATGTGTTTTGCTCAAAATACCCAACAGATAATGCATTTTAGACATATCCCTCTGTTTCAACCCTGTTAGAGAAGTGCTGATTCTGGGTCAGTAGCTGCTAGCCCCGCCCCCTTTGGAGCACGCAGGCAGACTGTGAGCTCCAGAGAGATGAGTGTTTGCTCTGCTCAGATGCAGCTAAATAATGCCATGATTAAACGCCATTTCATGTTCCAAACCACATCAAGGATTATTTCTGAAACAGTATGGAGCTCAAATGCTTTTTCTCTTGCGGGTTTACCACAAGGTGAGTTCCTTTTTTTATTTGCTGCTTTTTTACACATAGGCTACTCTCTCCAGTACAGGTTAGCTCTGAGTGTTAGCGATCTTTGCTAATGTAAACAAAGACCATATTACGTC